>NW_028262864.1:1186208-1556747 GCF_049901715.1 Pseudonaja textilis | reverse complement strand
TACTCCAATTAAATCATGAGCCTTGAGCCACATTCCCAAAACTAAAAAGATTTATTTGAAGTTAACATTCTACGTCCGGTATTAACCTGGGTGTAGCCAACTCTGAGATACGTAATTCACTGTCACTCTTTTTTTTAAAAAAATAATAATTCACTGTCACTCTTGATCCTGCTTTTCCCCCCACCCCTCTGGGTGTATCATCCAACGAAAAAGGTCCATAGCCAAGAGTCATCAATCATGCTCTCCAATTAGATTTTTGCGCAACAGAAGCTTCAGTCATCTAGTCAGTGTTTGAAGAAAATATGAATGGAATGTACTTTCGATTCCACACTGCTGTCTGCTCTGTGAAACTCTGCCCTCCCTTCTTTCTGTTGTCAACTATAAAATGTGTATACAAAATGTTTTATGATTTGACATTCAGCTCCCCTCACTTCTTGAAGGTGACCTGTACAACACACAAAATCAAATTGATTGCAGACATGGAAGCTTATTCTCATGAACCCCACCCCAGGCTTGGTTGGATTTTCTGCATGGAACCTTCGGCTTGGACGTTTCTACTCTATACCCATGATGCCTCTGATAAGGGGTAGCCCTTCCACTTGATTAAATATTGGAGTTGTCTCCTGTGCCACCTTGAATTGAGGATTTGCTGCACTTCATAATGGGTTTGGCCTCCTATGACCACGGGATCTGGGGACTCATGAGGTAGGGGCCTCAGCGTTGATCCGATCATGGGTTTTAATAGGCTACTATGGAATACCGGGTGTATATGCCCTAACAATCAGGGCTACTTCAATTGCACCGTGACTGGGTTGATGATCTTTACTATGGGGAATGGTCCCATGAACTTTGGCCCCAGTTTCTTGCTAGGGAGTCTTAACCTCAGATATTTGGTGGAGAGATAGACCTCCCCCAACTGGAATGGTCGTTGCGGGGCTCTGTGTTTGTCTGCCTGTCTCTTACAGGTCTGTGCCGCTTTGCCAGTCCTTTTTTGACATTCTCCCAAGTTGCTTTCAGCATTGACATCCAATCGGTCAGGCTGACTGAGGAGGGGGGGTCCCTTGGATACTCAGGCATTGGGACGAAGTCCATGCCACTCACTACCTTGAAGGGAGTTAGTCCTGTACTACTGTGAAAAGCATTGTATGTGACCTCCGTGAAAGGCAGGAGGTCCGCCCAATTGGACTGCTGATAATTCACATAGCACCTCTGATACTGCTCTACCATGACATTCAATCTCTCTGCCCCCCCAATTGGTGCTTGGATGAAAGGACAAGCTAAGACCCTGGGACAATCCAATAGTCCGCAGGAACTCCCTCCAAAATTTGGCTGTGAATTGGACCCCTCTGTCTGAGGTAATTCTCTATGGTACTCCATGCAGGCAGTAGATGTGCTTCAGGAAGTAGTCTGCTGCAAGGTATGAAATGTGCCTGTTTGGAAAATAAATCCATTACAGTCCAGATCTCTGTGTTTCCCCCACTTTTCGGCAACTCCACTATGAAGTCCATTGCAATCTCCTCCCATGGCCTTGGCGGCTCTGCTACCATTTGTAGCAGTCCAGGAGAGTATACATGGTCGTATTTTCATCATGGTGCAGATGGTGCAACTTTTCACATAACTGTCCACATCTTTCTTTATGCCAGGCCATCAGAACTGCCTCCGATCCAAGTGTAAAGTCTTTAAGAACCCAAAGTGGCCTGCCAGTTTGGCGTCGTGGCTCCTCTGAAGAACTATGTGTAGGGATTCCAGGACGTAGAGTTTTGTCCCCTTCCACACCAGGTTTTCTCTTTTTGTCAAGGTGTGTTGATTGTCCCGGAACCAGGGGTCTGCTAGCAGTTTGGTTTTGAGTTTTGTAGTTAGGTCGTCTGCGGGTTGGTCTTGCCGATCAAGGCGTTGTCGTCTGGTGGTTACTTGGGCAGCTATTTGGGTAGGGGGGATGATGGCGTTTACAACCTCCCTTTCGCATTTGTACTGGGGCATGCAGGAGAGGGCATCATCCAGAAAGTTCCTCTCCCCTGGGATGTGTTTTAGCACGAAGTCAAATTGGTTGAAGTATTGAACCCAGCGGACTTGTTTGGGTGATAGTTTTTGTGGGGTCCTAAGGGCTTCCAGGTTTTTATGGTCGGTCCAGACTTCGAATGATCTCTGCCCACCTTCCAGCAGGTGGCGCCAGGTTTGCGGTGCCCATCTCAGTGCGAAAGCCTCTTTTTCCCATGCAGACCATTGTTTCTCTGTGTCTGTGAGCTTGCAGGACATGTAAGCGCAGGGCTCCAGGCTTCCTTAGTTAGTTCCTATACCGGGAGTCGAACCCAGGCCGCCTGGGTGAAAACCAGGAATCCTAACCGCTAGACATATGGGAACCAACCATGGGACATACGAGATTTATGAGTTGACACAAGGATTACCTGTACAAAAATACAAAAAGCTTCTTTGCTTGCAAAAAGCTGCCCTAAATACCAATCATTAGATTAAAAATACCTGCAAGCCAGAGTTACAAATCAGGCAGAGTGCCAGAGCACCTTGAGGAATTAAAATAGTTAAAATGGAGTGATAACTATCAGCAGCCAACTCTTGCTCATAAATTTTAGCAGAGAGGTCATTTAAGCTCTCCAGAAAGAGCACACCCAGCAGAAGCAATCCTTAGATCCATTTGCACCACTTAAAGATACCAGCTGGTCTCACTTACCTCACAAGATATCCTAAGGAAATCATCCATGTTTAAGGAAAGGTCACATGCCCCCCAGAAAGGCAGTAAAAATTTTTGCCAAGCTTGCATCCTGCCTCTTAGAAGTACACCCCAAAAGGACAGTGCCAGATACCACTACAGCAGTGAAGGAAGACCCCCTCCCTAGATAGAAAAAGAAACCATGAGGCAGGAAAAAATTCAAACACAATACAAATAATTAAATCACAACAGTAGCTGTTGCTTGTTAAACCAGTTACCAGAACAAATAGACACAGGAACTACTCAGATTTCTCAACCCAGTTTCTTTTCAGTAACAGAGATTAACCTTTTTCCTTCCAAACAAAGCTGAATAGGGAAAATTATCCCATCAATAAACACAGGATTAAAGGTTACCAAGGACAGAATGAAACTTCACTAAAAAAACAGTTTTAGACCAAAACTCAGAAAGAGTATGTAAACTCATGTTTGAATGTCAATCTTTCTAGCTAGCCAAGAAGCCTTCCTGAATGTTACTCATCTTGGTTCCTTGTCATTAAAAGCTTTTTTCCGGCAGCTCTGCTTTGTTATTCAATTATTTATTCAAAGTGCTAACTCCAACAGGGGTGTATTTCCTCCCAACAGCAGTGTGAAAAGCTTAAAAGAACCCTTCCCCTTTAAGAAACTCAAGCTGTCAGGTTTCCAAGTGAAATGGCTACACATATGTCAATGTTAGGCTCCACACAAGCAAAGTACCAGCAAAGGAGGAAAAAAAAAACCTCCAGAGAAGCTCCCTGAGACAGGAAGTCTAGTCCTGCCAAGAATGTAATAAGGGTTAATGGAGAGGCAGTTTCTGTAAGCAACACCAATGTTTCTTTCCTGCCTTCCTTGCAGGATTGGGCCAGTAAAGTGGAAAAAAACAAAAAGGAGATTTCTTTTAACAACTGGTTTCTGAACTGCTTCCAATGTTAACAACCAGTTCTAGCGAATAGGTGTGAATTGGTAGAATACCATCCCTGGTGGGTTTTCCTAAACACAATTGCATTCATGTAAAAACGAACTGATCCTTTTTCCCAAAGCTTTATGGATTTTGTTGATGTTGTGTTTGGTAAGAAAGGAGTAACAAGTTTTGATTTAAATGTGGCACAAGCCACAGGGACATTTAACTGTAATACCAGGCATCTGTGATGCATCTTATTGTTATTTTAGCATCCATGTATGTAGCATTATGATGCCAACAATTTGTCCAATAGGTGAAAGAACTAGAGTACTAATAGCACTGGTGGGCGAACACTGTGCACAGCTATGTTTGCACATGCACATTTAAATGAGTTTGTGGTGCCAATGGAATGCATGGTGCAGCATTCATCACATGGACCCCTTCAGATGTGTTGAGACCTGAACATTTAGAAGTGCTCAGCCAACAGATGAGTAGATTGGGAATTCTAGGTGTTGTGGTTCCTTTGTATCTGGAAGATACCATGGTGAAGAAGACTGGCATAGTGGCTTTCTTTTGAAATAATTGGTATTTTAGGAAAGGAAAGTTGGGACCCAGCGCTGATGGAAACTGTGGGTCTAGTAAAGGGGTGTCAAACTTGTAGCCCGGGCCAGATGCATCATGCGTTGGCCACCCCCACCCCCAGTTTAGTGAAGAGGAAAAAGTCTGTCGTCATGTGGCGACAATGTGATGTCACAAGTTTGACACCTGTGTTCTAGTGGCTTAGCTTATAGAGTTTTGAGGATCAGACTCCTCAGTTTTTCTTGGAACTGAAGCTGAGGTCAAAATATGTTGAGAACGGGTGGGTTTCTACTGGTTCTGTCCACCTTTGTAGAACTGGTAGCTCTGAAGAGCAGCAGACATAGAACCCGTTCTATGTCTGCTGATGTTTTTGCCCACCCACCCACCCACCTACCTAACCAGGCTCTTACCTGATCTTTATTTCCTGATTTTTCAACTTCAGCTGCCAAGCAAGGCACAGCTGCAGTTAAAAAAGCAGGAAAAGAGGGCTGTTTCAAAGGCTGCTTCTCTGCACCCAGCGTGCTGATGACAATTTACAGGCGCGTGGCTCCCAGCATGCAGGGAAGCTTGTAAATCCCGAACCGGTAGTTAACCCTGTCGTATCCTACTCCTGGTTGAGAAGTGGGGTCTTAGATTGCAGATGAGCTAGTGCAAAGACCCTGGGATTACAAGCAGAGTTCAGCCACACTGATCTTTGTATTGGACATGAATTTAAAATGTACATCTAGCTGAAATGAGAATTGGAGTAAGACAATCTACTGTAATTTTTAAAAAAGGAAAAAAAGCTACTTCCGTATACCCTTCTCTACTCTGTTCTAGGGTACCTTGGCCTAAAATGATAAACTGGCTTCTTCCGCTGTTGAAATAAATCTTTCTGTTATGCTTGATTCTAACATACTAACTAACATGGATTGGTGACCACTGAGGTGTTAAAAGATGTGGGCATTCAAACAACAAAGTCAGAGTAGGCTTTGAAAAGTATGCAGTCAGTTGCCTGCAGAATTGTGCATTCGCAAAGTTTAGCAGCAATATGCAAATAACATAGACAAGTTTGATATGTTTTGCAATTTCCCCCCAAATTCTGGAAATAGAATAAGAGGCAAGAAAAGAAACAAAAGAAAGCAGGGGTGGAGTAAGAAAGGTACTATGGAAACATTCCAGGAGTTTGACAAAACTTTATCTGAGCCCTATTCAAATAATCTCTGATGTCATGAGGACTAGGAACAAATGCACATTCACTTCTGAAAGAAATATGCCTTCTGTACTCTGTTGGCTATGGGCAGCCATACTATTTTCCTTGATACAACTGTCTGCATAAATGAATGCATCAAGTTGTAACAATGGCTAATACAGTAAAGCCTATGCCAAACTATACAACATTCAGAGTGCTACCTATAAGCAGCTCGCAGATGCAAGAAGCATATGAAATACGGACTGCAAGCTATAGAAGGATGGGTGAGTGAGAAAAAAAATGCATGCAGCATCACAAAGTACAACTGTTATACAAAGCAACCAACCAACCAGATTTCCAGCCTTTCAGCATGCAAAATTATAAGCTAATAGTGCTTAGTCTTTACTTCAGTCACTTGGGCTGCCATTCAAACATGATATTTCACAGTGGATGCGGAACACAGCATCATTGAATTCTTACTGCTGTGAAGACAGGCATCAGTTCCAGCAGGGTTAGAAGGGAGTGTGTCTGTGTGTGTGTGTTCTCCTTGGAATTTATCAGTACATTTTGGGTTTGCCTTCTTCAAAATTGGCACTGTAATACGTTAGGGAAAAGTATTTTTTTTTTACAAACTTTATTGATTATACAACTAAAATATCAGACAAACACATACACAACACACAGAAAAAAAAGGAAAAAAAGAAAATGATTAAAAACTAGCAGTTCTCTTATCGACAATCTGTCGTTCCTTGTTATCAATATTGGTGATACATTTACAAATACATCTTATTGCGAATATATAATTACTACCTCTTTTACATTTTACGTTGTTTACTAATATATTTTCTATTTTTGTTCTATCCAGTCATACCAGCATTCCCAGCTTCTATAATATTCTGATTTTTCTTTTTCCTTAAGTGCTAAGGTTAACTTATCCATCTCTGCACAGGCTGTTATCTTCTGAATGACCATTTCCTCTGTTGGAATATCTGCTTGTTTCCAACACTGTGCAAAGGTTATTCTGGCTGCAGTAAGAATGTGCAGTATTATATATTTGACTTTTTTAGAAATTTGTCTAGTAAATATCCCCAATAAGAAGAATTCTGGTTTTAATTCAATTTGCTCCGCCGTTATTTCCTGTAACCATTTTTTTATTCTATGCCAATATCTTTGGGCTTTAGTGCAGGGCCACCACATGTGGAAGAATGTTCCGTGTTTCTTTTTACATTTCCAGTAATTCGGATTCACGTTAGGAGACATTTTTCGCTATTCTCGAGGGTGAGAGATGCCATCTATAAAACATTTTATAGGCATTTTCTTTATATGTTGCTGATTTTGTAATTTTATTGTTCCTTGTCCAGACCTTTTCCCATTCTAATAATGTAATGCTACGTCCTATGTTTCTACTCCAAGCTATCATGTTGCCTTTGACTACTTCCTCTTCTAATTCCATCTCTAATAAATAATTATAAAATTTAGTTATATTTTTTTTATCTGGACCTAATAGGATTTTATTTAATTGTTGTGCCTTAGCATAAATTCTAAAATTTTTCTTGTCCTAGCTATATCTATTTTGAATTTGCAAATAAACCCACCGGTCTACTTGTAGCCCTTGTTCTTGGAGATCTTGCCATGATTTTAAAGTTCCTTGTGCATAAAGAAGGTCTTTGTATTTTATCATTTTATTAAGATCTAGTTTATTTGGATGTATCATCGCCTCCATTGTTGAGATCCAGATTGGAATTTTTAAATAATTTTTTTTTATTTTGTTCCAATTAGCCAATAAGGAATCTCTAATTACATGTCTGTGGAAATACTTCTGCTTAATTTTTCCAGTGTCCCATAAAAATATGTGCCATCCCCTCTGTAAATTGTGGCCTTCTAGAAATAAGATTCTTTTATTCAACAGATTTACCCACTCTTTCAACCAAAGTAATGAGGCTGCACTATAGTATAATTCCCAATTTGGGAGTGCCATACCTCCCCTGCTCTTCATATCTTGCATTGCCTTTAGGTTTATCCTCGTTTTTTTCCCTTGCCAAATAAATTTGGTAATTATCTTGTTAAGTTCCACAAAGTAATTTTTATGTATTTTTATTGGTATTGTTTGGAGTAAGTAAATAAATTTGGGACAGAATGTTCATTTTTATAGTGGCAATCCTCCCTAATAAGGAGATTTGCAATTTAACCCATATCTCTAAATCTTTTTTGACTTGCTGTAATAATTTGTTATAATTATTTTCCATTAGAGTTTTGCATTGAGCTGTCAACCAATTTCCTAAGTATTTAACTTTTTTTACTATTTGTAGTCCCATTATCTTTTCCAATTTTAGTTTTTGTTTTTCTGTTAAATTTTTAGTTATTAATTTCAATTTTTCCCTATTAATTTTAAGTCCTGCAACTTCCCCAAATTGATCTAACTCTTTCAATAGTTCTTGACCTGTTTCAATTGGTTCCCTATGAAAAATACCATATCATCCGCAAATGACTGGAGTTTATATTATTCTTTTTTAATTTTTAGTCCTTTTATTCCTGGGTTCTGTCTAATTCGTGTAAGCAATGTTTCCAAAGATAATATGAAGAGCAGGGGAGATAATGGACATCCCTGCCTGACTCCTTTCTCTATTTTTATTGAGCACATGTACTCTCCATTAATTATAATATTCACCTTTTGTGAATCATAAATTGTAGTCACGATGTTTTCAAATTTAGTGCCTAAATTCATATTGTAAATTTGTTGGATTAGGAATTGCCAATTTAGATTGTCAAAGGCCTTCTGTGCATCCAAGAATACAAGGGCTATTTGTTTTTCTGGGTGGGCTTCGTAGTATTCCAAAACATTTAATACTATTCTTAAATTGTTCCTAATTTGTCTATTGGTAAGAAATCCGTTTTGATCTTTATGTATATATTCATTCAATATTTTCTTCAATCTATTTGCTATAATTGTGGTAAATATTTTATAATCAGTATTTAACAGGGAAATTGGTCTATAATTTTGTATAAGTTGTAAATCTGAATCTTCTTTCGGAATCAACAATATCAGTGTCTCCTTCCATGAATCCGGCATTCTTGCTGCTAGTAGGACCTCATTATATACTTCCACCATGAGAGGTCCTATTTGTTCTCCTATTTTCTTATATAGTTTCCCGGTATCCCATCAGGTCCTGGGGTTTTATTGTTCTTTTGGTTTTCTATTGCTGCTTTTAACTCAGGCCACGTAATGTCTCTAGTTAACATTTCCTTCATCTCCTCCTTGATTATTTTATCTTTACTAATACCCAAATAGTTTCTTATCATATCCTCATTTACCTCCTTTTTATAAAGATCTTCAAAAAAAAATACATGCAATTTCTTTTTTCTGTTCTATCCCTTGTTGGGCATCCCCATTCTCATCTATTAATTGGTAGATCAATCTTTTTGTTTTTCTTTTTTAGTTTGTAGGCCAACCACCTTCCTGGTTTATTGGCCTGTTCAAAAAATATTTGTCTGGCTGTATTCAACTTTGAAACCATTCCTTCTTGTTCGATTAAATTTAATTTATGTTTAGTTCTTATCTGTTTTTTTCAATTTACAATCTTTTGGGGTGTTTTGCAGCTGAATTTCTAATTCTTTGATTCTTTGTCCTAATTTATTTTGTTGGGCATATTTTTCTTTATTTCTTTTAGCAGTGTATGATATCGTTGTGCCTCTTATTATTGCCTTCATTGTATCCCAAATATTCCGTTTCGTAGTTGCCTCATTATTATTTTCTTTTAAAAAATAATCTAATTCCTCGTCAAGTCTATTCATAAATTATTTCTCTTTAAGTAGCTGTGTATTTAGGGTCCACCTGTTCCTTGGTTTCTTCCTACCTTTCCACACTATCTGAATCGGATTGTGATCTGCCCATTTGTTTGGTAAAATTTCAGTCTCTTTTAATTCATTTACTAACTCACCATTCATCCACACCGTATCGATTCGTGTCCGTGATTGGTGAGGATTGGAGTAAAATGTAAATTGCTTTTTCTCGGGGTTTAATTTCCTCCACATGTCTATCAAATTTAGTTCAATCATAATTTCTTCACATGTTTTTGGTAGTTCTCTTTTTTTCTTCTTTCCCCCCCCACTACTATTATCTTTCTGGTGGTCCACAATAGCATTGAAATCCCCCAAGATGCAAATATTCCATTTATCTAATTCCACTATTTTCCCATGTAATTGTTTAAAAAATTCCTTTTGGTTATCGTTAGGGGCATAAATTACCACTAGTAGAACTGGGGTTGATTTAATCCAAATTTGTAACACCAGAATTCTTCCACTGGGGTCTATCCAAATTGGCTCTGCTTTCATATCGTCTTTCACATATACTGCTATCCCTTTCTTTTTCCTAAAATCTGCTGGCGACGTACACAAATTCCCTAGCTTTGGGCATTCTAGATATTTTTCTTCTTCCTTCCGTATATGAGTTTCCTGTAAACATATCTGCATTTTGTTTAATTAATTTAGTTAATATTCTTTTCCTTTTTATCCTAGAGTTTAGGCCATTTATGTTAATTGATAGTATTTTATTTTCTTCGTCCGTCACCTAATTGACTCTTGCTCTTTGTCTTGTAGTTACTCCTGTCTCTCTTTGTGGCTGATTGTGCGTCTTCAGTTCTCTCTCTTGATGTTGTTTGTTTTTCGAATTCCTATGATTCCCATCTCTATTTTTTTGATAGTCTTGGTCGTCTTGCGAATTCGTTTCTAATTCATCTCTACTACTCGATTCTTCATGGCCTATCAATCGTTCATAGAATTCTTGGGCTTTTTCCACGGAGTCTACTTTAATTTTTCTTTCTTCCCAAGTGATTAGCATTCCCTCTGGGATTAGCCATCTGAATGATACCTTTTTGGTTTAATTGGTTCACCAATAATTTATAATCTTCGCCTCTGCTCTCTCACTCTTCTTGGGATTTGTTTAAGCACCAAGATTTCTTTTCCTTTATATGTAATTGTTTATTCTCTAGAAATGTTGTATATAATATCTCGAACTTTCCTTCTGGCAAGTCTCACGTGGACCTCTTTTGGATGTTTATGTCGTCTTGCATAATTTGTGCTCACTCTATATACTTCGTCTAACTCTTTCAGAATACCGTCCTTATCTTTGTCCAATAGGTCTGCTAATATTCCTGCCATCACTTGTTCTAAGTCCTATTCTTTAGATTCCATTATATTTTGGAATCTCAGATATGCTACAGCCTTGTCCATTTCCAGATATACCAAGGAGTCGTCCATTTCTTTACTCACATTTCTTAATTGCTCACCATTTCCAGCTTCCTTTCTGTTTGTTCCGTCCTTTTCTCAACCTCCTTTATTGTTAATTCATTCATTTCTAGTGCTTGCTGTATTGTTTCAATTTTTTGATCCAACTTTAAGATGTCTGATTTCATTTCTGCCTTTAAGTTTCCCATCTCTTCTTTTAGTTCCTTTGTATCAGCTCTTGTTTCGGTATGATTTTTCACCATTATTTCCTGAAGCTTCAGCATGGACTCTTGTAAAGTAAGAAGGGTCGATTGGATATTGGCATTCGTGATGTTAGGTTGTTTTTCTCCAGGTAGAGTTTCTTTAATTGTCTTTTGTGCCATCACTGAGGGTTATGGCATCGGAGTTGTTTGTATTGAATAAGTCTTCTTCCCAGTTTTAAGCGTTGTGTTAGTGACAGAGGTCATTTCTTGTAAAATTTGTTTTTGTTTTTGTATTATGTTAAATATGTTGTCCCAAATTAACATTCACTATTGAGAAGTGTCAGCTATAAATGGCCACTACACTAATTAATATGATATGTTACAGGATTAACCTCTCTTGTCAACATATATATTCTCCAGAACAATTTTAAAGCTAATTTCTAAATCAGATACCTGGATTTGTAGATCTTAATAATATATCAAATTCCTCTATTTAAATTTAAATACTATTAACCTGTATATCTATAAGTGCTATAAAATCCCTAATCTCAAAATAGTGTTATGAAATAATATTTCAAATACTTACAAATCTAAATGAAGATATATCAACCTTGCTATACAATAATTAATTAGTTAATCTGTAGTAATCACAATTAATCACAATTAATTATTTAATTCAATCTAATCAATGCCTATAATCAAATATCTATACCTAAATAATTAATGAATCATCACCTCCCTTTTTTGTGTGTGTTATAACCAAATATAAACTTCAATATTTAGTAATGTATCAATTAAATCATATATAAATTACGTTTACCACATTCAAAAATCAGTTGAGTTGGTGTCAAGAAATAATTATTGCAATCCGCAAAGTTTAAAAGCTTAAAGTGTCTTAATATAATTGTTCAGTTCTTCGAGATTCCTTCACCGAACGCACTGGAAGTACAGACTTGCTGAGTAATGTCTCTGATTTCACTGTCTCACCGCACTTTCGGCTGTAGCTGTTTCTCCTTTCATTTAAAAGTCTTACAAGTCAATTTTAGATTCAAATGGTCTCTTTCTTTAATAAATCTTCTCCACTTACTACAGCTCCAGTCCAATAGTCCAAAAAGAGACCAGTAAATTATTCAGTTTCATCCATGGAATATTTAAAGTTGTAATAAGACTATTTAATTCCTTACTTCAAGTCTCCCCCCATCTCAAGTTTGTCCTGCCAATTTTCCCCAAAATCCACAATTCAAATCTTTCAAAGTTCCCTTAAATTAAATTTGTTGTTCTTTCTTTCTTCTTTTTTTTTCTCCCCCAATTATTGTCAGTCTCTCAGATCCCTCTGATTCTCTTATCTTCTCTGTCTGATCACTCGCGTCCTTACCTCTTCTGTCTCACGAGCCCTTTCGCTTCGCCACCACTCATATCTGCTTTGGCCGCTGTTTTCGGGCTTCGCTCCGACTAAGGTTCTCCAATATTCAACGCTCAATCAGGATTGCAAATTCTTTCACTCGCACTCTTCATTCACCACAGTCTGTCACTCACTCGCTTCCTCTTCTGTGCAACGATGAAGACTTTAGGACCGCCATTACTGACAGTCTCTTGATGTCGGTCTCCACAGGGTTTCTCTACGTCGCAATGAGAATCACCTTTTCCACACCACGACTTGAGTCTCCCCACACTGGCACGCTTCTCTACAAGATGCGTGCACCCCTAAGGGTCACTCCAACAGCAAGAGGAGATAGCGTGAAACCCAGAATGAGCTTCAGCACCTCCGTTCCTCCATATCTTGTCACCGGAAGTCTCGGGAAAAGTAATTTTTTAGGGTGGAGGTCTGGTCCAATGGATCCAGTTTAAAGCCTCAACAAAATGTGAGAGCTTCCTGGTAGTCTTGACCATATTTCGTCCACAAAACCTTTAATTAGAAGCCAAAGATGTTTCAATGTGCTGGCAAAGATGCTGACAAAGATGTTTCAATGTGGAAATGGACCTCTAAACTAGGCCTCATTTCAATCTGATGCATCAGGTCTCTCTCTCTGTCTCTCTCTCTCTCATTCCCTCTCTCTCTTTCCCTCTCTCTCTCCCTTCCTTAATCTATCTACCTATTTTCTGCCCAGGCAGGCGTGGTCTAATCTGTCAAAGGCCTAGGCTAATCCTACATCCCCCCGTTTCCCCTTTCAGAGGCCCCGGCCCTTAGTCTCCCTGTTTCCTCCCCCACGACTGCCTCTTTTGTCATCCCACGGCCGTGACTTTGCCTTCCTCCTGCAGCTGGCTGCCAGGGAAGGCAATCCAGGGCTGAGCCATTGTTGTCTCTGGGCTTCCTGCCAGCCCATGTCACCCTTGTCACGAATGCCTGCAGCGGCCACATTTTTTTCGGTGCAGCTGGACTGCATAAATTAGGCATGACTCACTTAATCATCTTGTTTAGCAACAGAATTCTGGGAGCAACTGTGGCCATAAATTGAGGACTATCTGTGATATTTGCTGTAGCAAATAGGAAAGGGTATTTTCACTGGTTCAATTGCTGAACTTCATTGATAGAAAACCAGAGACACTGTGGAATGAAATCAATTTTATTTATTTCCTATGTTTATAGTACACCTTAATTGTATATTACTGAAAGCTGTGTTCTCTCTCCTTTCTTCCCCACAGCAACCTTGTTAGGTAGGTTCACCTAAGAGAGAGTGACCCAGGCAGCTTCTCCAGATGAGCTGTTCAGAGCATCAATTGATTGGGAGATGCTTATGTCACTCCTCTGATAGGCTGGGCTTTAATTGTGAGGACGCTCCTCCTTCTCTATGGGACTCCTCCCTAGCGTCCCCAGTTCTTGCTCAGCCTTCATGGATATAGGCAGCTTTCATTCCTTTCCCTTGGCCAGAATAGCAAAGACTTCAAAAAGAAAAAAACAAAAGGTTTGCCTTAAGCTCTAAAAAAATTCTTTAAGGCTCTTCGTATCAATGAGCCAAGAAGCTCCCTATGGCATATAACATCGAGCCAAGGGAGTTCACCGTAGTATCGGGGAGTAATCTCCTTGCCCCCAGGGCAATCAGAGGCGATAACGCCTCAGCTGCGTGGCTAACAACCCACATTTATTAGCCCATGCCATTACGACCTTTTCAAGCTGAGCCACTGCGATCGCTGCCGCCTGCGTTCGCTGGGCACGGCTCCATTTTAAAAGGGTCCAAGGCTTCTCTCTCTCTCCTGGGAACACAGTCTGGGGTGGGGGCATCAGCACCCAACTGCCCCACCGCACCTTTTTATTCAGGGGGAATTCTGCAGTATCGACTCCCCACAAGGCATGGAATTGCTGCTGAACCGAGTTTACTCATTACGAGCCAAAAGAGATAGTGGCTGGAGCCATTATAGACTCACTAACCACGTGGTGGTGATCTGCATCTTATTTCTGGAACTGTGAGAGGCTTTTCTTCCCCCAAGCAGGGGTTTCTTCTTGAAACCCAGGGAAATCACCCTGAGATAGATAGATAGATAGATAGATATATTTATATTTATATTTATATTTATATTTATATTTATATTTATATTTATATTATATATATATATATATATATATATATATTTATATATATATATTTATATATTTATATTTATATATGTGTGTGTGTGTGTGTGTGTGTGTGTGTGTGTGTGTGTGTGTGTGTAATCACCCTGCCTCTGTTTAGAGCAGGCCCCTGGACTAGCCAATGGTCCATATATATGTATGTATGTATGTATGTTGTGGCTCCGATTCCTGAACCTGCGTTGTTGGAGGAGGAGGTCTTCCTCCCAGGACCTTCCTCTTCGGTAGTGCCTTCCTCCCTGATGATGCCTCAGGTTTCAGCAGATAGCCGAGAGGGACAGCCTGAGACTAATCAGGAGGAGGAGGGCATATTGGAGCAGCCTCTGACAGGGGATCAAGTGGACAAATGTTGGCTTGATCCTAGGCAGCGTCACAGGAAGAGGTGTGAGCTGCAACGTAGGAGACGTGGGCAAATCAGAGAGTGAGCTGACTCATTGAGACACACGCCACAGGGGATAAAAGTGGGTGTGTTTTCTCTGGAAACTGTACGGGACAAAGTTTTACTTTTCTGTTAGGCTTCGGTGTGTTTTGTTTCTTGTGGTCTGCGTTGGAAGCTTTAGTGATTAATTCTTCTGGTTACCTTGTCGGACATGGCAGGCAACATTTGTTCTACTGCCAAGAACATTGTATGTATAAAGGAATTAACTCTGTAAATACTGAATCTTCTTGCTTGCCTGTATTTGTCGGAGTTTGGACTTTTCATCTTCCTTGGAAAGGTGAGACATAACATTTATATTTATTTATATACATAGATACATACACACACACACACACACACACACACACACACATATACACACACATACATACATATAGATAGATAGATATAGATAGATATAGATATATACTACAGACAAAATTAGTAAGATACTGCACAGACATCACATCAAGACTGCCTTCAAAACAGACAGAAAAATAGCAGCCATCCTTAGAAACCCCAAAGATAAAATTGACCTGGAAAACCAAGGCATATACGAAGTCCCCTGTGCATCATGCCCGGCCACATACATTGGACAGACCAATAGAAGAATAAGTACCCGCCTGGATGAACACAAAAATGCAGTCAAAAGCTGGAACACACTTCCTCACTAGTCCAACACATGGAAGCCACAGGTCATAGCATCAACTTCAATGGCACCAAAACTCTAGCCACTATAGAAAACCCCAGCCACAGAATCATCAGAGAAGCCATAGAGATTGAAAAAGACCAGAAAGCATGAATAGAAGAGATGATTCCACCAGACTGTCAACCATTTGGAAGCCTGCACTCACAAACAAAAAAATCTCCACACCACAAGCCAGGCAAACACCTGGGCACAGACAGATCCCCTGATACCTCCAGCTCAAACACACCCCAACCAGGCACCCAGATGAAACCTAGCTTCCTAACTAATGATAGCCGTCCATTTACCCGGGAGCCAAGCTGCACTAAAGGCCTCCAATAAAGTAACACAATGTTGCCAGCCAATCAAGAGACAAAAGAGCCAAAAACAGACAGGAGATATTAGAAACACCAATCAAACAGAACACAGCGAAACTCCAAGACCAATAAACACAGACCAAGACTCCCAACCAATCAGGGCGAAGAAAAACCATTCTGGCACAGCAATAGGCTGCCCCAAATTTAAATCTGAAACCAGTATAAAAGCCTGACTCACAGATGAACACTATACAGAAGCCTGATGATGGCAGATGAGATTCTGCTGAAACGTCACACAACTTTAAAAGCACAGCTACTATGACGTGGGAAAATACCCTAGCAAAGCCGAATGCCATACATGTAAGTACCCAGAAAACTTAAGAAAACACACACACACACACACACACACACATATAATATATTTCTTGCCTCATGGGCTTTAGATCAGAAACTACAAGGGCAAGAAATAATAACCCCAGAGGACACTCCAAGCCATCACAAGGTATGTCAAAACAGCCTAGAGAGACCTCTAAGACTGCAGAAAAGGATGCCAAGAGAGCCAGATAAGCATATTAAAAAATGCATGGGGGAGGTTGAACAGTAGTCTCAGTCCTCTTCCCCAGCCAGGCCGGTCCCAGTTCCAGACACCTTGCCACCACCCCTGGATCTCTCACTGCCATCCAGGAGGGCATCAGAGGGACCGGTTCAACCCAGGCCTTCAGCATCACTACCTGCCAGACAGACAGCTGCGGGACTACGCCAGGATACCTCCTCCCAGAGAATATTCCTGACAAAACGAAGGCCTGGATGGAGATGGTGATTTGATGGGGCATCGCAGCCAGGGTACAGCAGACGTTGATGGCTAGGCAGCCTCCACTCTCCGACTTCGATTCTCACTCGATTCAGTCGCTATGCAGAACGGACCTTCATTACAGCAGGTACCTCCTTCAGAGGAGTGTTATATAATCCAAAATACACATTCGTACAGGATGAGGGAGAACTAGAGGGCCAGATAGAACAGGTTGAGGAAGGGTCTACTCACGACAGTAACCAAAACCTGTCAGAGGCGGATCCCCTAAAAAAGGGGGAATGTCAGACCTTGAAGGCATTAAGCCAGACCAACCAACCTTTACGGGTCTGTTTTGCCCTCAACCTTTCAGATCTCTGTTGTTCAAGGCAAAAATTACTGCCCACCTTGATATCCCATCCCCCTCGGCCCAACAATCTTTACTGCAAGGGGAGTCAGACGATTTGATCTTCTCCCAACCAATAATGGAAGAGGAAGTCATACCTGTCCCGCAGATGTTCTTGGACCTTGTCCAGAAACAAGGGGCTGCTTCAGTGGCGTATTCCCCTCTTACAGGATATGATAGAAAATTTTTAATGTGGCTTCTGATTTCTCTAAATTTCTCAATACCACAGTAGTAGATGAACCAGTGGTGGCATTATCCTCCTCCTCTGCAATTCTAACTGAAGCAGAGGAGTCTGTCAAGCCACAAGACAAGACAAGACAAGACAAGTGTAATTGTACACACAGAATTTGTCTTGGTGTAAATACTCTCAGTGTACATAAAAGAAAAGATACATTCATTAAGAATCAAGAATCATAACCTACAAAACTTAATAAGATAAATAGGGCCGAGTTGTCTCTATGTAGGGCACATCAATCAGATGCGTGGGCCATAAGAGCGTCAACTGCCACATCCTTTTTCACTAGATTGTCTCTCAGATAGCTCCGGCATCTGAGGGAGATCATCCCAAATTCCAATATCAGGGCACACAAGGACATCGCCAAGCTAGTAGCGGCTGCAGAATTCTCTGTGGATGCTACATTCAATTCTGTCAAATTATCTGCTTGAGCCATGATATCTCAGGTTACAACTCGTTGATTGCTGTGGCTCAGACATTGGCAAGCAGATGTCAAACACAGATGGAAGCTTGCTTCCTCCCCAATATCAGGAGATAAATTGTTTGGCTCTGCCCTTGACCCACTTCTGATAGAGACAAGAAGCAAGAAAAAGGTCCTCCCATCTCTTTTTCGTATATCAGAAAATAGATCTTCCCAGCTTTTTTGGAGAGGTTCCTTCGTACCCTTTACCAGGGACATTTCTCTCCAGATGCCAGAGAGCATCTGGGTACAAGAATAACCAACAGTCATAGTTCCAATCTTGGAGATAGATACCAAAGGGAAGGGCAGACCAAAAGAACCTTTCAAGAGACAGGAAACAGAGGTTTCCGATGCACCAAATAGGCCTCACAACTGTGCCCCTATTGGTGAAAGGCTAAGGCCTTTCACAGTCAGATGGGATTCCTCTACTGCTGATTCCTGGGTTAGAGATACCAGAAGATTCAGCCTGGCTATAGAATTTTAGTCCACTCCTCAGAACTTTTTCATGACATGCCCTCTCTCCAGGGATCCTGTTAAAAGGAGCCTGATGGAGACAGCTACTGTATTAATCATTTATTGGAGATCCAGGCAACTCCCCTGTGGCACTGGATCAGCAAGGGCAAGAGTTTTATTCACTATTTTTTTCTACTCCCAAAGAGTTTGGGGGAATGGGGGCAATTTTAGATTTAAAACAACCTAATCATTCCCTAGTTTATAGGAGGCTTAAAATGAGTACACTGCAGTCCATCCTTCTGAGCATAAGAAAGGGCGATTTCTAACCTCCGTTGACTTAATGGAGGCCTATCCCCACATTCCAATTAGACCCTCACAGAGCAAAATTCTCAGATTTTGTTATAATAACATTTTGAATATGTTGCCCTGCCCTTTGGGTTATCATCTGCCCGAGGACCTTTACGAAGGTTCTGGCAGCTCTGGCCACCCATCTCAGGGGAACACCTGTGAGAAGGCAGTGTTACTTAGATGACATCTTGTTATTATCATCTTCATATAAACAGGCCAAAGGGGAGGCCATAGCATCAGTCATCACCTGGAGAGGCTTGCGGTCCATTTCTCATCACCCACGCTTACGCAGCTTCTTGCGCGTGACTACAAACTTACGGCCTCTAGTAGTGCATTGATATCCCACGTGGGACCTAGACAAGGTCCTTACCGCACTCACGAAAACTCCTTTTGCGCCCCTGAAGACTACGAATCTCCATTTTCTAACCTACAAGGTGGTTTTCTTGGTTGCAATAACATCGGCCAGTCGAATCTCGGAACTAGCCGTCTTCTCAGTTAGATAGGAGCTCTGTATTTTTCATACAGACAGAGTGGTCCTTTGTCCAGATCCAACGTTCACCCCATAGATAAATTTGGGTTTCCACAGACCACAGGAATTGATACTCCCAAACATTTGTCCGAGGCTGACACAAACTCTGGTATGCCAATGGCACAGTCTAGATGTAAGGTGAGCTCTCTGCATATATTTAAACCGCACGGCGTGTTTTAGGAAAACAGGCTTTCTTCGTTTCCTTTCAACCACCCACCATTGGGTGCAAGGTCTCTTCCTCAATGATTGGTGGGTGGCTGAAAACACAATTACCAAGTCCTATGAGACACAGTCTCTTCTGGTACCCAGGGGCATCACTGCTCCTTCGACCAGGAGCGCTGTGACAGTGGCAGCATGACCACAAGCGCCAATAGAGGAAATTTACACAGTGGCAACATGGGCCTCTCCATCACCTTTTATTCGACACTATAAGATTGAGGTGTTCACCTCTGCGGAGGCTGCTTTTGGCAGGAGAGTGTTACAAAGGGTCCATAGGGACCAAGAGGGGAGTCCGAACCAGACAGAAGCCCTCCTGTAGGACATGCCAAGCTTTGGTATGTCCCAATCAATGGATGCTCTGAACAGCTCATCTGGAGAAGGGGCGTTGGTACTTACCTGACACGCCCATTCTCTGTGAGCTGTGAAGAGCATCCATCCCCACCCTTATTCATCTGGTGGGATGCTATTCCAGCCAAGTACTAGAAAGGCTGAAGAAGAAGAAAGGTTTTCATCACTTTGACTTCACCAAAACTGGGGACGCTAGGGTGGAGTCCCGTGGAGGAGGAGGAGGAGCTTCCTCACAATTAAAGCCCAGCCTATCAGATGAGTGACAGAAGCATCTCCCAATCAATGGATGCTCTTCACAGCTCACAGAGAAAGGGCATGTCAGGTCAGTACCAATGCCCATTTAATCCCCAATTGAGCAATTCATGGTTTCCCAGTTTCTCAGTCAAAATTAAGGACAAAGACCACAGAATTTCAGAGAGCTGTTAGCAGAGACAAGCAGTATTAGAACAATATCTGTAAAGACACTGAAGAAACAGACATGGAAAACCAAGGAAAGTTACCCAAAAGTTCTCTGAACTCAGAAGGATGTCACAGCCACAAATTGGGTAGTAAAGGATGCTAATGGACAGATAGTAACCAGTTCAAAGGAGATCAAACAAAGATGGAAGGAGTACATGAAAATTCTATACTGTACAGTACAAATGTCACCATCCTTAGAAGATATTCCTTATATACCCCTTTCTTTCTATGCTCGATCATAATTTATGAACTTTGAATATTGCATCTTGAAATCTAGCCCGGTGTAAACTGGAGATGCTGAAGGTGTGGTTAACGACTTAAAATTTGGTGTAATTTTCCGATGCAAACCTAAACCATCAGGATCGTTAATAGGTTACCTAACCCAGATAATTAGGTTAACTTATGCTGTGCTTCAGCTAATCATGATTTAGCATGAAAGACAGAGGTTTTCCTTTGCTTTTCAAAACCTGGCCACCTTTTTGCTGGAAATCTTGGCGTAATGAGGGGGCACACATATGTCTTGCCTTCCTCGCAACCCACCGTTGGCCCCCAAGAGAACCCTCTTTGTCTGCCTGAGGAGGAGGCTTTGTCTCTGGCCACCACCAGAGGGCTCTGGGTGGCACTGGGGAAGAAGTCCGGCTTTCCATCTCTCTCGATCCGTGGCTCTGGGTGGGCATCAGGTGTTGAGCTTTCTGGGTGACTCGGAGGCAGCGGCAGACCAGGCCCCACCGCGGGTCCATCCTGCCAGCCACCGGAGACCTTCCTTGCAGCCGGCTTGACCCGGCCCAGGTGGGGACCTGTCGTGGCTTGGTGCAGGTAGCACTTCCGGGATGGGAAGGGTGAATCCTGCCTGCAGCGCTGCACTGATCCCCTGTGCCTGCAGAAAACCTCCAGCTGCCATGTATTTTTTTGGTGCGGCTGGACTCCAGCAGCACCGAAAAAAACACACAGCGCCTGCATGCTTTTTGGAGCAAAAATTACTGACCTCCGACTTTGCTTGCTCTGCTTCTCCAATGCACTGCTGTGGCTGTCAGCGATTGTTGCACATGCACATGATGTTGCACATGCACATGATGTTGCGCATGCGCAATAAGGACTGGCTGGCCAGGGAACGGAGGAGTGGGCGGAGAGGAGCATGGCCAGGCTGGGGCTCATTTTACCGGTTCTCCAACTACTGGGAACAGTAATGAACCGGTAGAATCCCACCCCTGAATTGCATATTGCGAGAGGCCCACCTCCAGCGCCCCCCTGGCACTTCTTAGTGCCCCACTGCTGCCCCCCTTGCCTCTTAGTGCCCCCCAAGGCTTCCCACTGCCCCCCAGGGGGCAGTACCGCCCACTTTGGGAACCACTGGTCTACATGTTTAAGAGCTGGAGAATATGATGTCTGTCATGCCACAGCATATAACTTATTACTGTTGTTGCTCTCTAGCCCCATCTAGTGGCCGGAAAGACAAATACCAAGTATATTGTTTGAAGCTGACCCCACCCCTTTACCATCAGCCTGCACTCTCAAAACAAGTGCACACTGGCAAGCCAGACTCCATTTCCTTTAGCATTTGGAGAAGGCAGAAGCACAAAGATGAATCCATCTTAATCTGTGGCACATGGTCATCCAAGGACAAACCCATCCCACACACACAGCGTCGCTGGTGAGATTTAAATTGCTTGTATTTATTGTTATGTTCAGCAGTAACTTAATACTGTCTACCTTGTATTTGGTTCTCACTGTATGTATCCCTATTTTCCCCAGTTTCACCATATCCTATTCTTTTAATAAAGCATCCAGATCTACGCACACGATCTGTTTTATTGGAAGATAGGTGGGTTTAGCTGCATGTCGAGCTGCACACAGACTAATCTGAGGACAGAACAATGTCCTATTTTAGCTCAACTTCTGTACTAAAGCTGCTTGGTGCTGTGAAACTAAAACTGAAACTGAAAGTCCTTTCCTCTACTTGTGTTTTGCATTTGGAACAGAAGTCTTTTCAGGTCGGGAGGGGGAGGAGAACTCCTTAGCATCAGACAGTGTTAATAATAATATACGAAATACTAATGCTCTGATGGTCATTTCAAAAAATCCTTTCTTAGTGAGTACCTAGAAGCCAAGAGGAACATACGTGCCAAATTTCAAGTTTGTAGGTCTTCAGTGATGCAGCACCCAAAACTTCTAAAGGCAAACCATTCCTATGGTTTATTGTTCTGCCAGGAAATTTCTCCTTAGTTGTTGTAGGTTGTTTCTCTCCTTGATTAGTTTCCATCCATTCTTGTCTTGCCTTCTGGTCTTTTGAAAAATAGTCTGACCACCTCTTCTTTGTGTCAGCCTCCCAAATATTGGAATACTGCTATCTTGTATTCCTTTTCATTAGACAAGACATACCCAATTCCAGAGGTGGGCTGCTGCAGGTTTGGACAGGTTTGCTCGAGCCCCTTGTTCCGATTCTGCGCAGCTTGGAGAACCAGCAAATCGACCACTGGCTGGACCCGCCTTTGCCTGTTTTTGGGCCATTTTCGGCCATTTTGGGGGCAAGAAAAAGCCTGAAAAGCCCCCCAAAATTGGCCTGAAAATGGCCAAAAAATAGGCTGAAAAATGGGTGGGGGCGGGGCCAGCCAGTGATGGAATTAGCCCCAACCAGCTAAATCCTACCTGTTCCTTTGAGGCGAGTGGCTGGAAGACAGGGCTGGGTGTGATGAGTGACATCACCCACCCAGTCACATGACCAATCGGCCACGCCTACCCAGCAAGAGAACCAGTTGTTAAAAAATTTGCAGCCCACCACTGCCCAATTCCTACAACTGTTCTTCATATCTAAAGTCTCAACATCTTTTTTATATTGTGTGACCAAAACATGATGCAATATTCCAAGTGTGGTTTTACCAAGGCCTTATAAAACACTTCATGTGATCTTGATTCTATCCCTCTCTTAATGCAGTCTAGGATTGCATTGGCTTTTTGGTGGTTGCAGCACTGCTGGCTCATATGTACAGGTGAAACTCAAAAATTAGAATATCGTGCAAAAGTTCATTTATTTCAGTAATGCAACTTAAAAGGTGAAACTAATATATGAGATAGACTCATTACATGCAAAACAAGATAGTTCAAGCTGTGATTTGTCATAATTGTGATGATGATGGCTTACAGCTCATGAAAACCCCAAATCCACAATCTCAGAAAATTAGAATATTACATGCAATCAATAAAACAAGGATTGTACATAGAACAATATTGGACCTCTGAAAAGTATAAGCATGCATATGTACTCAGTACTTGGTTTGGGCCCGTTTGCAGCAATGACTGCCTCAATGCGGCGTGGCGTGGAAGCTATCAGCCTGTGGCACTGCTGAGGTGTTATGGAAGACCAGGATGCTTCAATAGCGGCCTTCCGCTCTTCTGCATTGTTCGGTCTCATGTCTCTCATCTTTCTCTTGGCAATGCCCCATAGATTATGGGGTTCAGGTCAGGTGAGTTTGCTAGCCAATCAAGCACAGTAATCCCACAGACATTGAACCAGGGTTTGGTGCTTTTGGCAGTGTGGGCAGGTGCCAAGTCCTGCTGGAAAACGAAGTCAGCATCCCCATAAAGCTCGTCTGTGGAAGGAAGCAAGAAGTGCTCCAAAATCTCCTGGTAGACGGCTGCATTGACCCTGGACTTAATGAAGCACAGTGGACCAACACCAGCAGATGACATGGCTCCCCAAATCAACACAGACTGTGGAAACTTCACACTGGACTTCAAGCATCTTGCAGCGTGTGCCTCTCCATTCTTCCTCCAAACTCTGGGTCCTTGGTTTCCAAATGAGATGCAAAAGTTGCTCTCATCAGAAAAGAGGACTGTGAACCACTCAGCAACAGACCAGTTAACACACTTCTGACGTTGTTGTTCAGGAGCGGCTTGACAAGAGGAATACGACATTTGAAGCCCATGTCCAGGATCCGTCTGTGTGTGGTGGCTCTTGATGCACTGACTCCAGCCTCAGTCCACTCCTTGTGAAAGTCCCCAACACTTTTGAATGGCCTTTTCCTGACAATCCTCTCCAGGCTGCGGTCATCCCTGCTGCTTGTGCACCTTTTTCTTCCACACTTTTCCCTTCCACATAACTTTCTATTAATGTGCTTTGACACAGCACTTTGGGAACATCCAACTTCTTGTGCAATTACCTTTTGAGGCTTTCCCTCCTTTTGGAGGGTGCCAATGATGGTTTCTGCACAACTGTCAGGTCAGCAGTCTTTCCCATGATTGTGATTCCTACTGAACCAGACTGAGAGACCATTTAAAGGCTCAGGAACCCTTTGCAGGTGTTATGGCTTAATTAGCTGATTAGTGTGGGACACTTTGTGCCTAGAATATTGAACCTTTTCACAATATTCTAATTTTCTGAGATTGTGGATTTGGGGTTTTCATGAGCTGTAAGCCATAATCATCTCAATTATGACACATCATGGCTTGAACTATCTTGCTTTGCATGTAATGAGTCTATCTCATATATTAGGTTCACCTTTTAAGTTGCATTACTGAAATAAATGAACTTTTTCACAATATTCTAATTTTTCGAGTTTCACCTGTATTAAAGAATCACTAATAAGACCAGAAACAGGTGTATTCAGATGAAAAAGGAAGAATCTTGATGGTAGAAACAATGATCAACCAAAAAAAGACATTGATAATAGCAATATATGTAGCAAATAACAAGCAAGAATTTTTTTTTATTAAATTTTTATTGGTTTTTAAGACAAACAGACAAACAAAACATAAAAACATCAAGCCATCATCCATATATATACATACAGTGTGTCGGTTGGTTTACAAATTGTTTTGTGCTTCCATTTCGTAGTCTTCAATTACAATTACATTGTATATAATCTCATATTTTCAATCAAATATTAAATACATTAATATTGTTAATCAATGATTTGACTATACTTTAAAAAAACAATTTTATTGGTTTTTTAAAAACAAACAAAACAGACAGAACATAAAAACATCAGCTCTCTTCTATACATATATACAAGCAGTGTGTCGGTTGGTTCATCAGTTTTGTGCATTCATTTCATAGTCTCAGTTACAGTTACATTACATAATAACTCGTATTATCAATCCAAACTTATATATCCTAGTATCACTATTAGAAAATCATTTGACTATGATTTTATTCATTCATACTTTATGAGATAACTATAATTTAGGTAGTTTATTCTATAACAAATCATATAATCATACCAAATCTATCATAAAAAACACTTTATAGATATGATATCAAATAACAAAAAAAAACAAAAAACAAAAAAGATATTCCTTATTATCTAACATTCTAAACATTCTATTATTGTATTTTATCATCCAACCATTGATAGAAAAGGTCCCAAATTTTATAGAATTGTTTATCCTCTTGCTCTCTAATTTCAAATGTCAATCTACTCATCTCAGCACATTCCAATATTTTCTTAATAATTTCTTCCTGCAATGGTATTTTCTCATTTTTCCAATTTTTAGCAAATACAATCCTAGCTGCTGTTAATACATTTACAATTAGATATTTCAAGTCTTTACTGTATGTATCTGGTAAGATTCCCAATAAAAAAAAACTCCGGTTTCAAATCTATGTGTTTCTTTGTCATTGTTTCCAACCACATGCGGATTTTAGTCCAATATTTTCTAGCATCCTCACAAGTCCACCACATATGGTAATATGAGCCAGGTATCTGATGGCATTTCCAGCATTTTTCAGATTTATTCTTGAACATTCTTGCTATCCTTGTCGGGGGAAAGTGCCACCTGTAAAACATCTTATACAGATTTTCTTTATAAGCTGTGGACATTGTCATTTTATAATTTTGCGACCATAGTTTTTGCCATTTCTCTAAATCAATCCCATATCCAAAATTCTTCCCCCAAGCAATCATAGTTTCTTTAACTTGTTCTTCCTCTAGCTTAATTCCCAGTAAATAACCATATAATTTTTAATCACCTTTTCATCAGTACCTGTCAAAATCTTATCTAGATCAGTCTGTTTATCATAAAATCCCTCTGTTTTAGAATCTTCATCATACCTTGAGTGTATTTGCGCATATGAAAACCAATTCATCTTTATACCTTGTTCCTCTAGATTTTGTATTGATTTAAGTTCACCCTTTTCATCCAATAATTCCCCATATCTAACTGTTTGTTCCTTCTTATAAATTATAGGATAAGAAAATGCTTCAATAGTCGATAACCAAACTGGAATTTTCAAATAACATTGTCTTTTAATCTTCTCCCAATTTAACCACAAAGACTCCTGTATATAATGTCTTCTAAAATAACCCTGTATTTTAGTTCCCTTATACCATAAAAAGGTGTGCCAACCCAACAGCAAATCATGACCTTCTAGTGTCAACAATCTGGTCTTTCTTAATGTTATCCATTCCTTGACTCACATCAAATTTGCAGCTTGGTAGTACAACTCCCAATTAGGCAGGCCAAAACCTCCTCTAATTCTAGCATCTTGCAAGAGTTTTAGCTTTATTCTCGCTTTCTTACCTTGCCATATATACTTCAGCACAATTTTATTTAAGTCTTCAAAATAGTCTTTTCCAAGCCTAACTGGTATTGTTTGAAACAAATATAAGATTCTGGGTAAAATATTCATCTTTATTGTTGAAATTCTCCCTATTAATGACAATTGTAAGTTTTCCCATTTCTTCAAATCTAAGGCTATCTGTTGTTTACGTTTAATATAATTATTCTCTTTTAATGTACTACTTCTTGATGTCAAGTATATCCCCCAATACTTGACCTTGTTCGTGACTTGGATTTTCAACAGGTCTGCCAATTCTTCTCTTTGTCTTAGTAGCATATTCTTTGTCAAGATCTTTGTTTTATCTTTATTTATTTTCAGACCAGCCACCTCGCCATATGTCTCTATCTTTTCCAATAGTTTTGGAGCTGTTTCTAAAAGGTCTTCCAAAATAAAGGCTAAGTCATCCGCAAAGGCTTGCAATTTAAATTCTTCCTTTTTAATTTTCATTCCTTTTATGCTTTTGTCATCTCTGATATTTCTATTCAACACTTCCAAGGTCAATACAAATAGCAAAGGAGATAGGGGACATCCTTGTCTTGTGCCTTTTCTTATATTAATAAAATCTGTGAGTTCTCCCTCCATCATTACCTTTGCCGTTTGCTTATATGGCTTCTATTGCTTGAATAAGTTTTCTGGCAAAACCCATCTGTTCCAGTAGTAGTAACATAAATCTCCAGTTCACATTATCAAATGCCTTTTGAGCATCTAGAAATATCAAAGCCATTTGCTTTTCAGGATGTGCCTCATAGTATTCCAAAGTATCCAGGATTACTCTCATATTGTCTCTAATTTGTCTCTTTGGCAGAAATCCATTTTGGACTGGATGAATAAAATTATTAAAATATTTTTTAAGTCTTTCTGCTAAAATTGAAGCAAAGATTTTATAGTCTGCATTTAATAAAGAAATAGGTCTATAGTTCTTAATTTGCAGTGGATCAGCCTCTTCTTTTGGAATAAGTGTAATATAAGCCTCTGACCATGTTTTAAGTATCATCTTCTTTGACATAGCTTCATTCATGACTTCTAACAATGGAATGCTCAATGATTCTTGTAGTGTTTTATAGAATTCTGCCAGAAAAAAAAACCAAAATAGTCCAAGAACATGGATGGAAAAAGCAAAAATCCCAGTGGAAAAAGGGAAAAAAAAGAAAAGGAAAAAAATTCTGAGGCTTTCCCTTTAAAATAAAAAGCAAAAATAAAAATATTGCTAAAATAAAAGTTTACAGTAAAGCTGGTAAGGAGGGGGTAACACAACTAAAAGAAGATAAGAAAACACACTGCACTTTGTTTAATTGTCCAAGGCTCTTATTATGACTCTCTTCTCCACAAGCTTCAAAGCCAAGCCTCAAGTGTTAAATTGTTGATAGAAGTCCAGAAGAACACCTGTAATAATATTCTGCCGTGCTCTTCCCTCTATCTTATCAAGTTGAAATGTCCTTGAGAAGGAGTCTTTCACAGTTCTCTCCACTTCAAATAAAATATTTTCAAGCCTCTAGTTGGCAGTGTTACAAAGTTTCTTAATTCTCACTTTCCCCCTCCTCCTAGGAAAGCGTAATTGAGGTTAAAAAAGAAGAAAAAATATATACATGTATATATAAGAAGAAAAGTAACCAAAGGGAGCCTCTAGTCTAAAAAAAAATTAAGAAATCAAGAAGGAGAATAAGAAAGTAAATATATATATAAAAGAAAATTCAGTCCGGTTAACTGCTAAGTCAATAAAGTCCAGTAAAAAAAAAAGTAAGAAAAAAAAAGCCAAGCCTCACTTTGACGTCTCCCTTTAAAATTTGCCGCTTATTCAGTTTTGTCAAAAATCTCACAGGTTTCTTCTTATACTCAGAGTGTCCTTTCAAGTCTCAAAATGTTAGTAAAAAAGGATTCTTACCCAGCCGACACACTTTCTCTTTCAGCCTCTTCGCTTCCGGAGCTGTCCTGACTTCAGCAGCTTTGGGGCTTCCTCTCCGCCGCCGGCAAAAGGGACTTCTCCTGGGTCAACCAGGGACTTTGCGGTGTCCCTGGGATCCACAGGATATGCCCTTCACGATCACCGTCTCTGCGGGACGGTTTAGCTCCGTTTGGACCAGCCAAGGGCGAAGATATCGGCTGCAATCTTAGAGCTTGATTGCACACCGTACCGTCGCGATGCCAGCTCCTCCCCTCTCCCAATAATTTGACTATACTTTTATTCATTTATGTTTTACAAAATAATCCATATTTTACTTAATTTGTTTTATAACGGTTCATATTATCATCTCAAATCTATTCTGCAATCATTTTGTAGATATAATAAGAAAAGAATACATCTTTATATATTTATTATTTTCTAAGAATCTACATATTTCATTACCATGTTTTATTGTCTAACCATTGATAGAATAGATCCCAAATTTTATAAAATTGTTTAGCATCTTGTTCTCTAATTTCAAATGTCAATCTACTCATTTCAGCATATTCCAATATTTTCTTAATGATTTCCTCCTGTAATGGTATTTTTTCATTTTTCCAGTTTTTGGCAAATACAATCCTAGCCGCTGTTAAAACATTTACAATCAGGTATTTGTTTCAGGTAAAATTCCCAATAAAAATATCTGTGGTTTCAAGTCTATATGGTTTTTTGTTATTTTTTCCAACCACGTGTGGATTTTCGTCCAATATTTTTTAGAGTCCGCACAAGTCCACCACATGTGGTAATATGAGCCAGATATCTGATGACATTTCCAACATTTTTCAGATTTATTCTTGAACATTCTTGCTATTCTTGTCGGAGGAAAATGCCACCTGTAAAACATCTTATACAAATTTTCTTTATATGCTGTTGACATTGTCATTTTATAATTTTGAGACCACAATTTTTGCCATTTCTCTAGATCAATCCCTTATCCAAAATTCTTCCCCCAAGCAATCATAGTTTTTTTAACATGTTCTTCTTCTAGTTTAATTTCTAATAAATATCCATACAATTTTTTTTTTGTAAATTTTATTGGTTTTTAAAAACAAAGATAAACAAAACATAAAAACATCAAACTTTCTTCCATAGGTATATAAACAGTGTGCCAGTTGGTTTACAAATCATTTTGCACATCCATTTCGTAGTCTTCAATTACAGTTACATTACATAAAAGCTCATATTAATCAAAAATTAGATACCCTAATATCATTATTAATCATTTGACTATAGATTTATTCATTCATATTTTACGAGATAACCATAATTTACTTGGTTTATTTTATAACAATTCATATTATCCTCCCAAATCTATCCTAAAAACATTTTGTAGATATAATTTTAAAAAGTACATCTTTATATATTTATTATTTTCTAAAAATCTACATATTTCATTACTGTATTTTATTATCTAACCATTGATAGAAAAGGTCCCAAATTTTATAAAATTGTTTATCCTCTTGTTCTCTAATTTCAAATGTCAATCTACTCATTTCAGCACATTCTAATATTTTCTTAATGATTTCCTCCTGCGATGGTATTTTCTCATTTTTCCAGTTTTTAGCAAATACAGTCCTAGCCGCTGTTAATACATTTACAATCAGGTATTTCAAATCTTTGCTATATGTTTCAGGTAAAATTCCCAATAAAAATATCTCTGGTTTCAAATCTATATGTTTTTTTGTCATTTTTTCCAACCACCTGTGGATTTTAGTCCAGTATTTTTTAGAGTCCGCAAAAAGTCCACCACATATGGTAATATGAGCCAGATATCTGATGACATTTCCAACATTTTTCAGATTTATTTTTGAACATTCTTGCTATTCTTGTCGGAGGAAAATGCCACCTGTAAAACATCTTATACAAATTTTCTTTATATGCTGTTGACATTGTCATTTTATAATTTTGAGACCACAATTTTTGCCATTTCTCTAGATCAATCCCATATCCAAAATTCTTCCCCCAAGCAATCATAGTTTTTTTAACATGTTCTTCTTCTAGTTTAATTTCTAATAAATATCCATACAGTTTTTTAATCACCTTTTCATCAGTACCTGTCAAAATCTTATCTAGATCAGTCAATTTATCATAGAAACCACCTGTTTTAAAATCTTTTTTTTTAAATATAGTTTATTAATTTTTACAATTAAAACCAGTCACAATACATACACAAATAAGCAAAAGAAAGAAAAAGAAAGAAGAGAGGAGAGGAAGAGAGGGAAAGAATTTTGAGAAAACAAAGAAAAAGAAAGGGGGAAGAAAGAAAGAAAGGTTACAAGGTAAAAAGTATTCTTATTTTAACAGTTTGCAAGATCTTCTTTTGTTTTCATAACCTTAACTTGTGTCATATAACCACACCTGTTTTTAACTTAAATCGCTACCTCGTTATTATGGGTTGATACTTTTATGCCTTATGATATATAATTTATCTTTGGTCAATCCAATTATACCAACAATTCCAGCTATTGTAGTATAGTGAAGTGTCTTTGTTTTTTAGCGCCAAAGTCCATTTATCCATTTCTGCGCATTTTGAGATTTTTTCAATAATCATTTCTTCTGATGGAATTTGAAGTTGTTTCCAGTGTTGAGTGAAGGCTAATCTGGCCGCTGTTAAAATGTGTGTTGTTATGTATTTGGCTTTTTTGGAAATTTGCTTATCAAAAATCCCTAGTAGGAAGGACTCTGGTTTGTATTCGATCTTCTCTTTGGTGATTTCTTCCAACCAAGTTTTGATTTTCTTCCAATACTTTTGGGTTTCTGCACAAGACCACCACATATGGAAAAAGGTTCCTTCTTTTTTCCTACATTTCTAGCAATGCGGACTCATTTTGGGGTGCATCTTCGCTAACCTCGAAGGGGGGAGATGCCATCTATAAAACATTTTATAAAGATTTTCTTTGTATGCTGCTGATTTGGTAATCATTGTTTCTGCCCCAAACTTTCTCCCATTCCGCTAATGTGATGCTGCGCCCTACGTTCTTACTCCAAGCAATCATACTTCCTTTTACAATTTCTTCTAGTTCTGTTTCTAATAAGTAGTTATAAAATTTTATTTTTTTTATTTGATCCTAATAAAATTTTATCTAATAGTTGCAGTTTGTTATTAATTCCGAATTCTTTTTTGTCTTGTTTGTATCTGCTTTGAATCTGAAGGTAAACCCATTGATCAATTTTATGTCCTTGCTCCTGAAGATCTGGCCTCGGTTTCAAATTTCCTTGTGGGTCTAATAAGTCTTTGTATTTAATCATTTTGGTAAGCTCCAAATTGTTTGGGTGAATCATTGCCTCCATTGTTGAAATCCATACTGGTACTTTTGTATAATGTTTTTTCCTTATTTTCCTCCAAATTGTTAATAGTGCATCTCTAATTAAATGTCTATGGAAATATTTTTGACTGGTTTTCCCTATGTCCCATAGAAAAGCGTGCCACCCCTTTGTAAATCGTGGCCTTCTAGAAATAGTATTCTTTTATTGGTTAAATTCACCCAATCCTTCAACCAAACTGAGGTGGCCATATGGTATAACTCCCAGTTTGGAAATGCTAACCCTCCCCTGCTCTTCATATCCTGCATTGCTTTTACATTTATTCTGGTTTTTTTCCCTTGCCAAATAAATTTCAGGGTTATTCTATTGAGTTCTTCAAAAACTTTTTATGTAATTTAATTGGGATCATTTGGAATAGGTACAAGAATTTGGGGAGAATGTTCATTTTAATAGTAGTAATTCGGCCTAGTAGTGAGATTTGAAGTTTCCCTCACGATTCTAAATCTTTCTTTACCTGGTGTATCAGTTTATCATAATTGTTTTCTTTAAGTGTCTTACAGTGTGGGGTTAGCCAAATTCCTAAGTATTTCACTTTCTTTGTCACTTGTATATGCATTATTTCTTCTAGTTCTATTTTCTGTTTTTCTGTTAGGTTTTTGGTCATTAATTTGGTTTTCTTTTTATTTATTTTAAGTCCAGCTACAGCTCCAAATTTCTCTAATTCACTCATCAAGTTTGGTCCCCTGTCTTTTGGTTCTTCAATGAAGAAAATCATGTCGTGTATATTCCTCTTTCTTAACTGTTAATCCCTTTATATCTGAATTCCGCCTAATTCGTGTTAATAATGTCTCTAATGCTAATATGAAGAGCAGGGGAGAGAGTGGACAACCCTGTCTCACTCCTTTTTCTATCTTTATTGGGCGGGTGCATTCTCCATTCACTATTATATTAGCTTGTTGTGTATCATATATAGTTGTTATAATATTTTCAAATTTGGTGCCCAAATTCAAATTATAAATTTTTTGAATTAAAAATTGCCAATTTAGATTGTCGAAAGCCTTCTCTGCGCCTAGGAACATAAGTGCTACTTGTTTCTCGGGGTGGGCTTCGTAAAATTCTAGTACGTCTAATACTATTCTTAAATTGTTCTTTATTTGCCTAGTTGGGAGAAATCCGTTTTGGTCTACATGTATATACAAGTTTAAGATCCTTTTTAATCTGTTTGCTATAATAAGTGTGAATATTTTGTAATCAGTATTTAAAAGTGAAATCGGCCTGTAATTATTTATATATCTGGGATCTGTATCTTCCTTCGGGATCAGCGAGATCAACGCCCCACTCCATGAGTCCGGCATCCTGGATATTAAAGACTTCTACCATAAGTGGTCCGATTTGATCTGCTATTGACTTGTACAGCTCCCCTGGGATCCCGTCTGGGCCTGGGGTTTTATTATTTTTCTGGCTCTCTTGCTGATTTCAATTCCGATTCAGTAATGTCTTTATTTAATAGTTCAGCCATTTCTTCCCCAATTGCCTTATCCTTTACTTCATCTAGATAATTCCTTATTCTATCTTCACTGACGTCCTCTCTTTTGTATAAATCTTCAAAGTATTTATGAATGATTTCTTTTTTTCTGTTCTATTTCCTGGTATGTATCTCCTTTGCTATCTATTAACTGGTATATCAATCTCTTCTCTTTCTTTTTTTTTTAATTTATAAGATAGCCATCTTCCTGGCTTGTTGGCATGTTCAAAATAGGTTTGTCTGGTTAAGTTCAAATTCATAGTCATTTTCTCTTGATCAATTAAATTCAGTTTGTTTGGCTATATTTATCTGATTTTGCAGTTTGGGTTCTTTTGGGTTATTTTGTAGAAGGGTTTCTAGCTCCTTAATTCTTTGTTGTAATTTGTTTTGTTGGGAATAGTTTTCCTTGTTTCTCTTGGTGTTATAAGAGATTGGGCGTTGGTCCTTACCTGATACGCCCTTTCTCGTCGAGCTGCGTAGAGCATCCAGAGTGGGAGGTGCTCCAGTCTTCGCTCTCACAGGCTGAGCTATAATTGAGGAACGCTCCTCCTCCTCCACGTGACTCCTCCGTAGCGTTCCCCAGTTTTACGAAGACGAGAAGACAGAATTGCATCCCCTCACCTTAGCGTTTGAACAACTCAACTATAAACTTCTTGAATCATTGGCCGAAACAGGATTCCCCACCAGACGGACAAATTAGGGTGGGGCTGGATGCTCTACGCAGCTCGACGAGAAAGGGCGTATCAGGTAAGGACCAACGCCCATTCTCCATAGAGCTGCTGCGAGCATCCAGAGTGGGACATACCAAAGCATGGCCTGTCCTGCGGGAGGGACTCCGTCTGGGCCGGAATCTCCTCTGGGTCTCTAACCACTTGTTGAAGGACTTGCCTGCCAAAGGATGCTTCTGCTGAAGCAAAGACATCAATTTTATAATGGCGAATAAAGGGAGACGGAGACGCCCATGTGGCTGCTCGGCAGATATCAATTATTGGAGCCTGGGTAGCCCAGGCTGCTGAGGTAGCCGCACTCCTTGTAGGCCTTAGAGCAGGAGTGTCCAAACTTGCACCTTCCCTGGGCCACATTAGAAGATGAAAATTTGGTTTGGGCTGCACATAAAATAAAATAACAGTAACGATACCTGATCATCCCCAAAAACCACAGAAAACATAGTTAACATATTAAATTTATTTGGAAATGAAATTAGTGAGATGTTTTTATTATTTATTATTAATTATTTATTTAAAATTATTTATTTTTATCACGTTTTTTATATCACAGTTTTTTTATCACAGTTTATTTTCCGGCCAAATTTTGCAGGGGGGAGTGGGGGAGAAAGGTCGCCCGCCTCACGCCTACCTCTCCTCCTGCAAATGGCCCGGCTGGATGAGGCAGGACTGGAAGGCAGAAGCAGCAGCAGCGGCGGGGGCAGAAGCCTTCCCCGCCACCGCTGCTGCTTCTGCCCCTGCCGCCGCCGCTGCCCCGCCCGCCGGTGCTTCTTCCCCCACCACTGCTGCTTCTGCCCCGCAGCCACTTCTGCCCCCCTGCCGCCGCTTCTTCCCCTGCCACCGCTGCTCCCCGCTCGCCGCTTCTTCCCCTGCCGCTTCTTCCCCGCCACGCTGCTGCTTCTGCCCCCACGCTGCTGCCCGCCGCCGCTTCTTCCCCTGCCGCGGGGGCAGAAGCGGCGGTGGGGCAGAAGCAGCAGCGGTGGCGGGAAGAAGCAGTGGCGGGGCAGAAGCGGCGGCGGGGAAGAAGCGGCGCGGCGGGGGCAGCAGTGGCGGGCAGCAGTGGCGGCAGGGGCAGAAGCAGCAGCGGTGGCGGGGGAAGAAGCGGCGGCGGCGGGGGCAGCAGCGGCAGCGGCAGGGGCAGAAGCGGCGGCGGTGCCGGTGGCGGCAAGAGCAGGAGGTGGTGCTCTGACGGCGCCCGCCTTTTCTCTTGCTGTTTGGCCTGGCACTCACCTCGCCCCACCTCGCGCCTGCCTCTCCTCCTCCTCCTCGCTGGCTCTGGCACGAAGGTTGGGGTGGGCACTGGGCCGCATTACGAGGCGACCTGGGCCGCATGCGGGCCGTGGGCCGCGGGTTGGACAAGCCTACCTTAGAGATTGTAGCTCTGATCCAACGGCCTACAGTAGACGGGGATACTCTGAAACCCAGCGTCTTTGGTTGAAATGACAGGAACAATGACTCTGACTTCCTGAAAGGAAGAATACAATGAATATATATACGAAGCGCCCGTCGGACATCAAGAGTGTGCCACTGCCGCTCCCTTTCTCGAGAAGGTCTGGGGCAAAAATTAGGCAGGATAAGTTCCTGTGATCTGTGGAAAGCGGAGTTGACCTTGGGTAAGAAGGAAGGATCTGGTCGCAAGACCACCCGGTCAGCGTGGAAAACGCATAGATCCTTTCTAATGGATAGAGCTGCTATTTCAGATATCTGTCTTGCTGATGTGACAGCTACAAGGAACCCCACTTTAAACGTAAGGAATTGCAGAGACGCCTCCCTCAGGGGCTCAAAGGGAGGTTTGGTCAGTGCCGTGAGCACCTTGTTAAGGTCCCAAGTCGGGTATCTGTGGATCACAGGAGGGTGCAGATTGGTGGCACCTCTAAGAAATGCTTGGATACGCGGGTGGTGCGAGAGCGAGCCAGAAGAATTGCCAGAGACAACAGTTGATAACGCTGCCACCTGCCTTCTCAAGGTATTGGGGGAGAGACCCCTGTCCAGCCCATCCTGCAAGAAGGCCAAAATCTGTGCGATTGATGAGGAAAGTGGATTGATGAGCAACTTGTGGCACCATTTACAAAAGCTGTTCCAGGTGGCATTGTATATGCAGGTGGTCGAAGGCCGTCTTGCTGCCAGAATGGTACTGATGTCCTGATTGGACAAGCCTTCCTTTTTAGATGGTTCCGCTCAACCTCCAGATGGTTAGCTGAAGCCACTGTGGATTTGGATGCTGAAGAGGTCCCTGGGATAGGGAGATCCTGTCTGGCGGAATCCTCCAAGGAGGGGCCACTGACAGGCTGCGAAGGTCCGCAAACCATGGTCTCCTGGGCCAGTACGGGGTAACCAGGAGAACTTCCGCCCTCTCGAGGATCAATTTCTGGATCACTTTGGGGATTAGCGGAAGGGGGGAAAAGCGTATAAGAGCCCTGTGGGTCATGGGCAGCGTAGGGCATCGTGATTCTCCACTTCCTGGGTGGGGTAGTGTGAGAAGAATCTGGGAGTCTGGGCGTTGAGCGGAGACGCGAACAGATCCAGCAGTGGACGACCGAATATCGCTGAGGCCTCCTTGAACAGGGAGGGGTGCAGGCGCTATTCTGACTGGTCTAGGGTGGCCCTGCTCAACCAGTCTGCCTGAACGTTTGAGACCCCCGAGATATGGTCTGCCCTGATGGATAAGAGGTTGGACTCTGCCCAGCGACAGAGCCGCTCGGCCTCTTTCATGAGTCGTATGGAATGTGTGCCCCCTTGACGGTTGATGTGAGCCTTGGTCGTAATATTGTCCTTCAGGACCAGTACATGACGTCCGCGCACCTGAGGGTGAAAGGTGTGTAGAGCTAGGTAGACTGCGTGGAGCTCCAGCCAGTTGATACTGCAACGTTGCTCGAGTGCTGACCAAGTGCCCTGGGCTGAAAGCGAATGGACGTGGGCCCCCCATCCAGATAGGCTGGCGTCTTTTGTGAGAACGAGTCTTTGGGGCTCCTTGAAGAGATGTCCCTTGTTGGTAGCAGGCCTGGTCCACCAGAGGAGCGAAGCGAGGACCTTTGGAGAAACCTTCACCACGGCTCTTGAGTTGCTTCTTCCGGAGCGTTGATAGGGTAGCAGGAACCACTGCAGAGATCTGGTATGTAGACGGGCCCGGGGAACAATGGATATGCATGAGACCAATTTGCCAAGCAACTTTGATAGACTCAGTAAGGATGCTTTTCTTGCGTGTCTAACCTCCCTGACGGACTTCCGGATGCTGAGAAGCCTCTCAGGGGAAAGAAAGACCTTACCTTTAACTGAGTCAATAACTGTCCCTAAGTGAGCTATCCGGGTGGAGGGGAAAAGTTGGCTCTTCTCCCAATTTACGAGAAGACCATGGGACTGAAGAACCGAGAAAGTGGTTCTAGTGTCCCTCTCAGATTGGTCTTTGGTAGGGGAGAGGATGAGGATGTCCTCCAGGTAGCAGTGAATGCGGATGGGAAAATTCCTGAGGAGAGCCGCAAGGGCTGCCAGAACCTTGGTAAAGGTCCTTGGGGCAGAGGCTAGACCGAAGGGGAGTGCCACGTACTGAAAATGCTGGCCGTTGTAGCAAAATCGCAGAAATTGAAAAAACGAGTGATGAATAGGGATGTGAAGGTAAGCTTCTGAAAGGTCAATGGAGGTGAGCCAATCTCCCTCCCTGGTGCCCTGAAGTATAGACTGCAGAGTATGCATCTTGAACTTATGACAGACAATGTAACGGTTAAGACTCTTTAAATCTAGAATGGGTCTCCAGCCTCCGGAGTGCTTAGGAACTAAGAAAAGGTGGGAGTAAAGCCCCTTTCCTCTCTGTGAGGATGGCACAGGCTGTATGGCCCTGATCTCGGAAAGGTGTTTAATAGCAGCTTCTACGAGAGCACGCTTGGTGCGATCTCTGGAAAGGGGGAAACCATAAAACGCTCCAGAGGAGGAGACTGAAACTCAAGGGAGAGGCCGAATTTGACAGTGTTCCTGACCCAATTATCAGAAGTGGATGATTCCCATTGGCCGGCAAAAAATTTGAGGCGGCCGCCAATGGGATGGATAGTGGTGGAACTATCTGGGGCGCTGGGACGATTTACTTCCTGCGCCCCGGAAAGGTCTCCTGTAACTGGCCCCTCTCCTATTCCTGTCACCCGAGTCGCCCCGGTCCTGGTAAGCCGGGCAAAAGGACGGGGATCTCTGGAACCTGGGAGAGAAGGTTGATTGATATGGGGTGCGAAAGGAGCCTCTTCGAAAGGGCTGGGACACTCTGGACTCCTGCCTGCGAAAAAGAGATGGGAGGAATTTCTTTTTATTTCTGCTTTCCATTAACAGTGGTTCCAGGGTCGGGCCAAATAATTTGCTTCCCGAGATGGGAGCAGAAGCCAATTTAGCTTTATTCTTGATGTCTGCTTGCCAGTGTTTAAGCCAGAGCAGACGTCGGGCTGTAACGTGTGAGGAGATGGCCCGGGAGGAAAACTTCACAGAATGAAAGGTGGCATTGGCCGCAAATTCTGCCGCAGCTGTAAGCTTGGCAATGTCCTGGTGAGCCCTGATGTTAGATGGGGGGACATGCTGCTTCAACTGGCGGAGCCATCTGATGGAAGAACGAGTGAAAAAGGATGCGGCCGTGGCTGATCGAATGGCCCAGGCATCGGATAGATGAGCGCGGCGTAGCACCATCTCGGCCCGTTTGTCCTCTGGTTTTAAGGCTTCCAGGGCGTCAGTTGGATTGGAGGATGATGCTAATCTAACTATGGGGTCATCCACTTCAGGCGTGTCTAACAAGGAAGAGAAATCCGTATCGAGATTAAAAATCTCTTGTCCTGACTGGAGGGGCGGGGGGCCCGATGAGGCCAACTGTTTTGTTACTAAGTTGGTGAAAATGGGTGGAGTGGAATAACCTCGGCCTCTACGACCGGCTGCTTGAAGATAGAGTCCTCTGGGTCTCCGGGAGTTGCTGAGGAAGAGCCAGAGGGTGACTGGGACATTAGGCCCGAAATGTTCTTTGCCTTGAATAGCAAGGACTTGAACAGATGGGGTTTGAATAGGCCTACGAAGGTGGGTTGATCCGGAGAAATCCTCTCGTCCTCAGAAATCTCTCCTTCCATCAGTTCCACCTCTGACAAGGGTTCAGAGTAGTGTAAGGACCCCCTATCCGATCCTTCCTCTTCCCCGAAGTGTTCAAGACCCATATCCTCTTCCTCCTCCTCCCCTTCTGGAAAGGGGATATCCCCTTGGGAAGTACCTGACCATGGCGATGCTCCGGTCTGGGGAGGGATCTGCCAGAAGCGGATTCGACCTCGTGTGCCATCATTTGAGAACCTGGTCTGGACAACTGCTGGATACCTTCCGCAATTCCCTGGCGAATAGCCAGTTGCATCCACTCCTTGATACTGTCTGGAATAATGCTCATGGATGGTTCCTCTTGGCGCAATCCAGCGGCAGTAGGTGTGAATGTAGCCTCAGGTGCCCGAGCGGCTTGGGGGCTGCGAGTGGGCGAACTGTGTCTAGAAAGAGAAATCTGTTCTGGCAGAAGATGGGGTTGAGCGGAGGTAGAAGGGGTGGGTATATTAGGGACTGAGGTTACAGATTGAGAGTCCTTTGAACGCCTGTCAAATTCCTTCTCCAAGGCTTTGTGGCGCCTTAGGGCGTCCCTCTGAGAAGCCTTGGAGGACTCCTTGGCCTGCCTACACAGATGGTGTGTCTTAGACTTGGCCTTCAAAGAAGGTCCTCTGGGATTGTCCTCTGCCATAATAAGGAAGGTGAGAAATACAGAAAGTAGACTCAAAGAGGCGGTTGGCACTCCTAGGAGTTCGACCTACAACAAGGCCAGATATCCTATAGTTGAACCGCGTCCCCCTTTTGGAAAAATTTTTATCTTAAAAATATATGAACTGTTTTCTGGGTCTATTGCAAATGTTAATTATATTTATTTTGTTTTATTTTAATTTAATTTTTTTGGGGGGGAGGTGGGATCAATTGGGGCTTATCAGATCCGTATGATTATAGACAATAGTTAGAATGAAGACCAGAAACACAGGTACTTAAAAAAGGCCAATGAGTCGAATGAACGCTGAGGCCACAAAAAACTGAGAAAGAATGGCTGGCAAAAAAATCAAGCAGGGCCTCCTGAGGCAACCTCCCAACAAAATGGGAGGAATTAACAAGGCCTCGAACCTCGCCTCTGTATACTGCTGCGGGAATAGCCAACAATAACAAAGATAAATAGGGTAGCAGGGCTAGGAGTCATGTTACCCAGTTATAAAGGCACTAGCAGGCCTTCCGGTCCGGCTCTGTGCTTCCAAAGTCACGGCAGCTGAGATAAATTACCAAAACAAAATGGCGGCCATCCACAAGGCACACCCAAAATGGCGTCTGGCCACAAGACACACCCAAAATGGCATCGGGCCACGAGGCACACCCAAAATGGCATCCGGCCACGAGGCACACCCAAAATGGCGGCTGGGACCGACACGAACTAACAGGCGGAAGAAAAAACGCCACCTCGATTGAAAAACCAGTTGAAGTGCCGAAGCAGGAGGGGCGGAAGGGAGCGAGCTCACCTTCTAACGAGCGTTCTTGGGGGGAAGGAACAACTTTATAGAGAGCAGCTCAGCTTAAAACGGAAGGCAGGGAGAGGGAGGGGGGGTAGCCTAAAAGGCTGTTAGGCTCCCCTTTTCTCCCCCTTGAGGGGCGAAAAACGTCCCACTAGATAGGTATCAGGCACACCAACTGCGAGGGACCAAAGGAGAAATAAAGGAAATCAAACCTGAATTATTTTTAGAAAGATCCTGGATCGGCCAAGGAAGAGCTGTAAAATGCTGCCTGTCTCTTACGAGGCTGAGCTAAAACTGGGGAACGCTACGGAGGAGTCACGTGGAGGAGGAGGAGCGTTCCTCAATTATAGCTCAGCCTGTGAGAGCGAAGACTGGAGCACCTCCCACTCTGGATGCTCGCAGCATCTCTATGGAGAATGTTATGCCTCTTATAACCGCCTTCATCGTATCCCAGACATTTTGTTTCGTGGTTTCTCCATTATCATTTTCTTTTATAAAAAAAATCAATTCCTCCTTTAATTTATTAATGTATTCTTTCTCTCTTATTAATTCAGTGTTTAGAGTCCATATTTTCTTTGGTTTTGCCCTGCCCTTCCATATTACCTGTATTGGATTATGGTCTGCCCATTCATTAGGCAAAATTTCCACTTCTTTTGTCTCGTTTGCTATTTCCCCACTCATCCATGTCATATCGATCCATGTCCATGTTTGGTGGGGATTTGAATAAAATGTAAATTGTCTTTTTTCAGGATGTAATCTTCTCCATATATCTGTCAGATTTAGCTCTTTCATCATTTCCCTACAAATCTTGGGGAGCTCTCTCTTCCCCTTTTTATTTTTCCCGGCATTACTGTGATCATTTTGGAAATCAGCAATGGAGTTGAAGTCCCCTACTATGCAAATATTTCTTTTTTGCAATTCAACCAATTTTCTATATAGGTGTTTAAAAAACTCTTTTTGGTCTCCATTTGGGGCATATATTACTACTAAAAGAATTGGAATATCATTAATCCAGATCTGCAAACCCAGAGTCCTTCCTTTTAAGTCTGACCATATTAGCTCAGATTTCAAATCCTCTTTCACATATACTGCGATACCCTTCTTTTTCTCCTCATCTGCTGGTGTGGTAAATAACTTTCCTAATTTCGGGCATTCTAAATATTTTTCATCCTTCTTCTTTATATGGGTTTCTTGCAGGCACGTTATATCTGCATTATGTTTAATTAATTTAGATAATATCCTTTTTCTCTTAATTGTCGAATTTAAACCATTTATGTTTATTGATAGTATTTTTTTTCTTCTCCCATCTATTTAGTTTTGTTTCGCTCTTTGTCGTGTAACAATTCCTCTCTCTTCTTGCGCTTGTATTAATGTGGTTCCTTCTGTCTTTTGTTGTGGATAGGTATTCTCTTGGTTTCCTGCCGTTCCAGTTCTATTTTTATGTCCACCGTATTCTTCTTGAAAATTTGTGTCCAATTCCTCCCTACTACTTTGCTCCTGTGGGCCCACCATCTGTTTGTAAAAATCCTGGGCTTTTTCCATTGTGTCTATTTTGATTTTTTTCTCTTTCCACGACACTAACATTCCTTCTGGAATAAGCCATTTAAATGTAATTCTTTTTTGATTTAAATATGCTGCCAGAAATTTATAGTCACGCCTTTGTTCCCTTATTCTCCTCGGTATCTGTTTAAGAATCACAATTTCTTTCTCTTTGTAGGTTATTGTTTTATCTCTTGAGGTTCTATATATCATGTCTCGAACACATCTAGTGAATCGTATGTGTACTTCCCTGGAACATTTGTGGCGTCTTACATAGTTTGTATTGACCCGGTAGACTTCATCAAACTCTTTTTGAATTTCATCTTTATCCATCTTCAATAAACTGGCCAGTATTTCTGCCATCAAGTATTCCAGGTCTTCTTCTTTTGATTCTGCCACATTTTGGAATCTTAGGTAAGTTGCTGCCTTGTCCATTTCTAGGAGGACGAGGGAGTCCTCCATTTCTTTGCTCATGCTTTTGAGATCTTCATCCACCCTTTCTAATTCCCTTTCTGTTCGTTCGGTTCTTTTCTCTACTTCTTTTATTATAACTTCGTTTTTCTCCAAGGCCTGCTGCAACACCTCCACTTTATCCTCTACTTTGGAAATGTCCGCTTTCATTTCTGTCTTTAGTTTCCCGTTTCTTCCTTCAATTCATTGATATCTGCCCTTGTTTCACTGTGGTTTTTAATCATTGTTTCTTGCAATCTTGTCAATGAGTCCTGTAAGGTTAGGAACATTGCTTGAATATTCGCATTCGAGATGCTAGTTGACTTCTCTGTTGGTAGAGTTTCCTCTATTGTTTTTTGTGCCATAGGTGAAGTTGTTGCCAAAGTGGTCGTTACTGTGGGATTAACCTTCCTACCAGATTTCAGAGCAGTGGTAGTTGTAGTAGTCATTTCCTTTAAAATTTGTTTTTGTTGTTGCACAATGCTAAATATATAATTCCAAATTGGCATTCAGTATTCTTAGTTCTGTAACTAAAATTGATCAAGATCTATCAGTAGCTATATTCTTAACTAATTAGTAAAGTGTATATATACTTCTCTAGTTTAACTTCAATATAAAGTAACCTTAACTACACAATATATTACGTTCACAGATACACCCACACAATGAAATATAATATTGGTCTAGAGAGCTCTAAGATTGTTAAATAACTAATGCTTAATATTCTTACTGTCTCCCCTATATTCCTATTCAAATTATAACAATCTCTATTAATAATAACTTAACTAAATTAATTAATCCAATATTTTAACACTCTAATATTTCTTTACTAAATGTACATATTTATCAAGAGGAAATCAGAGAAAAAAAGCAAGCATATTTCAACATAGCATACCATCAACAAGTAGGAAAGAAGAGAGGCTATTTTAGTAAGTATGTACACACAGAAAAGGGGAGAAGAAAAGAAAAAAGAAAATTCCAAAGACAAGAGTTTTTGTTTCCGCTTTTCACTTTGGAAGCTTCCACTTCGAGCACACCGGAAATGGCAAATGAAGATTTGCTGAGTAACAGCTGCCAGTAAGCAATGTTCCCACTCGTTTAAAGACTTCCTCTTTTACTTATATTTTAGTGTTCTTTAAATCAATTGTTCTGATCTCCTTCAAATAGAGAAAGGAACTGTCTCCTCTGCTAGGACCGGTTCTCAATTTTCCCAGGGTTTATAGATTAGAGTGTGTCCCTTCAGACAGTTAGATCTGTTACTTTGTTGTAGCCACTTCAGCGTTCTGGATACCGCCTATGGCGCCGCTCTGTCTTTCCCCCCGATCGGCTTCGTTCTGCTTCTGGCTCCGATTTAATAGCTTCAATCCAAATGTTAGTGATAATAAGAGTCTTTTTTATTGCCCCCCGTGCTGGTCTTCAGACTCCCAAAATTCTCTTTACTTCTTTTTTATTTCCGATTCTCTTCTGCCTGCCAAGCTCCTTCACTTTCACTAGACCAATTCTTTTGTAGCCGCTTTCTCTTAGAGCTCACAGCAGGCATTCGCACAGTCTTTAACAGACTGAAATCAGTCTATTGTCAGTCAAATATCTTCTCTGCCACTGTCTTTAACCACGACTCTCTTTTCCCGCGAGCTTGCAAACTTTCACTCACTCTTTCCTTCCCATCGGTGGCAGTCCGGACTTCGGAGCCTTCATTGACAGGAGGCTGTTCTTGATCGTTGGGCTCTGGAGGGCTTCCTCTTCGTTGCAGGGGGGTTGCTTTCCCCACACTGCAGCCCGAGGTTCCCCCACACCGGCATGGATCTCTCCAAGACTCGAGCAACCTGAAAGATCGCACCAAACTCAAGAAAAGGATGGCTAGAATCGCGAGTGGATTTCTGCCCCTCTGACCGTCCTTGCCTTGCCACCGGAAGTCCCTGGATGATATCCTGTTTTAAAATCTTTATCACACCTTGAATGTATTTGCGCATATGAGAACCAATTCATCTTTATACCTTGTTCCTCTAGTTTTTGCATAGATTTAAGTTCACCCTTTTCATTCAATATTTCCCCATATCTAACTGTTTGTTTTTTTATATATATATTATAGGATAAGAAAATGCTTCAATAGTCGATAACCAGACTGGAATTTTCAAATAACATTGTCTTTTAATCTTCTCCCAATTTAAGCACAAAGACTCCCGTATATGATGTCTTCTAAAATACCCCTGAATCTTAGTTCCCTTGTACCATAAAAAATCGTGCCACCCCAACAAGTCATGTCCTTCTAATGTCAACAATCTAGTATTTCTTAATGTTATCCATTCCTTGACCCACATCAGGTTTGTAGCTTGGTAGTACACTCCCAATTAGGCAAACCAAATCCTCCTTTAATTCTAGCATCTAGCAAAAGCTTTAACTTTATTGTCGCTTTCTTACCTTGCCATATATATTTCAACACAATTTTATTTAAATCTTCAAAATAGTCTTTTCCAAGCCTAACTGGAATTGTTTGGAACAAATATAAAATTCTGGGTAATATATTCATCTTGATTGTTGAAATTCTCCCTATTAGTGACAGTTGTAGATTTTCCCATTTCGCCAAGTCTAGCACTATCTGCTGTTTAAGTTTGATATAATTATTCTCTTTTAATGTACTACATCTTGCTGTCAAATGTATCCCCAAATACTTGATCTTATTCGTGACTTGAATTTTCAATAGATCTGCCAATTCTTCCTTTTGTCTTGATAGCATATTCTTTGTCAAAATCTTTGTCTTTCTAACATTTTTCGGATCAAAGTCCTTCCTTCCTTCCTTCCTTCCTTCCTTCCTTCCTTCCTTCCTTCCAAAATCTTTGTCTTATCTTTGTTTATTTTCAAACCAGCCACCTTTCCATATGCCTCTATCTTTTCCAATAATTTTGGTGCTGTTTCTAAAGGGTCTTCTAAGATAAAAACCAAATCAGGTATTTCAATTCTTTACTGTATGTTTCAGGTAAAATTCCCAATAAAAATATATATGGTTTCAAGTCTATATGCTTTTTTGTCATTTTTTCCAACCACGTGTGGATTTTAGTCCAGTATTTTTTAGAGTCCGCAAAAAGTCCACCACATATGGTAATATGAGCCAGGTACCTGATGACATTTCCAACATTTTTCAGATTTGTTCTTGAACATTCTTACTATTCTTGTCCGGGGAAAATGCCACCTGTAAAACATCTTATACAAATTTTCTTTATAAACTGTTGACATTGTCATTTTATAATTTTGAGACCACAATTTTTGCCATTTCTCTAGATCAATCCCATATCCAAAATTCTTCCCCCAAGCAATCATAGTTTCTTTAACTTGTTCTTCTTCTACTTTAATTTCTAATAAATATCCATACAATTTTTTAATCACCTTTTCATCAGTACCTGTCAAAATCTTATCTAAGTCAGTCAGTCAGTGAGTTTATCATAGAAACCTTCTGTTTTAGAATCTTTGTCATACCTTGAATGTATTTGCACATATGAAAACCAATTCATCTTTATACCTTGTTCCTCTAATTTTTGCATAGATTTAAGTTCACCCTTTTCATTCAATATTTCACCATATGTAACTGTTTGTTCCTTTTTATATATTGTAGGATAAGAAAATGCTTCAATAGTCGATAGCCAGACTGGAATTTTCAAATAACATTGCCTTTTAGTCTTTTCCCAGTTTAACCACAGAGACTCCCGTATATAATGTCTTCTAAAATACCCCTGTGTTTTAGTTCCTTTATACCATAGAAAAGCATGCCACCCCAACAACAGATCATGACCTTCTAGTGTCAACAATCTAGTATTTCTTAATGTTATCCATTCCTTAACCCACATCAAATTTGTAGCTTGGTAATACAACTCCCAATTAGGCAAACCAAATCCTCCTCTTATTCTGGCATCTTGCAAAAGTTTGAACTTTATTCTCTCTTTCTTACCTTGCCTATATATATTTCAACACAATTTTATTTAAATCTTCAAAATAAACTTTTCCAAGCCTAACTGGAATTGTTTGGAACAAATAAAATTCTGGATAGTATGTTCATCTTGATTGTTGATATTCTCCCTATTAGTGACAGTTGTAGATTTTCCCATTTCGCCAAGTCTAGCGCTATCTGCTGTTTGATATAATTTGTTTGATATAATTATTCTCTTTTAATGTACTACATCTTGCTGTCAAATGTATCCCCAAATACTTGATCTTATTCGTGACTTGAATTTTCAATAGATCTGCCAATTCTTCCTTTTGTCTTGATAGCATATTCTTTGTCAAAATCTTTGTCTTTCTAACATTTTTCGGATCAAAGTCCTTCCTTCCTTCCTTCCTTCCTTCCTTCCTTCCTTCCTTCCTTCCTTCCTTCCTTTCTTCCAAAATCTTTGTCTTATCTTTGTTTATTTTCAAACCAGCCACCTTTCCATATGCCTCTATCTTTTCCAATAATTTTGGTGCTGTTTCTAAAGGGTCTTCTAAGATAAAAACCAAATCATCCGCAAAGGCTTGCAGCTTAAATTCTTCCTTTTTAATTTTCATTCCTTTTATACTCTTTTTCATCTCTAATATTTCTGTTTAACACTTCCAAAGTTAACACGAATAGCAAAGGATAGTGGGCACCTTGTCTTGTTCCTTTTCTTATGTTAATAGAGTCTGTCAATTCTCCTCTATCATTACCTTTGCCGTTTGCTTGTAGCATATAGCTTCTATTGCTTGAATAAATTTTCTAGCAAAACCCATCTGTTCCAACAATAATAACATGAATCAGCCAATTCACATTATCAAATGCCTTTTGTGCATCTAGAAATATCAAAGCCATTTGTTTTTCAGGATGTGCCTCTATAGTATTCCAAAGGTATCCAAAATTACTCTCATATTATCTTTAATTTGTCTCTTTGGCAGAAATCCATTTTGTTCAGAATGAATAAAGTTATTTAAATATTTTGAAGTCTTTCTGCCAGTATTGAAGCTAAAAATTTTATAATCTGCATTTAGTAGAGAAATAGGTCTATGGTTCTTAATTTGCAATAGATCAGCCTCTTCTTTTGGAATAAGTGTAATATAGGCTTCTGACCACGATTTGGGTATCTTCTTCTTTAACATAACTTCATTCATAACTCTAGCAATAGCAGATTCAACCGATTCTTGTAATGTTTTATAAAATTCTGCCGGAAGTCCATCTGGGCCTGGTGCCTTTCCATTATTTTGCTTCTTAAGTGCTTCAGTTAACTCCATCATTGTTATATTGCTTTCTAACTTTTTTTTTCAGCCTCTTTAGGTATCTTGGGTAAATTAGCATTCTGTAAGTACTGTTTGACTCCTTTCCTCATCAATATTCTCTTGCTTATATAATTTCCCATAAAAGTCTTGAATGATTTCCTTCTTCTCTTTACTGCCATGGCAAACTTGGCCTTGATCATCTATTAACTGCAATATTTTCCTTGATTCTTTCTCCTTTCTCAATTTATATGCTAACCATCTACCTGGTTTGTTTGCATCTTCAAAGTAGTTCTGTTTAGCATCTCTAATTTTCTGTGCTAATTCTTCTTTCTCTATTTGACCCATTTTGTATTTAATTATATCCATTTTTAGCTTAATGTCCTTTTTCTGTGACATTTTCTGCAGCTCTTTTTCAAGTCTTTTATGCTCATCCTCTAGAACCTTAGAGGCTTGCTTTTTCCTAGTATTCCTTTTCCTTGTATAATCTATTATCAAACCTCTAGCATATGCCTTCATTGTATCCCATACGTTCTGAATTGATGTATCTTGTTTTTTATTTTCTCTAAAGAAAAGGACGATTCTTTCTCCATCCGCTGTGTGAAGTCTTTTCCTTTCAGATAGTATTATTTAACGTCCATCTCGATCTTCTTTTTTGTCCTTTCCATTTAATTGTCATTGGATTGTGGTCTGCCCAAGTACTTGTTTCAATATTTATTTCTGGAATATTAGATATTAATTCTGTTGACATCCATATCATATCTATTCTGGACCATGATAAATGTCTATTTGAATAGAAGGTATATTGTTTAGTTTTAGCATTTCTTTCTCTCCATGTATCTTTTAAATTTAATTCATCAACCATTTAAAAAGGATTTTGGGAGAGTCTTTCTGTTTTGCTTTGTTGTTGTTGCTGTATAGTCCAATTTATTGTCTACAATTCCATTAAAATCTCCCATCATAACTATATTGGCATAGTCCAGTTCAATTATTTTCATGTGTAATTTTTTAAAAATTCTTCTTGTTTGTCATTCGGCATAGATTGCAATCAGGAGTGTTTTCTATATTATTGTCCATTATTTCCACCATTAGTACTCTTCCATCAGTATATATAGATCAATTTTGCTGGGGTGGTCTCTTAATATATAAAACCACTCCTCTTTTCTTACATTGGGTCAAGGAAGTAAATATTTTCCCTAATTTTGGCTGTACCAACAATTGTTCATATTGTTTTTTAATATGTACTTCTTGCAGATGAATTATATCAAATTTTATTTTCTTCTAATTTATGAAAAGTTTTCCTTCTTTAGCCGTTGAGTTACATCCATTTATATTAATTGTAATCAATTTTTCTTCTCTTCCATGGTTATATTTTATAGTTGGGTTTAGCAGCTCTCATAGATCTTGGTTCACATTGTTCTTTGGCTCCCACCTTTCCACCTACTGCGCCTTCTTTCTTTTTCAGTCACCATTTGACAGTCCTCTTGGAATTCAGTTAGTGAGATCTCTTTTTCTGCCTCTTCCTCTTTCCTTCCAAAAAAAAACTCTGTATAATATTTCCTATGCTTTAATGGCTTTCTTTGTAAATCTAATATGAACTTCTCTTTGGTAAGCTATTTCTTATCGTAGATCTCAAAGACTGATATAATTCTCATCTATTCCATCCATCATCTTTTCTTCAGTTATTTCCAAAGCTTCAGCCAATATTTCTATCATTATCTCAGCTAGATTTTGTCCTTTTTCTTCCTCTATGTTTTGAAATCTGAGGTAAAATTCTGATCTGTCCATCTCCATCTCAGCATACCACTTTTATCTTGTTCAGCCACAGTTAATCTGTTATCAATGTCTCCAATCTTCTTGTCTCTTTGTTTATCTTCTTCAATTTTTGGAATCTCTCGCTCATACTTCGACATCATTTGTTGAATGTTCTCCACTTTTTCAATCGGTTTTCCTGTTCTTTGTCTGTTCAATGTTTCTCTGTTCTTTGTTCGATGTTCTCTGTTCTCTTTTCAATAGTCTCTGATCTTGCTTTAATATCTTGGATTCCTTGCATAATCATCTGTAGAGTCACTTTTTCTTGTTCTTTTTCTTGCTTTAACATTGTCTGTATTGAATGTTGTCCTCCAGATGGTGGAGAGGCAGAAGTAGAAGTTGAGGAACCAGGAGCTGTAAATTTCCTACTCATTTTAAACAATCTATCATTTTAAAAAGGATTTAGGGAGAGTCTTTCTGTTTTGTTTGTTGTTTTCTATGCTGTATAGTCCAATTTATTACCTACAATTCCATTAAAGTCTCCCATCATAACTATATTAGCATAGTCCAGTTCAATTATTTTCATATGTAATTTTCTATAAAATTCTTTCTTGATTGTCATTTGGGGTATAGATTGCAATCAGGAGTGTTTTATATATTATTGTCCATTATTTCCACCATTAGTAATCTTCCATCGTCCATTCACTGTATAGATCAGTTTCGCTGGGATAATATCTTTAATGTATAAAACCACTCCTCTTTTCTTGCATTGTGTCAAAGAAGTAAATATTTTCCTAATTTTGGCTGTATCAGCAATTGTTCATGTTGCTTTTTACTATGCACTTCTTGTAGGCAGATTATATCAAATTTTAATTTCTCTAATTTATGGAAACTTTTCCTTCCTTTAACAGCTGAGTTAAGTCCATTTATGTTAATTCTAATCAGTTTTTTCTCTTCCATGGTTATATTTTGTAGTTAGGTTTAGCAGCTCTCATAGATCTTGGTTCACATTGTTCTTTGACTTCCACCTTTCCGCCTCCTGCACCTTTCTTCTTTTCAGTCGCTATTTGGCAGTCCTCTTGGAATTCAATTAGTGACATTTCTTTTTCTGCCTCCTCCTCTTCCCTCCAAAATATTCTGTATAAAATAATTCAGCTTTCTCAATTGAGTCAATTCTATGTCTCTGTTCTTGCCATGTGAACATTAAACCTTCTGGAATCAGCCATCTATAATTCACCTCTTTTTAAGTAGAATTTTAGTAAATAAACTGCTCTATTCCATCCATCATCTTCTCTTTAGTGATTTCCAGAGCTTCAGCCAAAATTTCTATCATTATCTCAGCTAGGTTTTGTCCCTTTTCTTCCTCTATGTTTTGGAATCTGAGATAAAATTCTGATCTGTCCATCTCCCATCTCAACATCCCACTTTTATTATTGTTCAACCACAGTTAATCTGCTGTCAATATCTCCAATCTTCTTATCTCTTTATCTTCTTCAATTTTTTGGAATCTCTCATCATACTTCATCATCATTTGTTGAATGTTCTCCACCTTTTCATCAGTTTTTCCTGTTCTCTGTTCAATGTTCTCTGTTCTCTTTTCAATATTCTCTGTTCTTATTTATATATTTTGAATTCCTTGTATAATCATCTGCAGCGCCACTTTTTCCTGTTCTTTTCCTTGCTGTAACATCGCCTGTATTGAGCGTTGTCCTCCAGATGGTGAAGAGGACTAAGTAGAGGTTGAGGAACCAGGGGCTGTTAGTTTCCTACTCACTTTGGACGATTCAAAATCTTCAGGTTCTTCTGGACCTTAATCCACTTGTAAAATAACCAATTGTAATTCCAAGTAAAAATAGTGGGAAAAAAGAAGCATAATAATAATAATAACAATAATAATAATAATAATAATATTTCTTCAGGTTCTTGTATACCTTAATCCAATCGATTGGTTAGATAGGAGTAAAAACTCAAAAATGGAAGAAAAGACCATAAACACACAAAAAAAGAAAAAATGTTAAATCCTGGAAAAGGCAGAAAAATAGAAAATAAAAACTAAAGAAGAGAAAAGAAAAGTTCTTCAGGTTCTTCAACACCTTAATCCAATTAAAAGTCTCAGGTATAAAAGGATGCATAACAAAAAGAAAGAAAACCACAAAAAAACCCAATATGGAAGGTAAATAGAAAAAAATACAAGGAGGGAGACAGAAAAAAGAAAAGAGACTACTCCTTAAAAAAAAAGAAAAAGGAAAGAAATCATTAATACTAAAGCTTTTCCTTTAAAATAAAATGCAAACGTAAAAATTAGACTTCAAAAACAAAAAGAAAGACAAAAACAAGTTCCAAAAGGCCAAAGATCCAAATAGCTATTACAAAAGTAAGCTAGTAAGGAGGGGGTTTGTTAAAGTAAGAAATAGCCCAGCTTAAAAAAAAAGTAAAAGAGCACACTGCACCTTGTTTGGTTATCCAAGGCTTTTGTTAAAATTTATAACTCTTTCTCCAGAGTCTTATCACCTTTTTTTTCTATAAACTTCAACACCAGACTCCAGCTATTGATAGAAACCCAGAAGAGCACCTGCAATAATACTCTCCCATGCTCTTCCTCTATCTTATCAAACAGGCAATGTCCTTGAAAAGAAGTCTCAGTTCTTTCTCAGCTTTGTCTGGTCAAGAAAAAAAAAGAGATAGAATACTTCCAAGCCTCTAGTTGGCAGTGTTACAAAGTTTCTTCTGCTTTCACTTTCCCCCTCCTTTTCCAAACAAGATATAATAAAAATTAATTAAAAAGGGGAAAAGATATTTAAAAAGATGACTAGAAGGGAGTCTCTAGCCTAAAATATTATAAAGTCAAAAAGGAGAGAAAGAATAGGTGGGAAAAAAAACAGTCCAGTTTCAAAATATAAAATCATGTGTAGAAAATCCAGCAATGAGAAAAAAATGAAAAAAAAATATCACTTTGACTTCCTGTTTAAAATCGCCGCTTAATCACTTCTGTCAAAACTTTTACAGATTCTTTCCTTTCCTTAGGGTGTTCTTTCAAATCTTAAAGTAAAGAAAAAATTCTCACCAAAGCGGCACACTTTCTCTTTCTGTTCTCTTTCATTTCAGAGCTGTCCCAACTTCAGCAACTTTAATGGCTGCCTCTTTGCCGCTGGCAAAAAGAGCTTCTCCTGGATCTACCAGGGACTTTGCGGTGTCCCTGGGATCGACAGGATGCTCTCTTTACATTTACCATCTCTTCGGGATGGTTTAGATCCGTTTGGACCGCCCAGTAGCAAAGATATCGGCAGCGATTTCAGACCTCCAAGATCGCATGCCATATCGTCACGACTCCAGCTCCGCCCTCCAACAAGCAAGAAAATTTTTTACCAAGCATTGCACAAGAAAATATTGGAAACAGACACAAACTTAGTTCCTAGATCAATTATGCAGCCCACTGTCAGAAAAAGATACACCCAGAAGGTCAAGTATTATCTTTCTTACATTAAGATACAAATATCTGCTTTTCAGGCCCTATGGCCGTGATGGTCAACCTATGGCACGCATGCCAGAAGTGGCACACAGACATTTCTGCCAACACATGACAGGTCAGCCAGATGATTGTTGGGGATCTGCCACACATGCGCGGGGGCGCACGCGTGGAGATCGCGCATGGAACTGACAGAGGCACGTGTGGGGGTCTCATGCGCAGAGGAACACAGTGCATGCGCAGGGGGTCGCACGTGCATGTGCAGGGGGGCAGGGGGCACGCACTTTCGGCATGCAACGTGGAGAAGGTTAACCATCACTGTGGTAAGAGTTGACAATTTTTATTTATTTATTTATTAGATTTTTCACTCATTTATTCTCCACCATTCAGTCATATCCGACTCTTGGTGACTTTGTAGGCAAGTGCTCTCCATGCTACCCTATCAAGCACAGCTTCTTTCACTTGTTGGATGTTCATCTTTCTATCAGCTTTGATGTCCAAGGGAGCGCTTTGCTTGCCCCTTCTTGATCCGCTAACCTTTCCTAGCATCATTGACTTTTCTGATGAATTTGCACACGTGGCATGGCCAAAGTAAATCAGACATCTTGTGATTTTGGATTCTAGTGATCTTTTTAAAAAAAGGAGGGGGGAACAGATCCAGGAAACTACAGATCAATCAGCCTGACATCAATACCTGGGAAGATCCTAGAAATGATAACTAAGCCACAGATCTATGAACATTAGAACCAAATAAAGTTATCAGTAACCAGAGCATGGGTTTGTTAAAAACAGATCATGCCAAACAAATCTTTAATTATTTGACAAAGTGACTACATTAGCAGATCAGCAAAATGCTATGGACATAGTATACATGGATTTCACCAAGGCAAGCTACTAAGCTAAGCTAAGTAGACCGCAAGCTACTTCTTGGTAAGCTGGCTGACAAACCATACTCAGTATGGTACTACATCTTCATGGAAGTAAGCAGTGGCACCAAACTGGCATGAATAGCCAACAGATAGGCTCAAGATTCAGATGGATGTCAACAAACTAACAAAATTAAATTCAGTGTAGCAAAAAGTAAGATTTAACACTTAGGCAAGAAAACCCAAATGTACAGGTACAGTTTAGGTGAAACTTGGCTCAACAGCAGTAACTCTGAGAGGGATCTTGGAGTCCTGGTGGACAATCACTAACCATACAGGTGAAACTCGAAAAATTAGAATATCGTGCAAAAGTTCATTTATTTCAGTAATGCAACTTAAAAGGTGAACCTGATATATGAGATTGACTCATTACATGCAAAGCAAGATAGTTCAAGCCGTGATGTGTCATAATTGAGGTTCAATATTCTAGGCACAAAGTGTCCCACACTAATCAGCTAATTAAGCCATAACACCTGCAAAGGGTTCCTGAGCCTTTAAATGGTCTCTCAGTCTGGTTCAGTAGGAATCACAATCATGGGAAAGACTGCTGACCTGACAGTTGTGCAGAAACCATCATTGGCACCCTCCAAAAGGAGGGAAAGCCTCAAAAGGTAATTGCACAAGAAGTTGGATGTTCCCAAAGTGCTGTGTCAAAGCACATTAATAGAAAGTTATGTGGAAGGGAAAAGTGTGGAAGAAAAAGGTGCACAAGCAGCAGGGATGACCGCAACCTGGAGAGGATTGTCAGGAAAAGGCCATTCAAAAGTGTTGAGGACTTTCACAAGGAGTGGACTGAGGCTGGAGTAAGTGCATCAAGAGCCACCACACACAGACGGATCCTGGACATGGGCTTCAAATGTTGTATTCCTCTTGTCAAGCCGCTCCTGAACAACAAACATCAGAAGTGTGTTAACTGGTCTGTTGCTGAGTGGTTCACAGTCCTCTTTTCTGATGAGAGCAACTTTTGCATCTCATTTGGAAACCAAGGACCCAGAGTTTGGAGGAAGAATGGAGAGGCACACGCTGCAAGATGCTTGAAGTCCAGTGTGAAGTTTCCACAGTCTGTGTTGATTTGGGGAGCCATGTCATCTGCTGGTGTTGGTCCACTGTGCTTCATTAAGTCCAGGGTCAACGCAGCCGTCTACCAGGAGATTTTGGAGCACTTCATGCTTCCTTCCACAGACGAGCTTTATGGGGATGCTGACTTCATTTTCCAGCAGGACTTGACACCTGCCCACACTGCCAAAAGCACCAAACCCTGGTTCAATGTCCGTGGGATTACTGTGTTTGATTGGCTAGCAAACTCACCTGACCTGAACCCCATAAAGAATCTATGGGGCATTGCCAAGAGAAAGATGAGAGACATGAGACCAAACAATGCAGAAGAGCGGAAGGCCGCTATTGAAGCATCCTGGTCTTCCATAACACCTCAGCAGTGCCACAGGCTGATAGCTTCCATGTCACGCCACATTGAGGCAGTCATTGCTGCAAAAGGGGCCCAAACCAAGTACTGAGTACATATGCATGCTTATCCTTTTCAGAGGTCCGATACTGTTCTATGTACAATCCTTGTTGTATTATCCTTGTTGTATTGATTGCATGTAATATTCTAATTTTCTAAGATTGTGGATTTGGGGTTTTCATGAGCTGTAAGCCATCATCATCACAATTATGACAAATCACAGCTTGAACTATCTTGCTTTGCATGTAATGAGTCTATCTTCTATATTAGTTTCACCGTTTAAGTTGCATTACTGAAATAAATGAACTTTTGCACGATATTCTAATTTTTTGAGTTTCACCTGTATATAAGGCTACTCCTCTGTTTTTGTTGTAGTTCTGACATAAAATACAGTTTCCCAATTTTTGGACATTCTAGGAGTTTGTAGTGTTGTTCCTTTTAGTGTGTTTCTTGCAGGCAAATTATTTCTGTTTCCAATTTTCGTAAGTATGTAAAGGTTTTTCTTCTTTTGGAAGGGGAATTTAGTCCATTTATATTCATTGAGAGGATCTCATTTCCTTCCTCCATCTTGCTTAGTTATATTTAGGGTTTATTTTCCTAGTAGCTCTTTTCTGTCCTTGTTCTTTTATTAGTCCCTCTTCTTGGTGTATATTTTCTTTCTCTTTCTCCTCTTCTTCGCTTTGTATCACTGTCTCTTCTGTTGCTATTTCTCCATGTTTTTTGAATTCTTTATCTGTTTGTGTACTTAGTTTTCCCTTCAAAAATGCTTGTGTGTCTCTCATAAAAAATCTGCTGCCTTAAAGGTGGAGTCCAATCTATATCTTCTAGAGTTCCAGTTAATTAGGATCCCCTCTGGAACCAGCCATCTAATATATATTCCTTTTTCATTTAGTGTTGTAGTCAGGAATTGATATTGTTGCCGTAGATCTCTTATCTTCCAAGGGATCTGTTTCAACACTGTGATCTCCTTTTTTCTGTATTGCAGTGGTTCTTCTCTCTCTTTTCAATATTTCATCTCTTATTGTTCTCTTCACAAATCTAACATGGACCTCCCTAGGTACTTTGTGTCTTCTTGTGTAACTTGAGTTGACACTATAAATTTGATCGATCTTCCTCCTTGTCTTTGGGTATATTCTGAAGTCTTAATATATATCAAGCTTTCTTCATTTCCAATGTTACCACTGCATCTTCCATATTTTTATTTACCTGTGCCAATCTTTGGTTTTCTTCTTTTATTTCTTCCATCTCCCCCCCCAATTTCTTCTGTTTTATCTACTTTTTTCTGAATTCTTTGTTCATTCTTTGTCATCCTTTGTTGAAAATTTTCTAGCTGGGAATTTATATTAAGGACCTGTTCATTTATCTTATCCATTTTCTCTTCCATTTTATGTTGGTTACTTTTTATCTCTTATTTTATCTCATCATGATTCTTCCTTGTATCTTCTTTCTGTGAGGCAATTGCTTCTTGCATCATCTGTAACATTGTCTGCATTTCTCTTTGAAAGTTATTGGCTTTTTCTTGTTGGAGGATTGAGTCTATAGTTCTCTGGTGTACCAGGCTGGGAGCTCCAGAGGAGGGTGCTGAAGAAGTATTTTTACCAATTTTGGTAAGGTTTGGAACACTCATTTTTATTGTCACCCTCCGGTTACTCAATTATAATGCTGTCTAATATAGCAAAACTTATTCAACTTATCAATAGACAATTTAAATTACACCTTAAATTTTACAGTTTTATAATCTTTTGTTTACCTATAACCTTTATAATCCAGCAATTTCTAATATTTAAATCCACCAGAGCAAAATAAAGTTTATAATCCAACTCTCTCTGTCAAAAATGGAATTAAGTGATGTTTTTAATCCAAAATCCAAATCTAGAGTGGCCAGCTTCCCTTGTCCAATCCATGAATCAAGTCAATTGATGTTTATAATCCACAATAGCCCGTAAGCTTTAACTAGTCTAAACAGTAAGTCCCGCCAAATAATAAGCAGCAAAGCGTCTTATTTTCTCTGTTGCCAGGTGTTCTTTGTCAAGTTGATAACTTCCCAGCTTCAAGGTCATCAGCAGTTCTATCCTGATATTTGTGCCTGAGCTCCAAGCCAGGTCTTCCGTTTACATATAACGCATTTCAAAAACTCCTTCCTCTTTGCCACTAGGTGTCACTTTTCTTCAGTTCTTCAAGGATTATAAACAAAAATAAAGTCTTTTAATGTTCTTTAATCAATTATTCTGACCCATCTGTACTCTCAAAGACCATTTAGCAGTCAGCGCTTGCCATTTAATGTTTTTTTCCATAGAGCTGCTATGAGTGTCCAGGTTGGGAGGAGCTCCAGTCTCGGCTCTCACAGGCTGAGCTTGAAATTGAGGAACGCCTCTCTCCATCACGTGGTCCTCTGGGCGCTCCCCAGTTTTTAGCTCAGCCTCGTGGCAGTCAGGCTGTTTTTCTCTCACCTCTGGTCGTTCAGCAATTTCTGCATTCCTCAGAGTTTTCTTTTCACCTACAGTGGACCCTTTCTCAGCAGCGCAAGGGATTTGAGGTTTGAACTCCTTGGGAGTTTTCTCTTACAGGGGGAGTATTTATTTTCGTTTCTCCAGGGTGGTATCTAGAGCTTCGAGCGTCGCCCCCCACCCCCCACCCCCTCCTCGTCGGGCCGCTGTTCGCTCCGTGCGAAGCCGCTTCATTTCTCTGTTTCCTGCCTGGTCCTTTATTCGCCGTTTCCCCCCCGCGAACGCCTTAGCTCAGGGAAGCTCGCTTCCCTGTCTCTCCCCATGGTTTTTGCGGCCTGCTGGCCTTCTATTTTCTTTCTGGGAGACTACCGCCGCTGGGGCTTGCCTCCAATATTTCGCGGCCTCCATTTTGGCCGCCGCGTGACGCCCGCCATCTTGGGTGCGTCCAGGAGTCGCCGCCATCTTGTTTGTGGCAGCATGGCCGTCCGCCATTGCTAGAGGCCTAGCTGCAGGCTGCGTTATTTCTGATTTACTGGGCAGATCCTCGGACTGCCCAAATCTCTGTACCTTTGAAAACTCTGCCTAGGTACTTCCTCAAGAAATAAGGGTCCGTTGGCTCCGCAGCCTCCCCCCCCCAGCAAGGCGAGGTAGCAGCTTTGCCATCCCCCTTCCCCGGTCCTCCCGGCAGGGGCAGCTGCTTGGCGTTCATTTTCCGGCTGATTGGCTTCTGGGCTAGGCCCTGCTCCTCAACAATTTTTCTAAAAAATTTTTTTGATCAAAAGGGGGGTGCGAAACGAGAGCTGGGATCCCCGGCCTCTACGTAGGCCGCATCCAGACGTGCCAACCGTCTTGCATTAATTCAAAATTTCCTTTTTTCTCTCTCTCCAGATGGCAGATGACAATACATCTCGTGGCACTTCTTTGAAGGCCAAGTCAAAATCTCATCACCTGCGCAAACAGGCACAGGAGGTATCCAAAGCTTCCCAGAGGGATGCCCTTAGGCGGCACAGGGCCCTTGAGAAGGAGATTGACAGGCGGTCTAGAGAGTCAAGCTCTGTGCCCCTGGCTCCTTCCACTCCCACTCCCTCAACCTCCACCCACCCTCCTCTTCCCTCCTCCCCTGCTCCTTCCTCTTCCTCACAGCCTAGACAGGCCCCTGAGGCCACCTTTACTCCCACTGCTGCAGGCCTGCGCCCGGAGGAGTCTCATCCACCCCCACGGTGGAGATCCCTGAAAACCTGAAACAATGGATGGAGCTGGCCATCTGGCAAGGGATAGCGCAAGAGCTTCAGCAGCTGGCCGGACTGGCCCCTCGGCCTGTGGCCCCTGAGTCTCAAGCACCATCAGTTCGATCGCTCTCCGGATCAGCGGTCTCGCACGGTCAGGTAGCATCCCACGGGGATTTGCCCTTGCCTTTGGGGATGGAGGAGATGGAGACCCAGGAGCCCAGGGGACCTACCCTCTTTGGGGACGAGGAAGACCTCGATTTGGGGTCCATCATGGGCAGTGAGCTCTTCTCGGGAGCAGACCCCCTGGAGGGGGACATGTTGGAGGACGAGGGCCTCACTCCGGACCAGCCCGCATTTGTGGGGCTGTTTAAACCGCACCTGTTTAGGTCTCTCCTATTCAAGGCCAAGAATACCTCTGGCCTGACCCCTCCCACTCTACCCAAGCCAGCGGCATCGGGGGAACCTCTCGACTCCATCTTTTCCCAGCCCGTGGTGGAAACTGATGTGATCCCTGTTCCACCTATCTTTTCCGACCTGGTCTCCAGGCAACTAGCCTCCTTGGGGCCCCCTCCCCCTCCCAACACTCAGGACAAGCGGTTTTTCAACCTTGACCCGCAGTTCTCCCTCTTGCTCGATCCCCCTCCTGTGGACGAGCCCATTGTAGGCCTAGCTTCCCGTTCAACTCCTAGCGAGGCCCTCGAGGCACTCAAGCCCGAGGACAAACGAGCTGAGCTGGCCCTGCGCCGCGCTCACCTTTCTGACGCTTGGGCAGTCAGAGCTTCCACTGCCGCGTCCTTTTTCATTAGATCTTCCATCAAGTGGCTGCAACAGCTCAAACAGCATGTCCCCGCAACCAACCTCAGAGCGCAGCAGGACATCGCTAAGCTCACGGCCGCGGCCGAGTTTTCGGCGGACGCCACCTTTCAGGCTGCAAAATTTTCTACCAGGGCCATTTCGTCCCAGGTTACCGCCCGCCGCCTGCTCTGGCTCCGCCACTGGCAAGCGGACGTCAAAAACAAGGCTAAGCTAGTGTCAGTCCCCATTTCTGGGGAAACTTTTGGACCGGCTCTCGATCCATTCCTGGCCGAGACCCGTAACAAACGCAAGTACCTCCCTCTCTTTCTCGGAGGACTGACTTCAGAGGTCCCTCTCCCTCTTTTCGCCAAAGTTCTTCCCGCTCCTCCTACCTTCCCCCAGGTACTACCAATCCCCTTCCTACAGACCTCTTGACCGGCTGGACTCCGACAGGTCCAGAAGAGGTACTTCATCCAAGCAGCCCTCCCGGGGCTCCGGAGGCAGGCCGTTCCGTCGTTCCTGATATAATGCAGCCGCCCCATAGGCAACTGCCTCAAACTAAAAAAAAAAAAAAAAAAAAAAGAAGAAGGCCCCTCTTTATGTTTTCATTCCCCTTGGTCTTCCCTCCGTTCCCAGGGTGTTAACCGAGGCTTGGGGCGGCTCTTCCGCCCATTTGTGATCCTTCTCTGTCCGGCTTCAGGTTGCCTGGACGACATCCTCAACCCCCTCCATTTGAACCCTTCTCTTGGGGGCAGTGATCTCACTGCCCGGGAACCGGTTTTCCCTGTCTCCGGACAGGTGGCCTACTCCACCAATCTTACAGGTTAGGAAGGCAAGAATAATTTTCCTTTCAGACTTGCCTACACTGTTGGGGAAGCTTATTTCATATATCTGCATTATCCCTTGAGTCCTTTTCTTCCAGGTCTCTCAATGATTTCTGCTGCCGTACCAACGTTCAGAAAGGAACAACTCGCGACTTCGGGTCGGAGTTCCCCTAAGAGTCCTCTTGTCCCTCCCTTGATGGACCGGGCCGGCCATCAACAAGGGTCACTATCTCAAGGTACCCGACAGGCTATCCGTCATCACGGACACAAGGCTACTCGGCTGGGGCGCTCTCACCCTCCTCATCTTGTCCCAGGGCAGCTGGTCGGCAACAGATCTACTCTGCTCCACAGATTAGCTGGAGATCCTCGCTGTGCACCTGGCCTTTCGCAGCTTGCTACCCCAGGTACGCGGACCTCTCGTTCTGGTCCTCACATACAACACCACCACAAAGACACATGTATCCAGTCAAGAGGGCACTCAGTCAGCAAGGCTCATGAAGGAAGCCGAACGCTTTTGCTGTTGGGCGGAACCGAATCTGGCCTCCATCAGGGCAGGTCACATATCGGGAACATTGCTCATCTAAGCAGCTTGGCTCAGTAGGGCCACTCTGGCCCAAGCAGAAGGGCCCCTTCCACCCCTCCCTTTTTTCAAGGAGGCAGTCAATCTTCGGGCTCTCCACGGTGTATCCCTGCGCACCCTCTCTCAACGCCCAACCACCTAGATTCTTCCCCAGATACCCCCCTCCAAGGGGCGGGGAATCACAATGCCCCCCGTTGCCCTTGGGTCCCAGGGCTCCTTCATGCCTCTCAGCCCCCTTTGGGTTCAGACGCCCTTGATTCGCGATCTTCCGTAACCTTTTGGGGGTTCCTCCTTGGAGACCCTCCCCAGACAGGAGTCCCCTGTCCCGGGGCCCTCCACTACATCCGAATCCCCCATGGCCCCAACCAGCCGTCTGGGGGTCGAGCGGAACCACTTCAATACGCAGAATGTTTCCTGCCGGGTTATAACCACCCGTATATACGATGCTACGTGGGTCGCCTTCCGTGCCTGGGTCCTCAAGTTCCAAATTAACCCTCTCTCTCTCTTTCCATCACTCAGATCCTGGAATTCATTCAGGAGGTCCTTTAACAAGGGACTGTCTCGCAACGGTTGTCTCTTCGGACATTGGGGGTTCCATTTCCCATCACCCCCTTATCCGGGTTTTCCTCAGGGGAGCTCCCAATCTTCGCCCCCCGATCATACACCGTTTTCCGACCTGGGACTTCAACAGGGTCCTAGTCGTTCTTACCTAGCCCCCCTTTTGAACCCACTAGGGAGGCTTCCTTACAGCGTCTCACCCTCAAGACTGTTTTTTCTTGTGGCCATCACATCCGCTCGTCGGATCTCGGAGATGGCAGCCTTCCCATTAGGCAGGACCTTTGCGTTTTTCACTCTGATAGAGTCGTCCTACGCCCCAACCCTACCTTCCTCCCTAAAATAAATTCAGTTTTTTTTCACAGAGCTCAGGAGCTCACTCTCCCTAACTTTTGCCCCAATCCCTCTCGAGAGAGGGAGAGACAGTGGCACTCCCTTTATGTAGGGCGCGCTTTGAGAGTGTATATCAAGGCACCCAGCCTTTTCGTAAGTCAGAGGTCTTGTCTGTGTCCTTCTAACCTGCTTCTCTTGGTCACAAGGTGACGCCCACAACTGTGGGCCGCTGGATTAGGGTCGCCATCGCCAAAGCCTACCAGGCACAGTCCCCCCCCATGGGCATTATCGTCCACTCCACTAGAAGTGCGGCTACTTCTGCCGCATGGGCCACACAAGCCTCTATAGTCGACATCTGTAGGGCTGCCACCGGGGCATCCCCATCTCTCTTCATCAGCATTATAAGATTGATCTATTTGCATCCGCCGAGGCTTCTTTTGACAGGCGGGTCCTTCAGCGGGTCCTCGAGGTTCCAGGGGAGGTTCCACCCCAGACGGGAGCCCGCCCGCAGGACTCGCCAAGCTTTGGTATGTCCCAACCTGGACACTCGTAGCAGCTCTATGGAAAAGGGGCGTTGGTTCTTACCTGATACGCTTCTTTTCGTAGAGCTGCATAGAGTGTCCAGCCCCACCCATTAGCCCGTCTGGTGGGGAACCTCGCTGTCCGACCAAGCAAACTAATACTCTTTAGTCAGGATGAGAATAGGGCCTTCCTCCTCGTCTTCGCAAAACTGGGGAGCGCCCAGAGGACCACGTGATGGTGAGAGGCGTTCCTCAATTTCAAGCTCAGCCTGTGAGAGCCGAGACTGGAGCTCCTCCCAACCTGGACACTCTATGCAGCTCTACGAAAAGAAGCGTATCAGGTAAGAACCAACGCCCCTTCTCTGTTAATTTTTTTGTTTTATATTCTACCTTTTTTATTCCAAGTCCCTGATCATTTGGCTGCCATTTTTTTCCCTCTGGTGAAGGGGGAGGTATAATTCCCCCTCTCTCCAGGTCTAGGGGATTTTTCTTTTCTTTTAGGGGTCTGCCTGTTCCAGGAATATAGTTCAAAGAGGTAGAGAAGAAAAGACCCTTACCCAGCTTCAAAGCACAATGTTAATAATCTGTTAGTTAGTGCCTTGGCAGCACCAACAGCTTTCTTCCTCGGTTGTCTATGGCTTCAGATTGCCAAACAAGTGTGGCTGGCCCTTTCTTCTGTCAGATTGGAAGGTCTGCTCAAGTTCTACAGGGTTCCCACCTTTATCATTGCCTCTACGGGGTGGCTTTTGGACTCCTTAGGAGCCTCTGGCAGAATGAAACCGATCGTGGAAGGCAGAGTCCCACTTTCCCTCGACCATGTTGCCATGACGCTAAACCGGAAGTCAAATCAATTGGAAATGAAATATCAAAATATTCATCTCATAGGATACTTCAGTGCAGTTGTGGATGGAAAACTAGATTATAGAAGCACTAAAATAGGGAAGAAAGGAAGAAACGGATTACCTAAGACGTTTTTTCAAAATGACAGAAGAAATCCGTATACAGGATGTTGGGAGAGAAATAAATTCGAAAAAGAAGTCAGTACACATTCTATTCAAACAGACACAAATCATGGTCTAGAATTGTTATAATACTGTGTTTCTCATAAAATAAGGCCGGGTCTTATATTTTTTTTGAGCCCCGAAAAAATGGCTAGGCCATCTTTTCGGGGGTGACTTAATTCCCCCCCTTGCATCCTCATCTAGAGCACCCCATGGGCAGCCTCGCCACCAGCCGCTCCTAACGGGTGATCATGGTGAAACGCAGAGAGCTCCCTACTCCCACCAAACACCTTTGCTGCAGACCCAAGACCTTTGGCACCTGCCACTGTTGCTTACCCTTCTGCCCATTCCGCCACCACGTTTGGAGCTGCCACTTCCGCGTTTGGAGCTGCAGCTGTGTTTGGAGTGGCGGCGGCGCTCCAAATAGCGGTGGTGTTCCAAACGCGGAAGCAGCAGTTCCAAACGCAGCGGCAGCTCCAAATGTGGAGGCGGCAGCTCCAAACGGCAGCGGTGCTCCAAACAGCGGCAGTGCTCCAAACGTGGAAGCGGCAGCTCCAAACACAGCGGCAGCTCCAAATGCAGAAGCGGCAGCGGTGCTCCAAACAGCAGAGGTGCTCCAAACGTGGTGGTGGCATGGGCAGAAGGGAAATCAACCGGCGGGCGCTGAAGGTCTTGGGTCTGCAGCAAAGGTGCTTGGCAGGAGTAGGGAGCTCTCCGTGCTCTGCCATGATCGCCCATTAGGAGCAGCTGGTGGCGAGGAATTGCTGCCTGTGGGGCGCTCCTAATGGCAAGTCCCCCCGCCCTTCCCCCCCATTTCACATGTTTTAAAATAGGCCTAAATTTGGGGGGAGGGGCTTAATTTCATTTTATGCCTAGAAAACATGCTGGGTCTTCCTATTGGGGGAGGTTGTATTGTTGGAGAAACACGATATGGATTTCCCCTGAATTAAGAACCAACATACTTGAGGTGGAGATAGAACCTAGCATATGGGCTGACCATAACCCAATAAAATTGACTTGAACAAGAGTAAAGAAGAATTTTAGGTGGACATTGAACCAATCCATATTAAAAGAGAAAGAATTTACAGAACCTGCAGCAAAGGAAGTATAATTTTTCTTTAAAGAAAATAAAAGAAGATACTTAACTTCAGAACGTATGAGATGCAACTAAAGCATACTTCAGAGCCATAATCTATATGGCTAAAAAGAATAAAGAGAAAAAAGAACAGGGTATGATGTTAAAAGAAGCGTGTAAGAAATTGGAGTTAGAACTCCAAAGAGACTCACAAAAGAAAGCACTTAAAAGAAAAATTGAGATAATTAAACACAAATTGAACTTAATAGTCTCAGAAGAAATAGCCCAACAAACCAAAAGGGCAAAACAATTTTTTTTTTTTGAGAATACAAATAAACCGGGAAGAGGGCTGGTGTATAAACTGAAAAAAGAAAGAGAGAAAATGGTGATAAATAAACTGCAAGATGAGCAGGGACACATACAATTCCAAACTGAAACGATAAAAACAATAGTCAAAGAATATTATGAAAAGCTGTATGATATAGAAAATAAATCTATGGAAAAAATAACACAATATATGGAAGAAGCCAACTTACCCAAAGTCCCAGAAAATCTTTAAAGTACACTAAATGAAAAAATAACAACGTGGGAGCTAACAAAAACGATAAAAAGACAGAAAAATGATAAAACCCAAGGCCCAGATGGGCTACCTGCAGAATTCTACAAATGCTTTTCGGATACATTAAGCTTACCACTGAAGGAAGATTATAATGAGCTATTATTTGAAGCTAAACTACCCAATACATGGACAGAAGAGAATATTACGTTAATACCAAAAGAGGATGTAGATTTGACACAAATAAAAATTATAGACCAATATCTTTATTCAATGTGGACTATAAGATCTATACTTCAATAATAGAGAGATTGAAAAAAATTCCGATTGAATTCTGATTGAAATTCTGATTGAAACCAGAATGGTTTCTTACCAAAAAGACAAATAAAACACAATTTAAGGATTAGTTTACATACATTAGAATACTACGAAATGCATCCAGGAAAGCAAATGGAATTAATCTTTTTAGATGCTCAGAAAGCCTTTGATAATGTAACCTGGCAATTTATGACACATCAACTAAATTGTATGGGTTTTGGAGAAAAACTTATAAATATAATTAAGATGATATACTATAAACAACCGACCAAAGTAATTATAAATGGGGACTACACAGAAAATTTCAATATAAAGAAAGGAACAAGACAAGAATGTCCGCTATCGCCCTTACTATTTATATTGACTTTGGAAGTCTTGAACAGGAGTATTAGACAAGGTCCAGAAATTAAACGAATGAAGATAAAAGAGGAAAGATATAAATTACAAGCATTTGCAGATGTTTTGGTATTTATTGTAGAAAAACCATTGGAGACAATTCTGAAATTGTTAAAAAAGAGAGGAGTTTGGAGAGGTAGCAGGATTGAAAATAGAGAAAAAATTAAAGTTAGAGTGATAAACCTTACACAAAAACAAAAAGAACAATTGGCAGAAAAAGTGGACTTGCAAATAGTTAAGAAAGTTAATTACTTGGGAATATACCTAACAGCAAGATGTGCAACAATAAAAGAAGACAATTATATAAAATTATTCAAGCAAATAAAACTAGATTTGGAAAAACGGAAAAATCTCCATCTATCAATGTTGGGAAGGATTGCTACTGTAAACATGACTATCCTACCAAAATTGCTTTTCCTGTTCCAAACAGCACCTATAAAAATTGAAAAGAAATTATTTGATGACTTGAATAAACTGATCCTGAAATTTATCTGGCAAGAATCTAAAGAGAATGGAGGATTTGGATTACCAGATCGGCTTTTATATTACCAAGCATGTGTGATTAACATGGCTAAAAGAATGGATAACCCTCAGGCATAAGAGGCTGTTATATTTAGAAGGACCTGATTTACAACTGGGATGGCATGCCTTCTTATGGTATAAGAATAAAATTCACAGATACTTTCAAAATCACTATATAAGAAATTCACTATTATCGGTATGGGAAAAAATAAAACCTAAGATTTATTCGGAAATCGCAGAATGGCTCTCAACGATGGAGGCCTTTACATACCCAAATCTGATGAAGTTCGAAAAAATTGTGACATATAAAGATATATTGGACACTGAAGGGAAATTAAAATCTAAGCAAGAGCTTGAGGACCAGGGCATTATATTAGCATGGTGGCCTCAATTGTAAATACAATCTAGGTATCTAGACATGAAAAAGTATGGCTTTTATAAAGCACAGTCTTTGATCAATTATTGTTGAACTCTGATGAAAAATTAATTAAGAAATTATATAATTTTTTCCTAAACTGGAAAATGGAGGATGAACAAGTTAAAAATACAGTGACACACTGGGGAAAAAAACTTTGGTTATAATAAGGAAAGGAAATTTCTCCTTAGTTCTAAGTTGCTTCTCTCCTTGATTAGTTTCCACCCATTGCTGCTTGTCCTGCCCTCAGGTGCTTTGGATAATAGCTTGACTCCCTCTTCTTTGTGGCAGCCCCTGAGATATTGAAACACTGCTATCATGTCTCCCCTAGTTTTTCTTTTCATTAAACTAGACATACCCAGTTCCTGCAACTGTTCTTCATATGTTTTAGCCTCCAGTCCCCTAATCATCTTTGTTGCTCTTCACTGCACTCTTTATAGAGTCTTAACATCTTTTTTACATTGTGGTGACCAAAACGGAATGCAGTATTCCAAGTGTGGCCTTACCAAGGCATTATAAAGTGGTATTAACACTTCACATGAACTTGATTCTATCCCTCTGTTTATGCAGCCTAGAACTGTGTTGGCTTTTTTGGCAGCTGCTGCACACTGCTGGCTCATATTTAAATGGTTGCCCACTAGGACTCCGAGATCGCTCTCACAGTTACTACTATTGAGCAAGGTGCCACATATGTTGTACCTGTGCATTTGAAACATTCGGCCTAAATAGCACCGAATGTTTAAGATTGTCAAGGTTCTTCTGTATCTTAAGCCTATCTTCTGGAGTGTTGGCTATTCCTGCCAGCTTGGTGTTGTCTGCAAATTTGATGAGTTCCCCATCTATCCCCTTGTCCAGGTCATTGATGAAGATGTTGAAGAGTAAAACAGAGCCTGGGGGTACTCCACTGCATACTTCCCTCCATGTAGATGCAGTTCCATTGAGGACTACACGTTGAGTGTGGTTGGTCAGCCAGTTACGTATCCATCTGGTGGTGATGCTGTCTAACCCACATTTTTCTACTTTATCTAGTAGGTTATGGTCTACTTTATCAAATGCCTTACTGAAATCCAAGTAAATTATATCAACAGCATTCCTCTGGTCAACTAATTTTGTCAATGGTAACTTCTTATAAAGAAAATTTATATAAAATGTTTTATAGATGGCACTTACCACCTCCTAGGTTAGCTAAAATGTTTAAAAATATGTCTAGCAAATGTTGGAAATGTAACCAAAAAACAGGCACATTTGTATATATAAAAGCGAAATACCACTCACGCATCATCACAAAATTTCCAGAACCATAAAGCCTACAAACTTGAAATGTGGCACGTATGTTCCTCTTGGCTTCTAGGTGCTAAGAAAGGATTTTTTGAAATGACCATCAGAGCATTAGTATTTCATATATTATTATTAACACAGTCTAATGCTAAGGAGTTCTCCTCCCCCTCCCGACCTGAAAAGACATCTGTTCCAAATGCAAAACACAAGCAGAGGAGAGGAGTTTCAGTTTCAGTTTTAGTTTCACAGTACCAAGCAGCTTTAGTACAGAATAGTTGAGATAAGCCACACCCAGGCTCCTTGCTGTCTCCTTGCTCACACAGCAAATACTGTTTCATTTTCCAAACAGCCCTCAACTGTCTCACACACGGACAGGACGTTAGCCAGATGAATACTGATGGATGCTGGTAGGCAGAGGCAGATTTTTTTCTCCTTATTTTCTTCCCCAAAACTAAGCCCGACCACATAGTTTTGTAGTGAAGCACGGCAGTGGTGGGATTCAGAAACTTTTACTGCCGGTTCTGTGGGCATGGCTATGTGACTGGGTGGGTGTGGGTTTTTTTTGCAGCTCCCACCCATTTTTGGGAGCTTCCTAGCCTCAGAACAGCCTTGGCGGGGGCGTTTTTGCTCCCCTAAGGCTCTGGAAGAAAAGGAACAGAGCATGGGAGGGGCACGCAGCACCCCTCCAAGCTCTGTTTTGGGAGCTTCCTAGCCTCAGAAGAGCCTCTGGGGGAGTTTTTGCTCCCCTAAGTTTCCTCTGGGGCTCTGGAAGGCAAAAAATGGAGGGGGGGCTGAGCTCCTCCCTCCATTTTTTGCCTTCCTGGGCCTCAGCAAGGTGAATCCGGCACAGCTGATCATATCTACAGCTGATTGTCGGGAGGGAAAAAAAAGAAAGAAAAACCTTAGGCAAATGTCGGGCGGGCGGGGTGAGCGAGCATCGGGTGGGAGGGCGACCGGGTGGGGGTCATGGCCAGCCAGAACTTACTACCGGGTTCGGTGACCCATGCCAATTCTTGCTACACTGGTTCACCCGATTTGGTGCGAACCGGCTGAATACCACCACTGAAGCATGGGTATCGAGCTAGTTTTATCATATGTGGTGGACTTGTGTTAAAGCAAAAAAATTTGGGCAAAAATACACAAGTGGTTAGAAAAGATGATAGGAAAACATGTAGATTTTATATCTGAACTCTTTATTAGGTACAACATCAGAAAAACTTGGTAAGCAAAGTATATATTTAATATTGCATGTCTTAATAGCAGTGAGGATTATATTTGCACAATATTGGAAAAATGAAGAAACACCGCAAGATGAAGAGATAATTAGGAAGATACTAGATTGTGCAGAAATGGACAAACTTACACTAAAGATTAAACAAAAAGAAGACACAGAATATTATCAAACATAGACTTTATTTTACCAATGGTTGGAAAAAAGGCAGAGATTAAGAATGTAATCTGTATTGTTAAGCAATTAAATAACCCAGACAAGATGATGTTAATTAAGTACTAACAAAATGTAAACAATAGAAAATCAATAAAACCTTTTTTTAAAGTTTGTGTCTGTTTTAATAACACTAAATGGGGAAGTATTTGGGATGTTTACTCCGGAATATTTGACTGGTAGAGGATTAAGAAGAATGGCAGGTCATGTACAATAGTCAGAGCAGGTCTGAGCTGATTGAACTGCAGTTAAAACAAGAAGGAAACAGATTAAGCTTGAGGACATTCTTCCATCAGCTGTGTTTGGATGCTGGGCTAGGCAAGTGGGTCTTCCTGCGCAAGGGGAGTAGGGGGAGGAGTGATACAGGTCAGATACTGAGGTTTTGGGAAACCAAGGCCTGGGAACCATGTTTCCCATCATGCATCATTGGTGATTATACATTCCAGTCTACTTTCCTGCATATGTGGCTTCCTCTTGGGTTGAGCAGAGAAGTCTGTCCAAGGCAGGTTATCCCTCTGAGCATCAAAAACAGGGAAAGAAAGTTGCTCCATAAGTTTGTGTGCTTCTGATTTAATTCCATAATACACTTCAAAGCTTGCAGTCTGTCTCAGTCAAAGTAATGATTTTGTTCATCTTGAAAATGAACTGCATTGTTAAGCCCATCTTACACTTATGGAGTGATGCTTACAATTACCCAAGGTCTCGAGAGGACATAGATGAACAGAAGTTCTGAACTTCAGAAGTAGACAAGTACTAGATACTCCTTTGCACTCAAAGTCAATGCTTCCCAAATGATTGCCTCTTTGTTCCCCTCCTCTTGGTTCAGTTCACAGATCAGAATAACAGGAAAACAAGCCTGCTCTTGATGATCTTTGAAGGAACTCTTCTGGTGTATTCAATTGGGATATTGAATGTGGCATATATTAAAATATCTCAGCTATCTTACCATGTTTGAAGCCTTGTTTCTCTCTCATTCAGCTTGGTGTATGGTGGATCCCGAAGCTCGCATCCAGAAACAGATATTTTACACCGCCAAGCATATGCTGCTCCCCATCCTCTGCAGGGCTATGCTGCAAACCATCACCCAGCAGGTATGGTGGCGGTCTTGCCATTCTCCTTGAAGTCTGGAAAGAGAAATGTTTTTAACCATGTCTTCTCTTCCTTCCCTCTTCTGCTCACTTGTTCGTATGTCCCCTCTGTGCAGGTCTGGATACACTGATATTGTTTTGCATTAGTTTCAGCTTCATTCTCCCATGAGCTGTTCAGAGCATCCAGTGATGGGAAGGTGCTTCAGTCCCTTCTAGGAAGTCTGGGCTTAAACTTGAGGACACTCCTCCTCCTCCACGAGACTCCTCCTTAGCGTCCCCGGCTCAGCCTTTCTTCAGACAGGTTGTATTATTGTTTTCCTGGTCGGAACAGAACACTGGCGATTTAGCTGATTTATTTCTCAGGTCAGGTAATACCATAGTTTCTGTCACCAACCACCCCCCTGGGCCAGGATCCCCTGCCCCTTAAGGGAGCAGGCCCCTAGGTGTTCCAGCCACCTAATTTCATAGCATCTTTCCATTGCTATCAAATACATTACCATGGCCAGCAACTACAACTCCAGATCTAGACTAACTGCTAAAAATAGAGATAAGTCCACGGAGCCCAAAAAGACCTCTAAGGCAGCAGAGAAAGATGTACGCAGACTCTATCAGGCTTTAGAAAGGCAGGTGGAAAAACGTACACGAGCAGCTGCACAACCCACCTCTTCACCACTCATCATACCTTCTACCTCACAGGCCCAGAACCCTCCGACCACCCCTCTGGATTTATCCAGAAGGAGCAGCATATCGATACAACCTCCCCAGGAGGCTCTTTCTAACATTCTCTCCCCAAGGAGGGCCCCAGAGGCAACATTTACGCCAACTGCAGCTGGCCTCAGACAAGAGGAGGAACTTCCGGAGGAAATCCCTGCCAACATGAGGGTGTGGCTGGAGCTAGCTATCCAGAAGGGCATATCAGCAGGCATCCAACAGGCTATTTAGGCAGGACGAACACCCTCAGCTTTGGTTTGCAGATCACTTTCTGAATGATCTCTGGGCATCACGGATCCAGATCTTCATCAGGTACCCCCCCCGAACTATCATTGCCCACTGTTAGATACCCTCAGTACACACAGGATATGAGAGGTCAAAGGGATCCAGTGGATCAAATGGAGGAGGGGTCGGTACACACCATTGACCAGGTATTGTCAGAGGTGGATCCGCTAGAAAGGGAGATGTCTGACGATGAAGGCCTTTCACCTGACCTCCCCGTATTTACAGGATTATTCTGCCCACAATTATTTAAATCCCTGCTGTTTTAAGGCCAAGAACACCGCACGGCTGGATAATACAGGTACCTCTCCCCCACCAAATACTCCAGGGGAAGCAGAGGATCTCATATTCTCTCAACCAGTCACTGAGGCAGAGGTTATCCCTGTGCCACACGTTTTCCAATTTAGTACAAAAACAATGGGTTGCAGCAGCCTCATATCCTGCTCCCACAGGACATGATAAAAAAATACTATAATTTGGCACTCAAGTTCTTTAAATTTCTAAACACTCTGGAAGTGGACGAGCCTATCATTGCCCTCGCATCTTCCTCATCCATCCCAAGTGAAGCTGAAGAGGCTCTCAAGCCTGAGGAAAAGAGGGTGGAACTAGCCCTCTGCAGGGCACATGTCTCGGATGCATGGGCCATCAGAGCGGCCACAGCCGCCTCCTTTTTCACCAGATCATCTCTCAAATGGCTCGGCCACTGGAGGGATTCCATTCCAGCCTCAAACATTAGGGCACATCAAGATGTGGCTAAATTAATTACCGCTGCAGAGTTTTCAGCAGACGCTACCTTCGATGTAGTTAAATTTTCCTCTAGGGCCATCGCTTCCCAAATTGCGGCTAGAAGGTTACTTTGGCTCAGGCATTGGCAGGCAGATGTCAAGCACAAGTGGCGGCTTGCTCTAGCTCCCATCTCGGAGAACAAACTATTTGGCAGTGCGCTTGAACCCCTCCTAATTGAAACCAGAACCAAAAAGAAAATTCTTCCCTCTCTTTTTCGTCGATCAGAGTCCAGATCACCACAGCCCTTTCGTAGGGGTTCCTTTCGCCCCTTCTACCAACCCTATTATCCAAGATTTCAAAGACAGCCTGGATTCAGTCAACAGACCGATAGAATTGAACCTGGGGACAGATATAGACGGGGGCTCCATCCTAGGAGACAATTTCGAGGAACAGGATCTAGGCCCTTCCGCAGGTCCAAGTAATGACCACAACGAGATTCCCATTGGTGGTCGCCTAAAAAGGTTTGCCAACCAATGGAACTCCTCTACCACTGACGCATGGGTCAGGAACACAGTACGATTTGGTCTGGCACTGGAGTTCAGCTCCACCCCCCACCCCCCTGGATTTTTTTATGAAGTCCCCAATTTCCAGGGACGCAGAAAAAAGGTTTCTCATGGTTACAGCCATAGCACATCTACTAGAGATCCGGGCCATACAACCCGTCCCTTCTAATCAAAATGGTCTTGGTTTTTATTCGCACCTCTTCGTGGTCCCTAAAAGTTCAGAGGGGTGGAGGGCAATCCTGGACTTAAAACGTGTAAACCAATATTTAGTTTACTGAAAATTTAAAATGACCACTCTCCAATCCATCTTACTCAGCATCAGAAAAAATGATGTCCTTACCTCCGTAGACCTCACGGAAGCTTACTTACATATCCCAATTAGGCCCTCACATTTCAAATTCCTTCGTTTCTGTTACAACAATGTCCATTACGAATATATTGCTCTCCCATTTGGCCTAGCTTCAGCTCCCAGAACTTTTACAAAGGTCTTGGCTGCCTTGGCAGCATCACTCAGAGATAGGTCCATCTAACTTCAATGCTACTTGGATGACATTCTTATTCTGACATCTTCCATCAATCAAGCAAATTCAAACACTCAAACTACACTTGTAACCCTACAACAACATGGGTTCTCAATCAATTGGTCAAAAAGTCATTTAACACCCTCTACTAGACTCATTCACCTTGGCTCCATCTTTGACACCCTGGAAGGCAAAGTTTTCCTCTCCCCTGACAGACAAGAAAGCATTAGAGATTTGGCTCAACAGATCAGAACTCTTAGGAAAGTTCAACTATGTCTCCTTTCTAAATTGCTCGGAAAAATGATTTCTTGTATTTCTATTATCCCTTGGGCCCGGTTCCATGCAAGAACCCTGCAATGGTTCCTGTTGCTACACCAACGCGCCGGGAGAGACGATGCCGGGACTTGCATAAAAGTCCCATCAACCGTTCTCAGATCTCTACGATGGTGGACACGACACGAAATCAACAAGGGATGCCCTTTCAAGGATCCACACAGGTCGATTGTTACAACAGACTCCAGTCTAATGGGATGGGGGCCCCACTTCCAATCACATACAGCACAAGGCCTTTGGACGGATTCAGAGAAGGCACACAATATCAACTGACTAGAACTGAGAGCGGTGTACTTGGCACTTCGACAATTCCTCCCGCATCTCTATTGCAAACATGTGCTCTTCTTAACAGACAGCATAACTACAAAGGCCCATATCAACAAACAAGGGGGCACTCATTCCAATCTACTAATGAGGGAAGCAGAAAGACTATTCCTGTGGGCCGAAATCCATCTTCTCTCTCTAAAGGCGGAGCACATATCTGGAGTAGCGAATGTACAAGGGGATTGGCTCAGCAGAGCCACGATAGACTGATCAGAGTGGCGTCTGGACCCCAAGATCTTTCTGGAGGCTACTTGGAGGTTGGGCCAACCGGTAGTCAACCTGTTTGCCTCCCCACTCAATGCACAGCTTCCCCGATTCATTTCTCGTTACCCACCGGACTGCTATACGCCTTTCCTTTCCTCCCCGTGATCCCCAAATTGATTCAGAAGTTGCTGGAAGAAAAAGCGGACCTGCTATTAGTGGCTCCTTATTGGCCAAGGCGAGCATGGTTCGCGGACCTGAAGGACCTCTCAACGGTACCACCGTGGAGGATCCCATCATTGGTCATATCGCTGTCTCAAGGCCCAGTGCTACAACTGGACCCCCAATGGCTAAACTTAGCTGTATGGAAGTTGAAGGGCGACGTCTGAGAGATGAACACCTTTCTACTCAAGTTATTCACACTATTCAGTTGGCTAGACGTCCTTCGACGAACTGAATCTATGAGGCCACCTGGTTTAGCTTCTGCCATTGGCAGCAGCATGGGTGACCCAAGTTACAATAGAGGAGATTTGCCGAGCTGCAACCTGGGCTTCTCCATCTACATTTATTAGAAATTATAAAATTGACGTATTTGCTTCTGCTGAGGCTTCATTTGGTAGGTGAGTTTTCCAGCAAGTTATTCAGAGACAGTTAGCTCTGAAACACAGATGGAGTCCCTCCCTTACGACAGTGCCAAGCTTTGGTATGTCCCATCACTGGATGCTCTGAACAGCTCATGGGAGAAAGGGCGTTGGTACTTACCTGATACGCCCGTTCTCTGTGAACTGTGAAGAGCATCCAGCCCGTCCCTTTTATTCCGTCTGGTAGGGGGTCTATTCCAGCCAGGGTTATTACATAGGCTTAAGCATATAGTGTATCAATACCTTGGCTTCGCAAAACTGGGGGCGCTAAGGAGGAGTCTCGTGGAGAAGGAGGAGTGTCCTCAAGTTTAAGCCCAGCCTTCCTAGAAGGGACTGAAGCACCTTCCCATCACTGGATGCTCTTCACAGCTCACAGAGAACGGGCATATCAGGTAAGTACCAATGCCCATTTTACTTACTTTGTCTTCTCTCTCCTTTTATTCCAAGACTGTATTCTGTATTACCAAGATACATTACTTTTTAAAAATCTTCTTCCTCGCATATTCCCACAGGTGCAGGGTTCTGCTTTTCGGATCATTGAATGCCACTTCGCTACTTTTTTAAAATATGCTTAACATATCTTTTCTTAACTAGAACATAGGCTGGGCTGGCGACTAGAACAGTGGCATAGGGAAAATTAAGGAAGGTTAACCCCTTCTTCCATGCTTTAATTCTTCTGTTCCCCACCTACAGCCACTGTTTACTCTTGGCATTTCTATTTTCTGCTGTGTGGTTCTCTTTCTGATTGGCACATCTTTGAATGAAATGTTCAGTCTCCAACTGCTCTGGCAGCTGGTGTTGGTTAACCAAAACTATCATATTTAAGATGTAAAAAGTAACATACTGTTGAGAGCGAAAATCCTTTCGTCCTCTGTTCTTCAGCCTCTGTAAGAGCCAAAGTTGGTTTTTCTGTCACACAACCTCATGTTTCCCAGTTCCTCACATGTTCTTCATTTCTGGCTTGTCTGACTCTTCCCTCTCCTTTACTAGACATCTGTTAGGTCAACAGCTTCTCGTTTCTTCTGTTCTGTCTGCATGTGCCTGACTTTTGACTGATTGAAACCCTCCCTTCTGTACTAAAACAGGTATTTCATCGTTGGTGTGTCTTTTGATTTCCAATGTTTGTCTTGTCTCTCCGTGGTTCCTTTGAGAGGCATAATGCTTGTCTGCTTGTAGGCTCCCTTACCTGTCCCCTGTGATGAACCTCTTCCTGTTTTCTTTTGCTATATCTCCTTCTCACTGATTCTCAGCACTTCACATCCTTTATTTCTTCATTTCATTTTGTTCTTTAGGTCTTTCTGGCTTATTTGAGACTGGGCTCCATCATGCCAGCAGTGCCACCCCTGATGCCTCTGTCATGAACCTCATTTCAGCTCTGGAGTCACGGGCACCACAACCAGGCCCTTCTGCTTCCTCCCTGCTGTCCCAGTTCCGCACCCCATCCTGGCAAACAGGTAATACCTCTGGAGTTCTGCCAGCATCACAGAAGGAAGAGTGAACGTCTTAATTTGATGGCAGGGTTGGGCAAACTTTTATAGGAAGCCTTATTCTATATTTTTATGGCAAAGATCTGGCATGTATGTGTAATGTGTTTGGGCAGGAGTAGCCTATCTTCCTGGGAAATAACGTTTTATTGATACTTCTGTCAAGTTATTTCACTTAGAGTCTATTGTATTGTGATTGAAGCAAAGTTCATAATAAATAAATAAGTAAATTGAATGAAATACTGCTTTCAATCCACATTGTTGAATTAAACCATTTGCTGGGTTTGTATAATGCATTGAATCATAAAATAATCAATTTGATTCTGTTCATGTAACATGCTAAAAATCTAAGATTAAAGGTCACCAAAGTTAGCATGTGAAAATTCAGCTGCTGAGTCTTTAATTCACTTACTTAAATGTGCTGTGCAAACCCAAGCATCAAGTCAGAACCCTGATCCACTTAACTCAGAAACACAGTCTGTTGCCATCTTTATATTTTGGGTTATCTCATTCCTGGGCAGTATAGCCAGTGACAAGCTTTTTACAACTTGTGATCCAAAGTACAGTCATGTGAAAAAGAAAGTACACCCTCTTTCAGTTCTATGGTTATACATATCAAGACATAGTAAAAATCATCTGGTCCTTAGCAGTTCTTAAAACTAGGTAAATACAACCCCAGATGAACAGCAACACATGACATATTGCACCATGTCATCATTTATTTTACAAAAAGAAAGCCAAAATGGAGAAGGTGTTGCAATGGCCCAGTCAAAGTCCAGACCTCAACCCAATTGAAAGCTGTGGAGGGACTTCAAGAGAACTTTGGATAAACAGTGCCCAAAACCTCAATAAACTGAAGCAATGTTGTAAAGAAGAGTGGGCCAAAATTCCCCCACAATGATGTGAGAGACTGATACAGTCATACAGAAAACAGTACCTTCAAGTTATTGCTGCTAAAGGTGGTTCTACAAGCTATTGAATCATAAGGTGTACTTAGTTGTTCACACATGGCTTCTCCATTTTGGCTTTCTTTTTGTAAAATAAATGATGACATGGTGTAATGTGTCATAAGTTATTGGTCATCTGAGGTTGTATTTACCTACTTTTAACAACTAAGGACCAGAAAATTTTAACTATGTCCTAATACATAAAACCATAGAACTCAAAGAGGGTGTACTTTCTTTTTCACATGACTGTAATTGGAAGGTGCCAATTTCTTAAACTACCCCATTTAGTTTATTTTAATTGGCCACAGCTTTACAAGGTGTCAGGCCAGCATTCTCTGCTCCCTTATTTAATGGAATTTGCTCAGAGTTAGATATAGAATCTTATGCATGAAAACTGTGTGCTTTGTTACTAAGGTACAGCCTGATCATAGGTGTCCTGGCTAGATATACGGCTTGGGGATGAGGGAACATGTTTGTATGACATGACATTAGGAAATATGCTTTATTGACTCTTTGGCATGCAGTGGGTGAATTTCATAGAATGGTAGACAAGGCTAAAGTGGAATTAAGTAGCTTGTGATTCAGCACAGGAATTCATCATCTTCCTATGTTGTATAAACCTGATTACTACATTAAGCCATAATATAATTTGTTTGATTGTAACATGTAACATGTGGAACAAGACAGCAGTTTAATTTGTTAACCTGCAGCTAGGTGTTAAGTGTGCTGTGCTCCTCAGTACTGTCTGGTGTGAGTTTGAGATTGTGTTTTTGGATGAGTTTTTAATTTGGTACATTGTACTGTACCTAAGCACATACTCTGTTTTTTTCTTTACAGCCATGCACACTCCAGCACCCACTGAACTCTTCATCTCAGGGGCCCTCCCAGGCTCTGGCACTTTCCCTTCCTCATCAGCACTCTCTGCTTACCAGCATCCAGCCTCTTTCAGTGGGCGCAGCTTCCCAGACACTTCATCCCTTACCCTCCAGGATGCTACGTTCAGCCCAACGTCCAATGGCCTGCTATCCCCCCATGATCCTCTGCTTCACATCAAATCGTCTCAGCCCAGTGTTCCTTCATCCCTCAGCTTTGACCGGCTGGGCAGTACGGTATTGGGTACGGGCTTACCCTCTCAGAGCTCAGCATATCGTAGTGCTCAAGAATCGGCTTCTTGTCACCTCCCCTCCCAGTTCAACCTTTTGTCATCCTCACTGGGTCCATCTGACCAGACAACCCAACTTTACAACACCTCAGTCTTTTCCAGTTCTTCTGCCTCCTCCATTGAGTGGGCCATCCCCCGGCAAGATAGTGTGATCAAACATTACCAGAGACCTTCTAGTGCCCAGCCACAGCTGTCTGCTGCCCATTCTCTACAGCATTATCTGAGCTGCGGGGGCAGTTACCAGCAGATGCCCCACCGCTCGAGCCTTTCATGTAGTCCCTTGGGTGAGCAGTCTCCTGCCAGTAGTGAAGGCTCTCAGCAGCAGAAGACCCCCCAGGCCACACGACAAGAGCCCTCTCAAAGCTACCATCCCATTATTCAATCCTCCAGCTATTCTGGTACCACCTCTTCAAAATCCAAGAGTTACTCTGCCTCCCGCCAACCACCCTGTTCTACAGCCATGCCCAAGTGCCAAAGCAACTACAGTTCATCCACACCCAAGCCCAGCTCTGTCATTGCAAGCCAGTCACAGGCCTATTCACCTGGTCAGACTCAGAGTCTCCTTTCCATGAGCCAAACACAGAGTTACTCTGTCAGCCAGCCACAAAATCTCTCTTCAGTTAGTCAGGCCTCACAGGGATTCAGCAGCAACCAGGCCCAGGACCTCACAAGTGTTAGTAAAACTCAGAGTTATTCGACCAATGGGCAAGCGCAGCAGGGCCAAGCTGGGCAGGGAGGACAAGGACTGCAGACTTGTCAAAATCAAACTTACTCTCCTGAGCAGCTGCAAGGCTTGTCATCTGTTGGGTACAGTGTTCAGGCTGAGCCCCATGTTTCTGTCAGCCAGACACCAACCTATGTACCGGCTCATTCTCAAAGGATGCCCACAGCTAGCCCATCATTGAGTTACAGCACTGGCCATTCTCCAGCTATGTCAGGGCACAGCCAGTCTATTGGTTACTCCCATGGGCAGAACCTTCCAGATTCAAGTCCTTCCCAGATCATCCGGCCTCTCCAGTCACCTACCACTAACAGGCCCCAGAGTGTGGCATCACCTGGCCAGTCCCAGAAGTATCTCACTTCTGTATTGTCCCCTTCATTCATGCAGACGGCTCACACACAAAGCTACCAGGGTTCCCAGGGTGGGTTAGAGAGAGGATCATCTTACAGTAAAGCCAAGGCCGACTCGGACCTTCTGTCATCTGAGCGGACTGAAGATGAAGAGTTTTTAATCCAGCACTTGCTGCAGTCTCAGAGCCCACCAAGGGTGCCGACAGAAGGCATGGTAGAGTGTGAGGAGAGGGCAGGGAAAGGAATGGGCTATGAGTTGAGTAAGACTGAAGAGCGTTATCACTTGCAGAGTGTAATTCGGACGAACTCTAATCTGGACAACCAAAGCCTGGAGATGTCCTTGCAAAACTTAAAGGACAAAAAGAAAGGAGGGAGGCCCAAAGAGTACCCCCACACATGCTCAACTCCAGAGTCTTTGGCCACATCTGTGGTCCATTACAGCCATCAAGCTGGGTCATTCGGCTCTTATGGACAAGACATAAAGAAGTCAGTGGAGCAGCACCTCCAGGGTGGCCACATGGATACTGGCAGTAAGGAAATATCTCAGGCCCATTCTTATTTGCAGAAGACTCCTGATCATGCCTCCCAGCCACATCCCATGGAGTCTCATGGATTGATGGCTGGCCAGCAGGGTGCTACCCTGATGTTGGACTCCCGTCCTGATTTACCATCTCTTTCCCTTCCACAGCAGCAGCAGCAACAGCAGCAGTCCCAGCTGCTCCAGTCGGTGCTCACTCACACCCAAACCCAGATGCAGTCTCGTGAGAAGGTTCACACCCCACTGGATGTCCATCTTATGGAGCCTCAGCGCATGCATCAGGCTGAAGCACCCTCGCCGCAGCTTCAGATGCAAGCATTGGAAGCCCACCTCCACCAAGCCCATGTTCATTCTCAGAGCATGGAAGCACAGCTTCTTGAGCCACAGCAGTCCCCTCAGCTCCAAGGCCCGCTGCAGCCAGAAAGGATGCAGTCTGAGGGCATGGAAATGATGCCCCGAGGCAACCTTTCCCAGTCCCAAGAGATCCAGGACTTCTTAGAGCCTGAGCTGAGTTTGGAATCCCACCTGGGACAAAGTGGGACAGTGCAGAGTCAACAGCATCTCCTTCCTGATTCCAGTTTGGACCCTGACTCTCAGCAAGTTCCTGAAGGCCAACTTGAGGGCAAGGACCAGTTTGAGAGCCCCAGCCCTCAAGGAGCCAAGCAGCGATTTGTTCCCCTTACCTCCATATGCTTCCCAGACTCTTTGTTACAAGATGAAGACCGTAGCTTCTTCCCTGGCATGGAGGACATGTTTGGCCCCCCTCCCTGTGCCGGGGATGAGTTTCCTAAGCCAGATGATGGCACACAGGGTATGGAGAGGGGTGAAGGAATGAAAGGAGGCGGCTATGATATAATGCCTGGTGGACAAGGCTACCAGAGTTACTGCCAATCAGAAAGTGGGGATGGACAGCATTTGAGGTTAGATACAGTGTCAGTGAAACACGAGTTGCCTTCTACAGTCAACACAGAACAACTGGGACTGATTCAGCAAACTGGGACAGCTCCGGTTTCAGAATCCAAGTCAGGCCTGACCTCACCGATCTTCTGCTCTTCCAAGCCCAAGAAGCTGCTGAAGACTTCCTCCTTCCATTTGCTGAAAAAACGGGAACCACCTTTCCAACCTCCCCAAAAAAACTATGCCCAGGAGTATGAATTTGAAGATGATGAGGACAAGGAGGATGTTCCAGCTGACATCCGCCTTAATAGCCGCCGCCTGCCTGATCTGCTACCTGACCTCATTTCCAGCTGCCGGACAAACCGAACCAGCCTTAGCCCCATGGGCGACATAGACTTTTGCCCACCAAACAGCAGCCTCATGGAGGGGCCCAAGCGGCGAGGCCGCAAGCCCACCAAGCCTAAGCGGGAGGGCCCACCGCGCCCTCGTGGGAGACCCCGCATCCGGCCCCTGACTGAACTGCCCCATGGTGTGGCTCATGATGGCACCAAGAAGCCCCGTGGCTGGGGAAGAGGGAGGGCCAAGAAAGCCAGGGAGAAGGGGGTTGAGCCAGGTGCAGGCTTGGAATCCCTCAAACCACTCAAGGTAAGCTGGGGATGCAAATAGGTGAGATGTGCTTGTCAGGTAGCAATGCCTAGGTGTAGGAAAGGAAAGTTTGGAAGGAGCATAGGGTAGAATGAATAGAAATAGAAGACTGGCTTAGTAAAGTGATTTAAATGGAGAGTGCAATGTAGGGGGAACAGAGGAAGCTCTCTTAGAGCAGATGACATGTATCCATCTAAACCACTGTTGCACTCTGTGAACAACTCTGTATTTATAGTCTCTTCCATTACTTGTACCTGAGCCTTTGTCCCTAGAGATAATAGGGATTTAATCTAAGCTTTTGTTTGCAGAGGTTGTGCTCTACTGCTGAACTATAGCCTCTACTTCAGGGGTGAAGTCTCTATAGAACCGGTAGCTCTGAAGAGGAGCAGACACTGAACCGGTTCTGTGTTTGCTGCTGTTTGGCCCACCCGCCCACCTGGGCTCTTACCTGTCCTTTATTTCCTGCTTTTTCAACCTTCAGCTGCTTTTCGCAGCACAGCTGAGGTTGAAAAAGCAGGAAGAAAAGGCTTTTCAAAATGCTGCGCACCTACGTGCAGTGCTTTTCAGCTGTCTGGATGGCACAGCTTAAGGTTTTTGTGCATGCGCGCACAAAACATAGTCGCCGAACCCTAACACCGGTTGAATCCCACCCCTGCTCTACTTGCAAAAAAGAGTAGATATTTTAGGCTTCTAAGGTTATCTGTAGTGATGTACCAGTGAAGTTGGAGACGGTGGTATGCTACCAGTTGCTGAGAGGAGGGAAAAAAGCCTCTGACAATCAGCTGAGAGGATAAAAGACCAAAAAGTGCATGGGAGGGTCGCTTTTCGTTTCTTCATCCTCTCGGCTGATTGGCTTGTTAGGGGTGTGTGCGTTAGGCATGCGCACAAACGATCACCCACTGAACCGGTAGTAGGATCCCACTACTGCTTGGAGGGTAATTTGTACATGACCATAGTGGTATAATAATGGCTCATTATTATTTGTTTCCCCAGGAACTGAATTAGTACAGATAGTTTTCATAGAGCTATTATACAGATGCTTATACAGGTAGACCTCACTTAACAGCCAGTTGCTTAGTGACCATTCAATGTTGCAATGGTTCTTCCCCCCAAAAGCTACTTATGACCGAGTTCTGAAGTTCTGATGGCTACAAACACACTGCAGTCACGTGACCACAATTTACAATGATGTTTGCCAGTTTCCGGCCTTTTCGGCTGGTTTCCAACAAATGATACCATAGGAATACATGAATTCATTTAATGACCATCACAAAAAAAAGTCATAAAATTGGGTCCGGTTACGTAGATGCCTTGACTTACAATGATCATGACTTATGATGGAAATTCTGGACTCCATTACCTTTGTAATTTGAGGAGTACCTGTATTTCTAATACCACTGGCACAGAAGCTGGCTTTTGAATAAGGGAGGCAACAGTCAGCATTCAGGTTCAGTGCTTAAGTTGAGAGTATATCCAGGGTTATAGTCACTTTGCTGATACAGGTTTGTGCTGCTAAAAAATCATTTTTTTGTTCAATAGTTGGGCTCATTTATTTCCAACATGCTGTTTATTGTTGCAAAGATAAGTTGGCAGGAGTTAAGGATACTGGCATCATGAACAAGACTGCCACAATCTCACAAGAATCAGGGCTTTTTAATGGGGGCTAAGCATAAGTTTTGCTAACTTCTGCTCTGTTCTGAGACAGGTTTGGGGGACCCAACAGCTTTGGCTAATTTTGGGAGCAGCAATGTTTCAGAGAATACCAGGCAGAGCGATAGATCATTGCCATGGAGTAACACTGTATTGAGTGCATTAAGCATAGTTATAATGGTAATCTTAGAACACCTACTAGAGCAGGGGTGTCAAACTCGTGGCCTGTGGGCTGGATGCATCACACGCTGCCCACGCCCATGCCTGGTTTAGCAAAGGGGGGAAAATTCACGATACATCATCTGATGACGCCATGACAACGTGAGTTTGACACCCCTGCACTAGAGGTTTGCTGTGATTCATTGGGTTGGGCAGACAAGATAGATGCCAGCAGTAGATTGTGTGAGGGTAGAATAGGACAACTTGGTGTGGCCAACTGGCTGTGGGACAATTTAACAATTCAATTTAAGTATTTTAAATAATTTTAAAAGTAATTTTAATTTTTGTCAGTCACACTTCATTTTGTCCCTCCTTTTGCATCCATTTAAAGAGTCTATTCCACCATTTCTCTGATATAAGTATAACTCTTGTTCTGCAGTGAGTTGTCCCGTGGCGAGTGGCCATGCCAAGTTGTCTTAGACCTTTAACAGATTAACAGAGTTGGAGTTGGAAGGGACCTTGTAGGTCATCTAGTCCAACCCTCCACCCAAGCAAGAGACCCTACACCGGTGGGCTAGGATTTTATGTGTTCACACCCAGCTGGGCTATGTCATGCCCCTGTCGAAGTCTGAATCTGAAGAGGAAGATGAACAGCTGACGGAATGGGAATGTGGCTCCATTGGCTGTGGAGGAAACTGGGGAAGGGCAAAGTCTGGCTGGGCAGAGCAGGGGGAGGTAGAACAAGGGAGAGTGAGTTCAGAGGAATACCCAGGCCCACCCCCTCTTCATCCTAGGGTACGCAGGAACGGAGCAGAGAGCAACATGGGTTGCGTGGCTTACGGGGGGAGGAAAGGGCCCTGATTCCCTTCATAAGCTATAGCTGGGAAGGAAGTTTAAAAGAGGTGCGTGCTGAGTGTGGCGTCTGCTGGGAGCAAAAGTGAGTTTATCTTGTGTTGACTTTGGTTATCTGTGTTCCTGGCATCTTCCCAGCTGTGTTGAGTTATTGCTGTGCCTTCACGTCTGGAATTCTTGCTCCTGCCCTGCCGAACTAATTACCTCATTTTGCCTTGATTGGACTTATAGTTACAATTTTTGTTGACCACGTTTTGGATTTGATTCTCTGCAGCCAAAGGCTGTTCCTGGGAGAGTTTTTCTCCAGCCAAAAGGTAACCAGGACATTAGGGGCAAAGTTGGAGCTAATTAAGGGACTCCTACTGATTATCTGACTGTGTTGCCTTTGTGCCACACCCTGGGTCATCATAGGCTATTTGAATTTTGCCACAATATTTGGGGTTGTGCCTTTTCTTCCTGCCATCATATTGCTGTTACTCTTTGAGAGAGATGTGATGAAAATTTGCTAACAGTAAGCAAATTTGGAGATAGCTAAGGTAAACAAATTAGTAGCTTATTTTGATTGCTGAATGTCTGAGTTCCCTAGCTGCATTTTAACGCAAAAAAGAATTGTATGTGAGGTCCCTTTCACTTGTTTGTAAAATTATAATTGTAATGGGGTTCATGTTTTATTTATTAAAACATTTATCCCCTGCTTTTCCATGAACCACTCATAAAGCAGCTTGCAATGTTGGAAATAAGCAAAACCAACCACAGTATCTAATAAACAACTAATAGGAGAGGCAAGTCAGGTTTGGGGCCACTTACTTCAAAGAGGGTATTGAAAAGGACATTCTATGCTCTAAATGCTATAGCAGAAAAGGCCCTGTCTCATGTATCCATCTGTAATAGTTCAGAAACAGCAGGGAGAGACAGTGGCTTGATTGTTGAACTTCGGGTTGTGCACCAGTTGCAGCCTTTCCTGGATCAGGAGTCCCTGTGCTCAGTCATTCATCTCACAGTTGGACTATTGTAATGTGCTCTAAATGGGGCCACCCTTGAAGAGCATTCAGAAGCTACAGCTGGTGCAGAGTGCGGCGGCGCAGGCAGTTCTTGGACCCCAAAGGATGGTCCAGGTAAGACCACTGCTCCTCAAGCTGCATTGGCTGCCAGTCTGCTTGCAGGTGCAATTCAAGGTGTTGGTAATCAACTTTAAAGTCCTTCATGGCATGGGTCCAAGTTACTTGAGGGACTGTCTAATCCCACTGGGATTGTCCTGTTCCACCTGTGCAGGCAGAAGAGGCATGCTGTGGGCCCTGTTGGCTCAATTATTCTGGCTAGCAGGGTCCAGGATAAAGGCATTCTCTGCCATTGCACTTGCCCTGTGGAGCAACTTGCCCTCCAAAGTGTGGTTGGCCCCAACCCTCCTGAACTTTCTTAAGGGCCTAAAGGCCTGGCTCTGCCAGTTTGCTTGGGGCCCCAATGGGGAAGCATTACAGTTGAGGTGGTTGATCGATTAACAACAGATCCCACCTCACCCCTACTCTGCCTCCACCTGTAATTGGATCATAATGTTTGCATGTATTTGTTTTTAATATATATTATCTTATATAATTGTCAGCCATCCAGAGTTACCTTGTGGTAAGATGGCCAGCCAATAAATTTTGATTGACTATGTGAATAGGTACATACATAATGAAGTAGTGCTAAAGGAGCCTGGTCTCAAAGGGTTATTAGGACTGTTTTTCAAACTTGGCAACTTTTAAGATGTGTGGACTTGAACTCCCAGAATTCACCAGTCAATATGCTGCCTAGGGAATCCTGGGAGTTGAGGTCCACACATCTTAAAGTTGCCAAGTTTAAAAAACACTAATTTAGGACATGGGTGTTCAAATGTTTTAGACCAGGGCTGTCAAACTCACGCACCTGGTTTAGCGAAGGAGAAAAAAGTCACAATACATAATGTGACAGTGCTGTGACACCGTGAGTTTGACAGCCCCTGTTTTTGACCAAAGGCTGGTTTTGGCCTTTGAATGGTATGCTGGGAGCCTACTTCATAAAATGGATAGGACCTGAGCAAATGCTAAATTCATTTAATTTAATTTACATAAAATGCACACACATTTGGTCAGTCACAGTAGACATTGCATAAGAAGTTGAAGAACTAGACTAGCTAGGGTCAGGATTTTGAGGGAGACTTTTCAGAGGTGAAGTGTGTATTGTAAATCTGCAAGGCTTAAGGTATGTGCTTTGTCCCCCAAATATGAAAAAAAGTAGAATTTTGGGGTCTGTTCACTAGAGTAGTTCCCTGGGCTGCACTTTTACTATTGTCCCTGATGTACACTTACATTAAACTATGATCAAATTCAGTTTTTTAAAATCAAACATTGTTCATATGTTTACTTCACATGCATTGAATTGTTTTTCCCTTTTTGTTCCATTAAATTGAGAAATTTTGAGGGGCTCTGGGGACCCCATGCCAAGCTTGTTTGAGGACCTTAAAAATTAAAATCTCTGCTTTGAAATGGTCTCCAAAAGAGATTGGCAGCCAAGTTGGCTGATAGAATAACACCAGAATAGCTTATGCATGACAGTAGTTTGGCTTTTGAAACATTACTTTGACTTACAATAATTCATGTGGGTCCTAAAGAAGGACTGTAATTTGGTGAAAGAACAGGTTTAGTTCTTGGCATCAACAGAAAGGGATAGACACATTCTTATGTAACAGCTGGAGATAATACATGGAGATATCAACCTTATTAGCAGTCAGCAAATTGATTAGTATTGAACAGAAACATCCAATGATCTGGCTTAATGTAAGGTTACTTGTTACACAATTTAGGCTTGTTTGACCATTTTTAGATATGATTCTTCAAGAAAGGAGCCAGCTGATGCAACTGCAGAAGCTGCTGAAAAGCACTCCTGTGTTTGTGTACCACATGGACAAATGGAAATTCAGGACCAGTATTTGTTCCTCCCAAGCTTTGTGTTTCATTTTAAGCGGCCTGTGATACATCTCATTCTAGATCTGCAAAAGTACTAATCAATAGTGCTTCTGTCTTGCCCAGATTATGCTTCTGTTTGCCTACCTTTTTCCATTCCCTCACAAGACAACAGAAATTGGTTCAGGGCCCTTTTTGCCTCATTTTTGTCAAATGGTGTCACTGGGTTCCTGATAGCTCTTGAGTCCAGCCACATTCAGTGATTTTAACATCAAAAATTTCACTGTGTGGGAGACCTTTCTGTGTATCCTCTTTCAAACATGTTCTAAAAAGCAGTTCCCAAATGTTCTGGTTTCAGGACCCCTTTACATTCTTAAAAATGCTAGAGGACCCCAAAGAGCTTTAGTTTGTGGGTTGCATCCACTGGTATGTACTTTATCAGAAATTAAAGCAGAAGTTTAGAACTATTTATTTGACTTTGCAGACCCCTTGAAAGGGTCTGGAGGACACCCAGGGGTCCCGAGATCACACTTTGAAAACTGCTGTTCTAAAACAATGTTTAATCTGGCAGTTCAAAAAGAAACTAAGCAGAGAACAAAAGTAACATGTGCAAAGTTTAGTGTTTATGTATTTTTAGTATTAGCTGTCCCCCGCCCTTTAGCATAGAGTTCAGTCCTGGCAGAATCTGTAGATGATGGACTAATGTTTTGGGTGGTTCTTGTGTACGTGAGTAACTAAGAGAATGTGATTACTTGAGGACAGTAAATGAATGGGATGGGTTTACTGGTCACTAGACCTTTGTGGTGTATAACTCAGGTTTTGCAAAATTTTGTCACTGGTGTACACTTTAATATCTGTACCATTTCTGATTTTTTTAATTAAAAATGTCTCTAATCCTCAAGATAGTGGAGAAAATGAGTGTGTCTAGAGCAGGGCTTTGAAACTCGTGGCCAAGATGCGTCACACGCTGGCCACGCCCACACCTGCTTTAGCAAAGGGAAAAGGTCACAATACATCATGTGACAACATCGTGACGATGCGAGTTTGACACCACTGGTCTAGAGGAAGAGCAAAAGTGAAATTGAACCAAGCGGGATTTTCAGTTAAATACAGGTTGTTAATAATGCACCACAGGGCTCTATTGTTGTGGTTTATTCCTTTAATACACAAGCAATACTATCGTGCTCTTACACTCTTTCCATTTGCCAACCAGTTGCTTGGGGTTGGAAAGAAAATGGGGCTTCTTCAAAAGGCTTATAATTTTGGAAATAGAATAAGAAATAAAGATATATGTACAATGCATTTCATTTGCATATACCTGGATTTGATTGAAGGTCCACAGGAAAGCTAGTGGATAGTAAAAACAAAAATCTTAAAAGAAAAAAGGGCCCTTAAGTCAAGATCACCAGCCAGCGTATGGGAGCAGCAGGCCAGGAAATTACTCTCCATCGCCTCCCTTCCTGTCCCTTCTTTTTCCCCAGATCAAACTGCCAGTCCCCAAAGGTTTGGAGGGATCTAATTTGGAGGCTCCTACCCCATCTCACCAGTCCACCCAAGAGAGCAGCTTGGATAGCAACCAGACAAGAGAGACGATCAAACAGAAGATCAAGGAGGTGGAAGACAAGCAGCCTGAGATGAAGTCAGGGTTCATGGCGTCCTTCCTGGACTTCCTGAAGTCAGGCAAGCGCCAGACACTGCCTTCATCTGCCACCTCCTTGGCAGCTACAGTTGGGATCTCCAATGCAGCAGCTCCTGTGGACTGTTCTGCAGGCAGCCCATCCAAGACATCTCACCCCCCATTGTCTATATCCTCGTCCTCCCAGCCCCCAGCCCCCTTTAGTATGGTACCCCCAATGCTGCCTGGTGGTTTGGATGGACCAGAAGGAGATCCACCTGGGCTTGTTATGAGCTGTACCAGCCCCTGCAAACGGCTTGACGAGGAGCTGAAGCGTAACCTGGAGATGTTGCCCTCATTCTCATCCGATGAGGAAGACTCTGTAAGCAAGAACCAGGACCTGCAGAAGAGCATCTCCTCAGCCATCTCAGCGCTCTATGATCCCACTGATCGTAGGGATGGAGAACTCAGTGGTGAGTACCAGGACCACCTCTTCTGATCATGATATAATCTTTAATTTTTGTGACTTCTGTCTCTACCACTACATGATAGTGTTAATGGTTTAATATTTCCTTTTAACAATAAGTCAGCAATGTTTCTAAGATTTGACCCACATCGTACAATCACCATGACATCTTGGGCAGAAATTATTTTATTTACTCACAGGACTTATACGGCTGCTTATTCTCATACATTCTCTCTAGGCAGCTCACAACAATCCTTAAAACATAGTTAAAAACAAAGGTACCCTTCCCCCAAGCAAATGGCAGCCTTAGAAGTATTCAGCCTTTCAAACAAAATATTTTGGATTTAATTTGGGGAAGCTAGGAGGCCTTTAGGATACAGCAGAGGTCACAGTTCTGCTATTGCTATATTCTTTATTCCTACTTGTAATATGTTTTGCATCCTTAATGTAAAATTGTGAACATCTTTCTGTAGTGCTTAAGAGCTCCCCTCTTTTCTAAATAGATTGCCTTAATATTATAGTTCACCTAATTGAATCAGAATATACACATGCTCTTTCTTGTAAACTTTCTTACCCTTTTCCACCCAGCATTCATTTTAGATTTTAGATCTAGATCATTTACAGTACTGTACCAATAGAAGAGAATATATGTAGCTTAGGGTTGAATGGTGGAGTTCTTGGTGCTCTCTGAGTTTGTTTGTTTGCTTGCACGCATTTCATTACCAGACTAGGTAACATCTTCAGTGCTAGAGCAAACCCCACTCCCCTTTAGCACTGAAAATGTTACCTAGTCTGGTAACTAAACATCTGCAAGCAAACAACCAAGCTCAGAGAACACCAAGGACTCCACAGTTACAGCACTGTATCCAGCTCAAGATGTCTTGGGTGATGTCCTCAGAGTCCCTCCAAAATTGTTGGCAGATTGCAACTATTAATGTTGCAGGAGAAAATGATGAAAGTGATGGAAATAATTATCCTATTTTACTGATTTTGATTGCCAATATTTGTTGTCTTAGACATACTCACCTTTTGTAGAGTGTTCCCTTCCTTGTCACTCAAGGGCTGAGTGCAGCCCTTGACTTATTTAAAGATTTATAGTACTGATATAAAATTATGAAAAGCTGTGCTCTTCATTCAGAGAAGTATGCTTGCTTACTCACAGGTCGTTAACACTTTTGGGGAAACTTTTCATTATATTTTACTTGTGGAAAATATTTTTAAAGTGCTGTTTTTCTCATTAAATTAATACCATAGTGGCATGATGGCGAACCTATGGCACGCGTGCTGGAAGTGGCACACAGAGCCACTTCTGTCAGCAGGCGAGATTTCACCCGGAAGACCCCCACTGTGCATGTGTGCGTGCCCCCTGCCCTGATTGTCGGGTATCTGCCACGGATGTGTGGGGGGAGATGCGTGTGTGTGAGATGTGCACATGCGTGACGTGGGGGGGTTGCATGCGCATGCCACAGGCATGTGATACAGGGAGCACACGCATATGCAGGGGGCGGGGGAGTCGTGCGTGCATTGCATCATGGGTGCAGGCATGCAACCATGTGCACTTTTGTCACACAACGTGAAAAAGGTTAGCCGTCAATGGCTTAGTGAATATACACTGTGTGCACAATTATTAGGCAAGTGAGTATTTTGACCATATCATAATTTTTATGCATATTTTCCACCTCCAAGCTGTATAAACTTTTTTTAAAAAAATAATTTTTAATTGTTTTTTATATACAGGTGAAACTCGAAAAATTAGAATATCATGCAAAAGTTCATTTATTTCAGTAATGCAACTTAAAAGGTGAAACTAATATATGGGATAGACTCATTACATGCAAAGCAAGATAGTTCAAGCCGTGATGTGTCATAATTGTGATGATGATGGCTTACAGCTCATGAAAACCCCAAATCCACAATCTCAGAAAATTAGAATATTACATGCAATCAATAAAACAAGGATTGTACATAGAACAGCATTGGACCTCTGAAAAGTATAAGCATGCATATGTACTCAGTACTTGGTTTGGGCCCCTTTTGCAGCAATGACTGCCTCAATGCGGCGTGGCGTGGAAGCTATCAGCCTGTGGCACTGCTGAGGTGTTATGGAAGACCAGGATGCTTCAATAGCGGCCTTCCGCTCTTCTGCATTGTTCGGTCTCATGTCTCTCATCTTTCTCTTGGCAATGTCCCATTGATTCTCTATGGGGTTCAGGTCAGGTGAGTTTGCTGGCCAATCAAGCACAGTAATCCCACGGTCATTGAACCAGGTTTTGGTGCTTTTGGCAGTGTGGGCAGGTGCCAAGTCCTGCTGGAAAATGAAGTCAGCATCCCCATAAAGCTCGTCTGTGGAAGGAAGCATGAAGTGCTCCAAAATCTCCTGGTAGACGGCTGCGTTGACCCTGGACTTAATGAAGCACAGTGGACCAACACCAGCAGATGACATGGCTCCCCAAATCAACACAGACTGTGGAAATTTCACACTGGACTTCAAGCATCTTGCAGTCTGTGCCTGAGCAACAGACCAGTTCTGTTTTTCTTTAGCCCAGGTAAGACGCTTCTGACATTTTTTGTTGTTCAGGAGCGGCTTGACAAGAGGAATACGACATTTGAAGCCCATGTCCAGGATCTGTCTGTGTGGTGGCTCTTGATGCACTTACTCCAGCCTCAGTCCACTCCTTGTGAAAGTCCCCAACACTTTTGAATGGCCTTTTCCTGACAATCCTGCAGTCATCCCTGCTGCTTGTGCACCTTTTTCTTCCACTTTTCCCTTCCACATAACTTTCTATTAATGTGCTTTGATACAGCAAAGGGGGTCAATGATGGTTTTCTGCACAACTGTCAGATCAGCAGTCTGTTCCATGATTGTGATTCTTACTGAACCAGACTGAGAGACCATTTAAAGGCTCAGGAACCCTTTGCAGGTGTTACAGCTTAATTAGCTGATTAGAGTGGGACACTTTGAGCCTAGAATATTGAACCTTTTCACAATATTCTAATTTTCTGAGATTGTGGATTTGGGGGTTTCATGAGCTGTAAGCCATAATCATCTCAATTATGGCTCATTACTGCTTGAACTATCTTGCTTTGCATGTAATGAGTCTATCTCATATATTAGGTTCACCTTTTAAGTTGCATTACTGAAATGAATGAACTTTTGCACGATATTCTAATTTTTCGAGTTTCCCCTTTACAACTAATCATTCCATTTCAATCGTGTGTCGACTTGGGTACATATTTCAATTATTTAAACATTATAAATGATATTCTTATCAAATCTAACAAATCAATTTTCCCATATATATTCCCATATACATAATAATGTCACACATAACTTTGCTTAAATTTCTCTAATTGCTCTGTAAATACGTCAAATCTTTTTTAGGTTGTTCTATTCTCTATCTATTCATAAAACATATTCCATACCCTGTAATATTCAGTTTCTTCTTTTTCTTTAATTTCTAGTGTCAGTCTATTCATTTCTGCACATTCAAATATTTTTTCAATTATTTTTCCCTCTATCGGTATTTTATCGCTCTTCCAATTTTGGGCAAATACAATCCTAGCCGCTGTTAAGACATGTATAATTAAGTAAATCTTTTCTTTACTATAACCTTCTGGTACCATTCTTAATAGGAATATTTCAGGTTTCAAATCTATATGTTGTTTAATCGTTTTTTCCAACCATGTGTGCGTTTTAGTCCAGTACCTTTTAGCCTCTGTGCAAGTCCACCACATATGATAATATGTTCCTGGTCTTTGGTGACATTTCCAATATTTTGTTGATTTATCTTCAAACATTTTTGCTAGTCTTGCTGGTGCTAAGTGCCATCTATAAAACATCTTATACAAGTTCTCCTTATATGCTGTTGATATTGTCAATTTATAGTTCCTATCCCATAGTTTCTGCCATTTTTCCAATTCTGTAACATATCCAAAAAATTTTGCCCATGCAATCATCGTTTCTTTAACTTGTTCTTCTTCCAGTTTGACATCCAGTAAATAGCAATATATCTTTTAATCAATTTATCCTCTCTTCCTGTTAATATTTTATCTAATTCTGTTAACTCTTTATCAATCCCTTCATCTTTAATATTTTTTCATACCTTGTTTGTATCTGCAAATATGAGTACCATTCTATATCTAATCCTTGTTCATTCAATTCTTGTTTTGTTTTGAGCTCACCCTTTTCATTTAAAATATCTTTATATCTAGTAACATTCCCCATTTTACAAACATTTAGATATGCAAGTGCTTCTGTTGTTGATAACCAGACTGGTACCTTCATATAATGTTGTTTCTTCCCACATACGTAATAATGCATCTCTAACCATGTGTCTCTGAAAGTACCCATGTGCTTTCCCTTTTCTATACCATAAGAACGCATGCCACCCCAGGGCTTCCGGGTTGAGCCCTCCTAGCTGACGGACTGTAGATCACGATCATCCGCGGCTATGGCTCCTGCTCTTTCATCGGAGAGCCCCAATCATTGCGATTAGGGGCTGAAGCTGCCTCGGAGGGGTGGTGGAGAAAGGGGAAGCCACCAGTCAGGTTGAGGGGAGTCACATCTCCCCCCGCGGGCTTGGCAATTTTTCCCCCCGAAGATGACTGAAGCGGTGGTCTAAAATGGCCACCCCGAAGAGGAGGACTCAGCTGGACTAAGTTTGTGCAGGAGTGAAGAAAGAGGTGGATAGCATGTGAGCCGGTGTCAGCTTTGGAATCCCTATTAAAAGCTGCCACACTGCTACGAAGGATGGAAGGGGGGTTGTTATTTGAGTAATTTTCAGTAGACATAATAGATACTTAAGACTGTCAAGGTCATTTTCTATGGCTCAGCAAGAATTATAGGTGAAGGGTGATTAGTTTCGGAATTCCACAGACATGCCAAGTTTCTGTTTTTAATAAAGCACTTTGAGAATATGCTTGTCTCGGAGTTACTGATTGAAACAGACAATTTCTGGAACCCTGACAATATTCCGAAACTAAGGTTCCTCCCAGACTTCCCACAATACTCAATCAACACCCACCCCTTTTCTCCCACATCATAAATCATGTGAACCAATCACCCTTCAACTATAATTCTTGCTGTTCCATAGAAAATGACCTTGACAGTCTTACGTATCTATTATGTCTACTGAAAATTTCTCAAATAACAACAACCCCCGTCACGACCACGCAACACAAGCAACCAACGGGGCTCTGATGATGGTAGCGATCCAGAAGGGTGGCAATTCCGATACACCAGCAAAGATCCTGGAGAGTACACACGAAGAACATACTCATGGGGAGCCGTTTTGTTGCGGACATGTTGATGTGAATGTAGCTAATGGTGGATTAATTAACCTACGAGGATTGACTACAATGACTATGATTGGATAATGAGGGGTAATAACAGATAATACCGGGTAATAATGGGAAGTCTCTATAAATACAGCGTTCTGTTAAACTCAGGTTAGAGCTGACTTTATTTATATTGCTTGACTGTGTTCTTGGTGTCCTTGCACGAGAGGGAATTAAAACCTTTCATTTTCCAAACATCAAGGAGCTTTGGTTTTCCTTTATCCAAGCAGTTGACCCAACGGGCGGTTGAGACCCCCCTTCCATCCTTTGTACCTGTGTGGCAGCTTTTAATAGGGATTCCAAAGCTGACAGGATCTGAGAGAAGCGTACTACAAAGTCTGTATAAAAGAAGGAGATGAATGGAAAACAGCCTTCAACTGCCCTTTAGGTAGTTTCCAATTCTGAGTCATGCCTTTTGGACTCCAAGGGCCCCCCCCCCGCAGTATTTATGCAACTCATGAACAAGGTGTTACATCTGCACTTGTACAAGGGGATCCTAGTCTACCTGAGTGACATCCTTATATTCAGTGAAACAATCGAAGAACATGTTAAATTGGTCAGACAAGTGCTGAAAAACCTTCTAGCCACCAAGTTACACGTAAAACTATCAAAATGCGAATTCCACAAGGAGTCGTTGGATTACCTGGGTGACCGAATATCCAACCAGGGAATTGAAATGGACCCAGAAAAAGTGAAAGCCGTACTGGATTGGCAACCCCCCAAAACACGCAAGCAACTTCAAAGTTTTTTGGGTTTTGCCAACTTTTATAGACAATTCATTCCTTCTTTTGCTGAGGTCGCTCTCCCTTTGATGGATTTGTTAAAAACGGGGCCCTCCCCCCTCAAACCAAAACCCAGCCAACCCCTTGCTTGGACAATGGACTGTCAGAAAGCTTTTGAAACTCTAAAATGCCTTTTTGCAGCTGAACCCATTCTTCAACACCCAGACCCGACCAAACCTTTTATAGTCCAAGCTGATGCTAGTGATGTGGCAGTAGCAGCCGTTCTGCTACAAAAGGACTCTCAGAACCAACTGATGCCTTGCGCATATGTGTCCAAAAAACTAATGGACACAGAGTGAAGATGGGCGGTCTGGGAGAAAGAAGCATTTGCAGTAAGATGGGCTTTGTTGACTTGGAGGCAATTCCTAGAAGGGGTGAAGGAGCCGTTTGAGGTATGGACTGATCACAAAAACCTCGAAGCGCTAAAGACACCTCGGAAACTATCCCCTAAACAAGTCCGCTGGGCTCAATACTTCAAATGATTCAACTTCAACCTGAAATATATCCCCGGAGGGAAAAACATATTGGCAGATGCCCTGTCCAGGAAACCCCAGTTTGACAGTCACCGAGAGGAAATAGTACAGTCTTTAATATCAGAACCTCAATCGGCAGGCCAAGTAACCACTCGAGGCCAAGCCAACTGCTACCCCAACTGCCTGGAAGACAAACTGACCACAGAATTGAAAGCAGCCCTATAGACTGATCCCTGGTTTGTGAAACATCAACCCGAATTAACAATCAATGAAGGACTGGCTTGGAAAGGGACTAAACTTTATGTATCCACAACCCTAAGACTAATGGTACTAAAACGTAGCCACGACTCGCAACTGGGGGGACATTTCGGGTTGTTAAAAACCCTACATTTAGTCAGAAGACAGTTCTGGTGGCCAAAAATGAAACCTGACAACAAGGACTATATAAAAAGTTGCTCAATTTGTGCCACAATGAAACACAGAACTGGAAAACCTCCCGGTCTCCTCTAACAAGTAGCTGAACCAACACAGCCATGGGAAGAAATCGCAATGGACTTTATCGTAGAATTACCTGAGAGTGGAGGGAATACAATCATTTGGACTGTTATTGACTTATTCTCTAAGCAGGCCCACTTTACAGCCTATAAAGGACTTCCATCTGCAAAAAAGCTTGCAAAACTGTTCGTGAAGCATATTTATAGACTGCATGGAGTACCTCGTAGAATAATATCAGACAGAGGGGCACAATTTACCGCAAAATTTTGGAGGGAGTTTTTAAAGTCTATTGGGTCCTCCCAAGGGTTATCCTCAGCATTCCATCCGGCCTGCAATGGAGCAGCAGAGAGGGCGAACATCATGGTGGAACAATACATTAGATGCTATATAAATTATCAACAGGAAAACTGGGCTGAATTATTACCATTTGCAGAGGTTGCTTATAATAATGCAGTACATAGCAGCACAGGGTTGACTCCATTCCAAATCAACACTGACCGATGGCAGAATTACCTAGAGAAACTCCTACATCCATGTCCCTAACAGAACGGATGAACTAATTAAAAAAAGGTTGGGAGAACACGAAAAAAGCTTTGACTGAAGCTGCAAAAGATTACAAAAAGCAAGCAGACAAACATAGATCCCTCCAACCACCATTTAAAGTAGGAGACAAAGTATATTTGTCAACCAAATATCTTAGACTGAAACTTTCTAGTAAGAAGTTGGGACCTAAATTCTTAGGTCCATTCCCGATTTCGAAAATAATCCGGTCACAGTCCAACTAACTCTTCCCCGGCTTTTAGGAAAAATTCACCCAGTGTTCCATAGTAGTTTATTAAAACCAGCTAGTACATCAATGATAAGACCAATACCAATCGCTCCACCAAACCCTTTAATCATACAGGGTGAAACACATTATGAAATCAAAAAAAATCCTCGATTCTAGATTACACCGAGGACAATTACAATATCTGGTCTTATGGAAGGGTTACCCTGTATCAGATGCTACTTGGGTCAAAAGTTGGGAAGTACACGCAGATAGATTGGTTAAGCAGTTTCATGAGGAATTTCCTAACAAACGGAAAGGTCCTCCTGGAGTGGGGAGAGGGTTAAAATATACCATTAACCCCTGTTTGTATTTGTTTCTTATATGATTTTAGGAGGCAAATTTTCCAAGGGGGGGACGCCTGTCAGCTTTGGAATCCCTATTAAAAGCTGCCACACAGCTACGAAGGATGGAAGGGGGGTTATTTGAGTAATTTTCAGTAGACATAATAGATACATAAGACTGTCAAGGTCATTTTCTATGGCTCAGCAAGAATTATAGTTGAAGGGTGATTGGTTCACATGATTTATGATGTGGGAGAAAAGGGGTGGGTGTTGATTGAGTATTGTGGGAAGTCTGGGAGGAACCTTAGTTTCGGAATTCCACAGACATGCCAAGTTTCTGTTTTTAATAAAGCACTTTGAGAATATGCTTGTCTCGGAGTTACTGTCATGCCCCTGGTGGAGTCTGACTCTGAGGAAGAGGAGGAACAGCCAACAGGGAGTGGGAATGTGGCTCCAGAGGTGGTGGAGCAGGCTGGGGAAGGGCAGAGTCCGGCTGAGCAGTCAGAGGAGGATCCAGGCCCATCCCCTATCCATCCTAGGTCACGCAGGGAGGAGAGGATCAGGGAAAAGCGAGGTCTACTCAAGAGGAGACTACCATGACCCTCATGGTTTGCAGCTGGGAGCTATGTATATAAGTTTTTCAGCTACATAGTTAGAATTGCTGGAGTCAATTAGTGTTTACCTTGAAAGAGGCTTATCTTTGTTGGCGTTCTTCCCATGGACTTTTCTCGGTTATTTGCCTGGAGTTTATGATTAGTTACCTCAGCTTGCTTCAGAACTCTCATCAATGCGGTTTGTTTTGGTTTTCTGTTAGCCTCATTATTTACTTTTGTGACTTTAAACTGTGCCTAATAAAACAGTGAAGTTAAGTTGAAGCCATTACCGGACTTTAATGTACATTTTGGGTTATTTTGAGAGACTACGGGTCATCACATTTTGACTCCAGCCACCCCTTCAACTTATTTTTGCTTTTTGTGGGGTGACCATGGATCAGCTCAGAGCAGAGATTGCCCAATTAAGCCAGCAAGTGGCTCTTTTGACTGCACAGGTGGCACAAATGCAAGCTGCCCGGCCATGCCAAAAATGCCCAGTGACAGTGCCACATAAATTTGATGGTTCGCTGGCCCAATTTCCAGCATTTTGGGGGCAGTGGCAGCTTTACATGAGCCTTCGGCCTGAGGACTTTCCCACCGATCGGGATAAGGTGGGGTTTTTGATTAGTTTGTTGTCAGGCTCTGCAGCATGTTGGGCGACACCCCTGCTGACCCAGCCCAACCAGGTGTTGGACAATTATGCCGAGTTTTGCCATCAGTTTCAGGCCATGTTTGAGGACCCTGTTCGAAGCCAAACAGCAAACAGACGTTTGAGAGAGTTGAAGCAGGGGCGTGGCTCACTCATGGATTATATTGCTAGTTTTCGGGTGGTTGCTCAGGATGTACAATGGAATGAGGCAGCACTATTAGACCAGTTCCAGGAGGGTTTGTCGTTGGAGCTCCTGGGTGAGTTTGCGCGCACTGAACGCCCTCACACCCTTCAGAAGCTCATGCATTTGTGTCTTCGTATCAATGCTAGACTTCAGCAGAGACAGGTGTGACGACAGACAGAGACCGTATCTGTTTCCAGCAAGATGGTGCCCTTGGTGGAAGTGCCTTTGGAGGAACCAATGCAGTTGGGGGCTGGCCGCCCTCACCTGACTCAATTAGAAAAGAATAAACATTGTCGTGGTGGTTTATGTCTCTATTGTGGCAATCGAGGCCATTTTGCGGCCAAGTGTCCGGTTAAGACATCCACAGCAGTGACACCTGCGGTGGCGGGAAATGAGCATCACTCGGCCTACGGGGGTCTGCAGGTCGGGGTGTAAAGTCCATAGGCCCGCCATCTTCACCAACCTTGCCACCCTTGCCACCTTTGACATCTTTGACATCACCACCACAGTTGCTATTGGTGAAGCATCTTGTGCTGCCAGCAAGTGTGTTCGTGCCTGGTGTGGGAGTGGTGGAGATCCCAGCTTTGGTCGACTCAGGGGCCACAGCCAATTTCATGGATGCTCATTTTGTCAAGCAGTGGTTCATTTCTCAGCAACAGGTATCCCCACCAGTAATGGTGGAGACGATTGATGGTTGGCCCCTTCGTTCAGGACCTGTGGTTGCTGCAACCAAACCCCTTTGCATGCGTATTGGGCAGCATGTGGAGGAAACCGTGTTTTACGTTGCAGCGGTGCCTCATTTTCCGGTGGTGCTGGGTTTGGAGTGGTTACAGGCCCACAATCCACAGATTGTCTGGTCATCTGGAGCTGTGCAGTTCCTTGATAGGAAGTATGCCAACCATTGCTTACGCTCCTATGCAGGGGGTGTGGCTACGCCCGTGGACCTGGATCTACCTGCGGAGTTGGACTTTGCTGATGTGTTTGGGGAGAAGGAGGCGGATCAGTTGCCTCCGCATTGGGCGTATGACTGTCCAATCGACTTGTTGCCTGATGCAAAATTGCCGGTGGGTCGGATATATTCCCTGTCGGAACCGGAGTTGGCTGTGTTGCGGGATTTTATTGACAAGAACCTCCGGAAAGGGTTTATCCGGCCTTCTACCTCCCCATTGGCTGCACCGGTGCTTTTTGTGAAAAAGAAATCAGGGGAGCTACGTTTGTTTTGTGATTTTCACAAGTTGAATGCAATCACAGTGAGGAATTGGTACCCGCTTCCCCTCATCCCTGAACTGATTGAATGGCTTCGTCAAGCTAAGATCTTTACGAAGTTGGACTTGCGTGGGGCCTACAGTCTGGTTTGCATTTGTGCAGGGGATGAGTGGAAAACAGCTTTCCAGATGAGGTACGGGCATTTTGAGTATACCGTGATGCCTTTTGGATTAACCAATGCCCCAGCTGTGTTCATGCATTTCATGCACGATGTTTTCCGTGATTTGTTGGATCAATTCATGGTCATTTATTTAGATGACATTTTAATTTACTCAAACTCCCTGCAGGAACACTGGCAACATGTGCAGCTGGTGTTGCAACATTTGCGTGATAACCATCTGTTTGCTAAACGTGAGAAGTGGCAGTTTGCATAAACCACGATTGACTTCTTGGGACATCGTATTTCACCTGCTGGGGTGGAAATGGACCCGCAAAAAAATACAATCGTTGCAGGCGTGGGAACCTCCACAGCAGGCTAAGGATGTGCAATGACTGTTGGGGTTTGAGAACTACTACCGCACATTTATTCCCCGCTTTGCTGCTTTGACTGCTCCCCTTTCTAATCTGCTCAAGAAGGGGGAGAAGTTCCATTGGGGTGCTGAGGAGCAGGCAGCTTTTGAGGCGTTGAAAGTCACCTTTGCTTCTGAGCCTATCCTCAAACACCCTGATCCAGGCCAGCCATTTGTGGTGGAAACAGATGCTTCCGATGTGGCTGTTGGTGCGGTGTTCTTCCAGGCCTATGCTCCCGCAGGCACCTTATTCCCGTGCGCTTATTATTCCTGGAAGTTGTCGGCTCCAGAGCGCAAGTATACAATTTGGGACAAGGAGCTATTGGCAGTTAAGGTCGCTTTTGAGACATGGCACCACCTGGAGGGGGCTCATTGCCAAATCGAGGTTCAGACGGATCATCGCAATTTGGAACACCTACGTACAGCTCGGACATTGAACCAGCCTCAGGTGAGATGGTCCTTATTCTTTGCTCGATTCGATTTCCGGGTGACGTATGTGCCAAGTGGAGGGAATCAATGTGCCGATGCCCTATATCAGAAGCCTGAGTATACCTGAAGGGAAGATAAAATCTTGCCCCGGACGGTGATTCCGTTGGAGCGGTTTGCAGCCACCAAGGAACCTGTGGACCTCTGAGTGAGGATTCAGGAGGCGCAGCGGCAGGGAAAGGAAGAAGCCGGAACAAGATACTTAACTAAATTGGATTAAAATATTTTGGCAACAAGCAGGCATAAATTAAAGCTGGACTTAAGTGTGTCAAAAAAATAAAAATAATGCGGGGCAAATATACAAACTGGAGATTTGATTGTATTGGAATATTGAGGCTCGAAAAGCCCTGAATAATAAAACGGGGAAAAGGTAAAGACTTTGCATAACAGAGAGTGCCATCTTGTGGACAAAAATTTAAATTTAAAAATAAAAGGAAAAAGATCCTGTTTCTTTATGAACTTGAGTTGATACAATGTAAAAGAAATATTGAAACAATAAAACAAGAACTCTAGAAAGCGAAAGTTGAACTAGAATAAAAGAAGAAGTAAGAAAAGATTGACTTGCAGGAGTGCAGGGTGATTTTGGTATAGACCCAGTGTTGGAATAATTGTGAATCTAGAAAGACTGAAGAAGAAAGAAGGAAAATAAAAGTTTTTGTGGATTTCAATGATTATAAGATATAAGAGTGTGCAATCACTCTTATGATATCTCTTTGGGAACTAAAAATGGAACTTAAAAATATGAAAGAATTACTACAGGAAAGAGGTGAATCACTTGACATTGTTTTAAAAGCTATTGAAATGGTGATTGAAGAACGTGAAGAAAGAATTTCAGAGAAGGAGTTAGTTCAAGGAGCAGCCATCTTAAATAGACAATTAACACAAAGAACAGGGAAAAGAAGGGGGGTTAAAAATTTGAGATTCAACAAGGTAACTAAAAAAGGGTGAAATTAGGAAAGGCAGAAGGGAGCAGCAGAAAAGGGGAAAGAAAGATACAAAGAGGGAGAGGGACACAAACTTGAAGGAGAAAAGATACGGGAAAATGAAGGGGAAGAAAGGTAATGAGAAACAGGAGCAGTAAATAAAGAAATATGGGAACTGCAAAATAATGAAAAGAAACTTTTTATTTAGGAGACATAGAGATAATGGTTAATGAATTTAAAAAGGGGGATTCCGCATGGAGATGAGGGGTGATAAGAATGTATTTGCAATTACAAAATATTTAGAAAACAGGGAAATATAGATTATCAAAAGGAGGGATGGACACTGATATCCTTAACTAGGTGAATGTATATCTTTATTCTTATCTTTAAAAGAAATGTTAATGTTTATTAAATAAATTGAAATAATTGAAATGAACTGTGAAGATGTTTAAAAAAGAGATTAATATCAGTGACCAGGATTAGTTAAATGGACTAATTATTTTTTCTTATCTTTGTTTTGAAACTATAAATAAATTCCATGAGATTAAAGGGGAAAAATACATTGTGGAACCTGTTTATTGGGAGTTAAGATGAGGGAATTAAGGTATATTTTAACCACTGAGGTGACACACTCAAATTAGTAAAAGGTTGGGGGGGAGGGGAACTTATTTTTTTTTTCTCTTGTGTAAAAGCTTGTGTTAATTTAAAACTTATAGAAAGAATATGCGATGAAATTGCAAATCTGACAGATAAAAGAACTATTTAAATGAGAAAAGAGTATTTTGGAAAAGGTAACAATAAAAGTATTTGTAATTATAAATTAGTTAATAGGGTAATATAGATTATTAAGAGGAAGGAGGGACATTGATAATTTTTATTAGGCGAATGCATATTGTTATTTTTATTTTTAAAAGAAATATTAATGTTTCAGAAATATATTTGAAATAATTGAAATGAAATGAGAGGATGTTTAGATTGAGACCAATATCAAGAGACCAGGATCAATTTGTTTGTTCTTTTCTTCTGTAAAAGTTGGAATGGAAAAGCTAATAATAGAACTAAGTAAAAATTGGATAAGATAGGAAGTTGACTGTAAAAAATGAATACATAACTATTGTCATATTTGCATGTAAAAGTGGTGACCCAGAAATATGTTGTCCACTGAAAAGAGCCTTTTTGTTTTGTAATTCATGTGAAAAACTGAATAAAACTTGCTTTGTTTTGTTGTTGTTTTTTTAAGAAAGAACGCATGCCACCCCATTTGTAAGTCATGTCCTTCCAATGTTAATAGTCTTTTGTTTCTCAGTAATATCCATTCTCTCATCCATGTTAGGGCTGTAGCCTGGTAATAGATCTCCCAATTAGGTAGGCCAAAGCCTCCTCTAGTTCGAATATCGTATAACATTTTAATATTGATCCTTTCTTTTTTTCCCTTGCCATATATATTTCAACACCATTTTATTAGTATCTTCAAAATATTTTTTTCTAACTTAACTGGAATTGTCTGAAACAGATATAGCATCATGGGCAATATATTCATTTTAATCGCGGCTACTCTTCCAGTTAGTGAAAGTTGCCTATTGCCCCATTTTGCTATCTCTGTTTTAATCTGCTGTTTCAGTTTGTAGTAGTTATCTTCTTTAATTGTTCCACATCTCGCTGTCAACTGTATTCCTAGCTATTTAACTTTTTAAACTATCTGAATATCTATGTTTTTTGTCAGTTCTTTTTTCTGTTTCTCTGTCATATTTTTCACCAATATTTTTGTTTTCCCTTTATTTATTTTTAATCCAGCCATTTCCCCATATTCCTCTGTTCTTGTTATCAACTTTGGTCCTGTTTTTAAAGGTTCTTCTGCAAACGCTTGTAGTTTGTACACCTCCTTTCTTATTTCCATCCCTTTTATCTCTTTGCCTTCCCTAATAATTCTATTCAACACTTCTAAGATTAAAATAAACAACAGTGCAGACAAGGGGCATATCTGTCTTGTTCCTTTCTTGATAAAGATTTTCCTGGTCATCTCTCCATTAACCAGTACTTTTGCATATTGTCCATAATATATAGTCTTAATCATATTTATGAATCTATCCCCAAATTCCATTCCCTCCATTTGCATCAATATAAATTGCCAGTTCACATTATCGAGTGCTTTTTGTGCGTCCAAAAATATCAATGCCATCTGCTTCTCAAGATGTGCTTCATAGTATTCCAGTGTATTTAAAACTGTTCTCATATTGTCTGTTACTTGTTTCTTAGGTAAAAACCATTTTGATCAGTATGTATAAAGTGATTTAAATATCTCTTCAGTCTTTCAGCCATTATTGACGCAAATATCTTGTAATCTGAGTTCAGCAACAATATTGGCCTATAGTTCTTCACTTGTTGTAAATCTGCATCCTCTTTTGGTATAAGTAATATACGCTTCCATCCATGACTTGGATATTTTGGCTTTAATCAAGATTTCATTTACAACTTCTAGTAATATATCGCTTAAAGTATCCTGTAGGGCTTTATACATTTCTACAGGCAGGCCATCCGGCCCTGGAGTTTTCCCATTGTTTGTCTTTGAATTGCTTCTGTTAATTCCATCATTGTTGTGGTTCGCTGGCAGCAGGTGCAGACGGCAGAGGTCTCTGATAGCGAGGACTTGGATGAGGTGCCTGCGCGTCATGCAGGGATGGGGCCAGGCCTATTGGAGAGTGGGGAGCTGCCTTCAGAGCTTGTGGAGTCTGGCAGCAGTGACACAGAGGACCCTGCGTGTGCACAGGGCTGCTTGAAGGAAAGAGCAGCTGAAGCAGCAAGGGCGATTCGGGAGTAAGGATGGAAGGTGATGGCCCCTCCCATAAGGATAAAAACCAGCCCTCGGGGATGTGTTCTTTGCAGGACACAAAGAAGTTCTTTAGACTCAAGAGTTCTCGTCGAAGCCCTGCTTACTCCAGTTTGTTTTTGAAATTTCTGTCAGTGGATATTTAATCAGTAATTAGTCTTCTGTTCTTGGCAGCCTTTCACAACCTTGAAAGGGCTTGCTTTTGATATCAGACAATTACCTTTAACTGACTCTTGGCTGGGAATGCAGAATTTCCAGCGCTGCATTAAAAAAAGTTTGTTTTTTTACACAGTTTGTGTTTGTATAATTTGAACAAGGCTTGGGTCAGAACAATCACTGTGACTTTTCCTTCCAACATTATTCTGGTTTCTTCTGGTACTTTAGGTAAATCTGTTCTCTTTAAGTATTCCTCTATTTCATCTATCTCCACTTTTTCTTCTTTATATAGTTCACTGTAGTACTTTTGAATTGTCTTTTTTATCCTCACTTCTGTAACACATATTCCCTTTATCATCCATTAGCTGAGATATCCTTTTCTTTTCTTTGTCTTTTTTTAACTTATATGCCAAACATCTACCTGATTTATTTGCATTTTTGAAAATTTTTTGCTTAGTTTGCTTAATTTTTTGTGCTAAGTCCTCTTTATCTATGATTTCCAGTTTATGTTTTGTCAAAGTCATTTTATATTGAATTTCTTTCCTTTGCAGGTTCCTCTGTAGTTCTTCCAATTTCTTACATTCTCCTAATATTTTTTGTACTTGTCTTTTCTTTCCATTTCTCTTTCCTGTATACCTTATTGTTAATCCTCTTAGATAAGCTTTAGCAGTGTCCCACACATTTTGTAACAAAGTTTCTATCTTTTTATTTTGCTCAAATAAAAATTGTAATTCTTTTTCCATATATTCCATATATTCTTTTTCTTTCAGTATTAAATTATTCATTGTCCATCTTGATCTCTTTTTTGTCCTTTCCATATTACTTTAATTGGGTTATGATCAGCCCATGTATTTGTTTCTATACTTATATCTTGTATGTTTGCAGTTATTTCTGTTGTTGCCCACATCATATCTATTCTAGACCAAGATAGATGTCTATTTGAATAAAATGTATATTGTCTCTTTTCTAAATATCTTTCTCTCCATGAATCTTGAATCGCTAGTTCTTCTGCCATTTTAAAAAAATGCTTTAGGTAATATTTTCCTGATTTGTTTTGTTTGTCTTTTGTGTTTTATAGTCTTTTTTAGAATCCACTATTGCATTGTAATCACCAATTATACAAATATGTTCATATTCCAGTTCTATTATTTTCTTGTGTAATTTGTCATAAAATTCCTCTTGAGTTTCATTTGGATCATAAATCGCCACTATGTTTATGTTTTCGTGGGTACTTACATGTATGGCATTCGGCTTTGTTCGGGTATTTTCCACGTCATAGTAGTTGTGCTTTTAAAGTTGTAGCGACGTTTCAGCAGAATCTCATCTGCCATGATGGCAGATGAGATGCTGCTGAAACGTCGCTACAACTTTAAAAGCACAACTACTATGACGTGGGAAAATACCCAACAAAGCGAATGCCATATATATATATATATATTTATATTTATATATATTTATTTTTTTAAAAAAATATTGGTTTTTAAGACAAACAGACAAACAAAACATAAAAACATCAAACCATCTTCCATATATATAAATACATACAGTGTGTCAGTTGGTTTACAAATTGTTTTCTGCTTCCATTTCATAGTCTTCAATTACAATTACATTGTATATAATCTCATATTTTCAATCAAATATTAAATACATTAATATTGTTAATCATTTGACTATAGATTTATTCATTCATATTTTACGAGATAACCATAATTTACTTAGTTTATTTTATAACAGTTCATATTATCATCTCAAATCTATCCTGCAATCATTTTGTAGATATAATAAGAAAAGAATACATCTTTATATATTTATTATTTTCTAAGAATCTACATATTTCATTACCATGTTTTATTGTCTAACCATTGATTGAATAGATCCCAAATTTTATAAAATGGTTTATCATCTTGTTCTCTGATTTCAAATGTCAATCTACTCATTTCAGCACATTCCAATATTTTCTTAATGATTTCCTCCTGTAATGGTATTTTTTCATTTTTCCAGTTTTTAGCAAATACAATACTAGCCGCTGTTAATACATTTACAATCAGGTATTTCAATTCTTTACTGTATGTTTCAGGTAAAATTCCCAATAAAAATATATATGGTTTCAAGTCTATATGCTTTTTTGTCATTTTTTCCAACCACGTGTGGATTTTAGTCCAGTATTTTTTAGAGTCCGCAAAAAGTCCACCACATATGGTAATATGAGCCAGGTACCTGATGACATTTCCAACATTTTTCAGATTTATTCTTGAACATTCTTACTATTCTTGTCCGGGGAAAATGCCACCTGTAAAACATCTTATACAAATTTTCTTTATAAACTGTTGACATTGTCATTTTATAATTTTGAGACCACAATTTTTGCCATTTCTCTAGATCAATCCCATATCCAAAATTCTTCCCCCAAGCAATCATAGTTTCTTTAACTTGTTCTTCTTCTAGTTTAATTTCTAATAAATATCCATACAATTTTTTAATCACCTTTTCATCAGTACCTGTCAAAATCTTATCTAAGTCAGTCAGTCAGTGAGTTTATCATAGAAACCTTCTGTTTTAGAATCTTTGTCATACCTTGAATGTATTTGCACATATGAAAACCAATTCATCTTTATACCTTGTTCCTCTAATTTTTGCATAGATTTAAGTTCACCCTTTTCATTCAATATGAAACTGTTCCATATGTAACTGTTTGTTCCTTTTTATATATTGTAGGATAAGAAAATGCTTCAATAGTCGATAGCCAGACTGGAATTTTCAAATAACATTGCCTTTTAGTCTTTTCCCAGTTTAACCACAGAGACTCCCGTATATAATGTCTTCTAAAATACCCCTGTGTTTTAGTTCCTTTATACCATAGAAAAGCATGCCACCCCAACAACAGATCATGACCTTCTAGTGTCAACAATCTAGTATTTCTTAATGTTATCCATTCCTTAACCCACATCAAATTTGTAGCTTGGTAATACAACTCCCAATTAGGCAAACCAAATCCTCCTCTTATTCTGGCATCTTGCAAAAGTTTGAACTTTATTCTCTCTTTCTTACCTTGCCATATATATTTCAACACAATTTTATTTAAATCTTCAAAATAAACTTTTCCAAGCCTAACTGGAATTGTTTGGAACAAATAAAATTCTGGATAGTATGTTCATCTTGATTGTTGATATTCTCCCTATTAGTGACAGTTGTAGATTTTCCCATTTCGCCAAGTCTAGCGCTATCTGCTGTTTGATATAATTTGTTTGATATAATTATTCTCTTTTAATGTACTACATCTTGCTGTCAAATGTATCCCCAAATACTTGATGTTATTCGTGACTTGAATTTTCAATAGATCTGCCAATTCTTCCTTTTGTCTTGATAGCATATTCTTTGTCAAAATCTTTGTCTTTCTAACATTTTTCGGATCAAAGTCCTTCCTTCCTTCCTTCCTTCCTTCCTTCCTTCCTTCCTTCCTTCCTTCCTTCCTTCCTTCCTTCCTTTCTTCCAAAATCTTTGTCTTATCTTTGTTTATTTTCAAACCAGCCACCTTTCCATATGCCTCTATCTTTTCCAATAATTTTGGTGCTGTTTCTAAAGGGTCTTCTAAGATAAAAACCAAATCATCTGCAAAGGCTTGCAGCTTAAATTCTTCCTTTTTAATTTTCATTCCTTTTATACTCTTTTCATCTCTAATATTTCTGTTTAACACTTCCAAAGTTAACACGAATAGCAAAGGTGATAGTGGGCACCCTTGTCTTGTTCCTTTTCTTATGTTAATAGAGTCTGTCAATTCTCCCTCTATCATTACCTTTGCCGTTTGCTTGTAGCATATAGCTTCTATTGCTTGAATAAATTTTCTAGCAAAACCCATCTGTTCCAACAATAATAACATGAATCGCCAATTCACATTATCAAATGCCTTTTGTGCATCTAGAAATATCAAAGCCATTTGTTTTTCAGGATGTGCCTCATAGTATTCCAAGGTATCCAAAATTACTCTCATATTATCTTTAATTTGTCTCTTTGGCAGAAATCCATTTTGTTCAGAATGAATAAAGTTATTTAAATATTTTGAAGTCTTTCTGCCAGTATTGAAGCAAAAATTTTATAATCTGCATTTAGTAGAGAAATAGGTCTATGGTTCTTAATTTGCAATAGATCAGCCTCTTCTTTTGGAATAAGTGTAATATAGGCTTCTGACCACGATTTGGGTATCTTCTTCTTTAACATAACTTCATTCATAACTTCTAGCAATAGCAGATTCAACGATTCTTGTAATGTTTTATAAAATTCTGCCGGAAGTCCATCTGGGCCTGGTGCCTTTCCATTATTTTGCTTCTTAAGTGCTTCAGTTAACTCCATCATTGTTATATTGCTTTCTAACTTTTTTTCAGCCTCTTTAGGTATCTTGGGTAAATTAGCATTCTGTAAGTACTGTTTGACTCTTTCCTCATCAATATTCTCTTGCTTATATAATTTCCCATAAAAGTCTTGAATGATTTCCTTCTTCTCTTTACTGCCATGGCAAACTTGGCCTTGATCATCTATTAACTGCAATATTTTCCTTGATTCTTTCTCCTTTCTCAATTTATATGCTAACCATCTACCTGGTTTGTTTGCATCTTCAAAGTAGTTCTGTTTAGCATCTCTAATTTTCTGTGCTAATTCTTCTTTCTCTATTTGACCCATTTTGTATTTAATTATATCCATTTTTAGCTTAATGTCCTTTTTCTGTGACATTTTCTGCAGCTCTTTTTCAAGTCTTTTATGCTCATCCTCTAGAACCTTAGAGGCTTGCTTTTTCCTAGTATTCCTTTTCCTTGTATAATCTATTATCAAACCTCTAGCATATGCCTTCATTGTATCCCATACGTTCTGAATTGATGTATCTTGTTTTTTATTTTCTCTAAAGAAAAAGGACGATTCTTTCTCCATCCGCTGTGTGAAGTCTTTTTCCTTTCAGATAGTATTATTTAACGTCCATCTCGATCTTCTTTTTTGTCCTTTCCATTTAATTGTCATTGGATTGTGGTCTGCCCAAGTACTTGTTTCAATATTTATTTCTGGAATATTAGATATTAATTCTGTTGACATCCATATCATATCTATTCTGGACCATGATAAATGTCTATTTGAATAGAAGGTATATTGTTTAGTTTTAGCATTTCTTTCTCTCCATGTATCTTTTAAATTTAATTCATCAACCATTTTAAAAAAGGATTTTGGGAGAGTCTTTCTGTTTTGCTTTGTTGTTGTTGCTGTATAGTCCAATTTATTGTCTACAATTCCATTAAAATCTCCCATCATAACTATATTGGCATAGTCCAGTTCAATTATTTTCATATGTAATTTTTTAAAAAATTCTTCTTGTTTGTCATTCGGAGCATAGATTGCAATCAGGAGTGTTTTCATATTATTGTCCATTATTTCCACCATTAGTACTCTTCCATCAGTATAGATCAATTTTGCTGGGGTGGTCTCTTTAATATATAAAACCACTCCTCTTTTCTTACATTGGGTCAAGGAAGTAAATATTTTCCCTAATTTTGGCTGTACCAACAATTGTTCATATTGTTTTTTAATATGTACTTCTTGCAGATGAATTATATCAAATTTTAATTTCTCTAATTTATGAAAAGTTTTCCTTCTTTTAGCGGCTGAGTTACGTCCATTTATATTAATTGTAATCAATTTTTTCTCTTCCATGGTTATATTTTATAGTTGGGTTTAGCAGCTCTCATAGATCTTGGTTCACATTGTTCTTTGGCTCCCACCTTTCCACCTACTGCGCCTTCTTCTTTTTCAGTCACCATTTGACAGTCCTCTTGGAATTCAGTTAGTGAGATCTCTTTTTCTGCCTCTTCCTCTTTCCTTCCAAAAAATTCTGTATAATATTTGCGTTTTAATGGCTTTCTTTGTAAATCTAATATGAACTTCTCTTGGTAAGCTATTTCTCATCGCAGATCTTGTAAAGACTCGATATACCTCATCTATTCCATCCATCATCTTTTCTTCAGTTATTTCCAAAGCTTCAGCCAATATTTCTATCATTATCTCAGCTAGATTTTGTCCTTTTTCTTCCTCTATGTTTTGAAATCTGAGGTAAAATTCTGATCTGTCCATCTCCCATCTCAGCATACCACTTTTATCTTGTTCAGCCACAGTTAATCTGTTATCAATGTCTCCAATCTTCTTGTCTCTTTGTTTATCTTCTTCAATTTTTTGGAATCTCTCGTCATACTTCGACATCATTTGTTGAATGTTCTCCACTTTTTCATCGGTTTTCCCTGTTCTTTGTTCAATGTTCTCTGTTCTTTGTTCGATGTTCTCTGTTCTCTTTTCAATAGTCTCTGATCTTGCTTTAATATCTTGGATTCCTTGCATAATCATCTGTAGAGTCACTTTTTCTTGTTCTTTTTCTTGCTTTAACATTGTCTGTATTGAATGTTGTCCTCCAGATGGTGGAGAGGCAGAAGTAGAAGTTGAGGAACCAGGAGCTGTAAATTTCCTACTCATTTTAAACAATCTATCATTTTAAAAAAGGATTTAGGGAGAGTCTTTCTGTTTTGCTTTGTTGTTTTCTATGCTGTATAGTCCAATTTATTACCTACAATTCCATTAAAGTCTCCCATCATAACTATATTAGCATAGTCCAGTTCAATTATTTTCATATGTAATTTTCTATAAAATTCTTCTTGATTGTCATTTGGGGCATAGATTGCAATCAGGAGTGTTTTCATATTATTGTCCATTATTTCCACCATTAGTAATCTTCCATCGTCATCGGTATAGATCAGTTTCGCTGGGATAATATCTTTAATGTATAAAACCACTCCTCTTTTCTTGCATTGTGTCAAAGAAGTAAATATTTTCCCTAATTTTGGCTGTATCAGCAATTGTTCATGTTGCTTTTTAATATGCACTTCTTGTAGGCAGATTATATCAAATTTTAATTTCTCTAATTTATGGAAACTTTTCCTTCCTTTAACAGCTGAGTTAAGTCCATTTATGTTAATTCTAATCAGTTTTTTCTCTTCCATGGTTATATTTTGTAGTTAGGTTTAGCAGCTCTCATAGATCTTGGTTCACATTGTTCTTTGACTTCCACCTTTCCGCCTCCTGCACCTTCTTCTTTTTCAGTCGCTATTTGGCAGTCCTCTTGGAATTCAATTAGTGACATTTCTTTTTCTGCCTCCTCCTCTTTCCCTCCAAAATATTCTGTATAAAATAATTCAGCTTTCTCAATTGAGTCAATTCTATGTCTCTGTTCTTGCCATGTGAACATTAAACCTTCTGGAATCAGCCATCTATAATTCACCTCTTTTTTAAGTAGAATTTTAGTAAATAAACCTCGTCTATTCCATCCATCATCTTCTCTTTAGTGATTTCCAGAGCTTCAGCCAAAATTTCTATCATTATCTCAGCTAGGTTTTGTCCCTTTTCTTCCTCTATGTTTTGGAATCTGAGATAAAATTCTGATCTGTCCATCTCCCATCTCAACATCCCACTTTTATTATTGTTCAACCACAGTTAATCTGCTGTCAATATCTCCAATCTTCTTATCTCTTTATCTTCTTCAATTTTTTGGAATCTCTCATCATACTTCATCATCATTTGTTGAATGTTCTCCACCTTTTCATCAGTTTTTCCTGTTCTCTGTTCAATGTTCTCTGTTCTCTTTTCAATATTCTCTGTTCTTATTTATATATTTTGAATTCCTTGCATAATCATCTGCAGCGTCACTTTTTCCTGTTCTTTTCCTTGCTGTAACATCGTCTGTATTGAGCGTTGTCCTCCAGATGGTGAAGAGGACGAAGTAGAGGTTGAGGAACCAGGGGCTGTTAGTTTCCTACTCACTTTGGACGATTCAAAATCTTCAGGTTCTTCTGGACCTTAATCCACTTGTAAAATAACCAATTGTAATTCCAAGTAAAAATAGTGGGGAAAAAAGAAGCATAATAATAATAATAACAATAATAATAATAATAATAATATTTCTTCAGGTTCTTGTATACCTTAATCCAATCGATTGGTTAGATAGGAGTAAAAACTCAAAAATGGAAGAAAAGACCATAAACACACACAAAAAAGAAAAAATGTTAAATCCTGGAAAAGGCAGAAAAGTAGAAAATAAAAAACTAAAGAAGAGAAAAGAAAAGTTCTTCAGGTTCTTCAACACCTTAATCCAATTAAAAAGTCTCAGGTATAAAAGGATGCATAACAAAAGAAAGAAAACCACAAAAAAACCCAATATGGAAGGTAAATAGAAAAAATACAAGGGAGGGAGACAGAAAAAAGAAAAGAGACTACTCCCTTAAAAAAAAAGAAAAAGGAAAGAAATCATTAATACTAAAGCTTTTCCTTTAAAATAAAATGCAAACGTACAAATTAGACTTCAAAAACAAAAAGAAAGACAAAAACAAGTTCCAAAAGGCCAAAGATCCAAATAGCTATTACAAAAAGTAAGCTAGTAAGGAGGGGGTTTGTTAAAGTAAGAAATAGCCCAGCTTAAAAAAAAAGTAGAAAGAGCACACTGCACCTTGTTTGGTTATCCAAGGCTTTTGTTAAAGTTTATAACTCTTCTCCAGAGTCTTATCACCTTTTTTTTCTATAAACTTCAACACCAGACTCCAGCTATTGATAGAAACCCAGAAGAGCACCTGCAATAATACTCTCCCATGCTCTTCCCTCTATCTTATCAAACAGGCAATGTCCTTGAAAAGAAGTCTCAGTTCTTTCTCAGCTTTGTCTGGTCAAGAAAAAAAAAAGAGATAGAATACTTCCAAGCCTCTAGTTGGCAGTGTTACAAAGTTTCTTCTGCTTTCACTTTCCCCCTCCTTTTCGCTTCTCTCTCTACTACTTCCTCCTGTTGTTCTATTGCTTCCATCTCTTTCTTCTTTTCTCCTTTGTATTCTCTGAAGTATTGATCATAAAATAGTTCTGCTTTTTCAATTGTATCTATTCTATGCCTTTGTTCTCACCAGGTCACCTTTATTCATTCTGGTATCAGCCATCTGAAATTTATTTCTCTTTTAATCAGACATTTGGTCAGGAACTGATATTCTCTTCTAAGGTCTCTTACAGTTCTTGGTATCTGCTTCAACACTATTATTTCTTTTCCTTTGTACTTTAATGGTTCATCTCTCACCGCCTTCAGTGTTTCTGTTCTTATAGCCTTCTTTGTGAACCTAATATGAACTTATCTTGGCAACTTATGTCTCATTCCATAGCATGTTTGAACTCTGAAGATTTCATCCATATCATATATCATTTTCTCCTCCCTAGCAGCTGCAAGTAGATCTGCCATTATGTCTACCAAATTTTCATCTTTTTCCTCTACATTTTGAAATCTTAAATAATAGTCGGCCTTGTCCATTTGCAACATATAATTTTCTTCTCCTTAATTTGATCCAATCTTGATAATCTATAATCCATTTCTCCTACTCTTTGTTCCATAATCAATGCTTTTTCTTCCATTTTCCCCATTCGTTTTTCATTTTTTTCCATCATTTGTTGGATATTCTCTATTTTACCTTCAATATTGTCTACTTTTCCTTCCATCTTCCCTACTTTTTCATCTGATCTCCCTATTTTATCATCCATCCTTGCCATTTGGCCTTGCATTGTTTGAAGTATTGCTTTAATTTCAGCTTGCATTGCCACTGCCTTCTCTTGTTGGGTAATCAACTCAGATGTGCTCTGACTTCTAGGGCTGGATGCAGCTGATGACGAGGCTGAGGTTGGTTGAGATGCTACTGTTTTCTTCATCGTTAAGCTGTTATCTTTATAGTTTGTAATCTACCAAGTGTCCCCCCAAGCTCAAGGGGAGGAGAGAAAAGGGAAAAGAGAAGAGAAATTTTTTTTTTGTCAGGTTCTTCTATACCTTAATCCACCTTAAGAAGACAGTCCAATTAAAATAAAAAGAGAAAATTAACCAGGAGAAGTGTGAAAAGCAACCATCCAAAAGAAAATTAAATTCAAAAAAGTAAAGGAGCCCCTAAATATAAAAAAGGAAAAATCCAAGTCCAATAGTTCCAATAAATCCAATAAAAAAGGAAAGGAGAAAAAAAAAAAGAAATTTCCCAATTATATTCCAGAAAAAGAAAGATAGTCCAAAATCCACAAGGAGTAAAAAGTAAATCCAATACCAGAGAAGAAAAAAGGAGAAATAATAAAAATGGTAGAAAAAAAGGAGAATAATCCAAAATCCACAGGGAGCAAAAAAAAAAAAAGTCCAATACCAGAGAAGAGAAAAAGGAGAAATAATAAAAACGGTAAAAATAGTTTAAAGTAAAATAGGAAACAAAAGAAAAATTTCTTAATAATATCCACTAGGAAGGAAGTGCAAAAATCAAAGCTTTTATATTAACAGTGCTATTAGCCATTCTATCCAAATAGTTTAAACAGGTGGGGGAAGATAAAAGGGAAGAAAAGGAAACAGTTTTGGTGATAGGGGCCTCTGCTTTGCTTCTTTATTTCTTCTTTGTTTCACTTAGTGTCCAAGAGCTACACTGTTCATAATATAAGTTCTCACTGTAGCTCTCTATCTCTGTGGATAATTGTATCTTGTTTTGGCTTGTATTCAAGGTCAGTTTAAAATTTTCCCCTTTCCAAATTTCCCCTCTGATAGATGGCACTGTTACACTGTTTTCCTTTGATTTAAATAATTGAGGTTCCCTATAAGTCTTAGTATTTTTTAAAGATAGAAAAAGAAGGCAATTTAAACAATTTAAACATTTAAAAAGTCAGAGAAGACAAAAACCAGTTCCAAATTGATATAGCTTAATTCTCTTCTTATTTCCTTCAATTAGTTCAGTTAGTCCAGTCCAGCTCAGTTAGAAATAATTGCAGAAAAAAAGGTTTGTCTTTTAACTCAGTGATTAATGGCTTCCTCTGCTATTTAGTGCCATAAACCGCTTTCCTCGCAGCTTTCCTCGGGGGGGATTTATTACCACTCATCCTTTTAAAAGTTGGCTTTCTTTTCACCCTTTTCTTTTCCAGGGGGCTCTTTTGTTTTAGTTAATCAGTAAATAGAAAGTTCTCATCCAAGTCGACCACGCTTTCACTTTCTCTCTTTCCACCGGAGTCTGTCCCAGCCTTGTAGCAGTTCGCAATGACCGCTTTCCTTTCAAGTTAGCTGGAGAGGCTCTCTCTCAATCTGCCAGGGATATTGCGGTATCCCTGGGATCAGCAGAGTGTCCTCTCCTCAACTGTCATCTCTCCAAGACAATTTCGGTCCATAGGACCACCGGCTTTCAGGATATCAACATCCTGCCTAGGAGCCCCTAGAGATTTCCATTGTGCTGCAGCGACATCAGCTCTGCCCTCAATCCAATTTTATGCATATTTTCCACCTCCACGCTGTATAAACTTGAATGCTTAGTGGATATAAACATATCAGGTGATGTTTTTTGTGTAATGAGGGAGGGTGTGGCCTAAGGAGATCAACACCCTATATCAAGGTGTTATGTCTCACCTGTACAAACAAAGTAATAAGTCCAAATTTCCAGCTGAAACACAAATAAGCAGGCAAGTCCGGTAATTACAGGGTTAAATTCCTTAATCCGAAAACATTCTTGGCAGTCTCACACCAGCTGTCTGGCAAGTCCGATAAGGAAGCATAAATCACAAGCTGACGCCACACACAGGAAAATGCAGAAGCTTCTCTCACTAAATTAACAAGTCCCAAACAAGAACCCAGAGCTAACACACCCAATTTTATTCCCTGTGGGGCATGTCAGTCTCTCATCTCAGTCTCTGATTTGTCCTTTCTTTCTACGTTGCATTTCACGCTTTTGCCTGCGTCTTTGCCTCGCTTCAAACCAACATTCCTCAGCCAGAGGCTCTGATACGCCCTCCTGGTTATCTGCCGACACCTGAGGCACAACCAGGGAGGAAGGACTTGTCGAAGAGGAAAGTGTTGGGGAGGAAGGCAATTCCAAATCCTCTAACAAAGCAGGCTCAAACCTCAGAGCCAAATCCTCCTCTTCCTCGTTGTCCAAGTCTGTGTCCTCTAACAGAGCAGGCTCAAACCTCCGAGTCACAACATCAAGGTGTGCATAATTATTAGGCAGCTTCTTTTCCTCAGGCAAAATAGGCCAAAAAAGAGATTTAAATGACTCTGAAAAGTCAGAAATTGTAAAAAGTATTTCAGAAGGATGCAGCACTCTTGAAATTGCTAAGATGTTGGGGTGTGATCACAGAACCATCAAATGTTTCATTGCAAATGGTCAACAGGGTCACAAGAAACATGTTGAGAAAAAAAGACGCAAATTAACTGACAAAGATTTAAAAAAGAATCAAACAGGAAGCTACCAGGAACCTATTATCCTTCAGTGCTGTCATATTCCAGAACTGTAACCTACCTGAAGTGCCCAGAAGTAGTGCCCAGAAGTGTTCAGTGCTCAGAGTCTTAGCCAAGGTAAAGAAGGCTGAAACCTGACCACCACTGAACAAGACACATAAGTTGAAATGGCAAGACTGGGCCAAGAAATATCTGAAGACAGATTTTTCAAAGGTTTTATGGACTGATGAGATGAGAGTGACTTGACGGACCAGATAGATGGGAACTCCACTTCAACTCAGATGGCAGCAAGGTGGACGTGGGGTACTGAGATGGGTTGGTATTATTAAAGATGAGCTAATTGGACCTTTTCCAGTTGAAGATGGACTCAAAATCAACTCCCAAACCTACTGCCAGTTTTCAGAAGGCACTTTCTTCAAGCAATGATACAGGAAAAAGTCTGCATCTTTCAATCGCATCGCATGCATCAAAGTATTCCGCTGCGTGGCTAGCCAGTAAAGGCCTTAAAGATGAAAGAATAATGACATGGCCCCCTTCCTCACCTGACCTACACCCTATTGAAAACTTGTGGGCCCTTCTTAAATGGGAGATTTACGGTGAAGGAAAACAGTACACCTCTCTGAAGTCTGGGAGACTGGTTGTTGCTGCACAAAAAGTCTGTCAAGAAACCGATAGACTCCATGAATGGAAAGCTTATGACTGTTACTGAAAAGGTGGGTGGCTATATTGGTCACTGATTTTTTTTATGAACTGTCAGAAATATTTACTTGTACATTTTGAGTTGTTGTTTTTTTCTCACTTTAACTAAAGCAAATAAATGAACAGATAACAGATAATCAGAGTTGGAAGGGACCTTGTAGATCATCTAGTCCAACCCTCTGACCATTTCTGACAAATGGCAATCCAATCTCTTCTTGAAGGTCTCAAGTGATGGCACTCCCACAGCTTCCGAGGGTTTTCCATTGGCTGATTGTTCTCACTGTCAGAAAGTTTCTCCTTATTTCCAGGTTAAATCTCTCCTTGTTCACTTTCCATCCATTATTTTCCTTGTAAGGCTGCAACAGGTCAGAATGGGTGATACTCTTCCTTATCTGCTTAGGATTGAGTCTGTGCAAAAGGCTTATTAGCCTAGCTCCACCCACTCTGGGTGGCTCCTCTTCAGTTTCTACTCAGTCCTTAGCAGCACAGGACGTGTGGTATTGCCTCTCCTGCCTTCGGAGCTTTTTGCCCAAAGGCAACCTTGCAAAGGAAAAGTTTATTTTTAAAAGAAAAAAAGCCTTGGTTTGCTTCCTCTGTTTGAAATTGTCGCTCCGCTTCACAGCTGACGATCGGGAGACCACCAAACAGCTGAGGGCTGCTCTAGGGATTCGGAGCAGCCTGTAGGGGCTGCGGGGGCCGTTTTAAGCCCTCAAGGCCAAAGTTCGCAGGATCGATTGGCCAGACGGCTGTTCATTGTGGGTGGTGGCTTCTGCCATCTCTGCAGAGCCATGGGGCTGTTTTAGGAGCTCCATGGCAAAGAGGAAGCTATTTCTTGGCCGGACGGCCATTTTCAGAGAGCGTGGGCATCGGCCACACTCCTTACAGAGCCGTGGGGTTGCTTGATCTTGGGCTGCTTTCTTTTCCTCCTTTCTCTGCCTTCTGCAGAGCAACGAATCTCCAGGGAAGGATCAGAGCATCCCTGGAAGAAGAAGCCTCATGTGAGCCTGGCAGCCATTTTGAAGACTCCTCGTGGCCAGTGGCCATTTTGAATACACAGTCAGCCATTTTGAAACTCAGGTGGCCATTTTGAAGAGACTTCTTCTTCCACCACTTCTGCACCTTTGGTCACCACCAGTTGCCTCCAGAGCTGCAGATGACATCGAAGGGTAGGTGCTATAATTTTCAATTTTCCCGGTGGGGGATTGGTTTCCCTATCCCGAAGTAGACCAGGACCCTTGGGCTCCCAGCAGGGTCTGGTCTATCTATATTGCCCTAACAGGCCCAGGAGGGTTTGAGTCCCAGTAGGAAGTAAAATCTTTCTACTGAAGTGCTTTGGGGCAGAAGAAAGTGGTGATGGTGTGGGGATAGAGAAGATTTCCCCTGAAGATGATTTCTTAAATCCCTTCGTGTGCTCTTCTCCTGACACAGGACTTCCAGTCGACATTTGGCCTTGCTGCTCCAAGATGGCTGAAGCCCCAAGGGAAACCAGAGCTTCTAAAGCAGCCAAGCCTCAAAAGGTGGCTCCTGCTGCTTCTACCAAAGGGAAACAGCCTGTGAAAAAGGCCTCAAGAGCGGAGGAGAAGTGCCTGTTCTGGAGACATCAGGGGACCAAGTTTGGACACCAGGTCTGGAAGAAGGTCCAGGCTCCTACAAATCCACTTCACTGATGAGTGATGCTGGAGACTGGGGGCGTGCAGACGTTAAGCGAGAAGAGGTCTGATGCACCTTGGCTATTTGCTTCTCAATGGCCTGACGGCGCCTGGAAGCATCCTTCTCCCATTCCTTCTGAAGGCTACAGTCAAGCTGAGGATGTTCATGTTGAAGCGGCACCTTGGCAGGAGCGTGGGCATAGTAAACGGGGTGGAACCCTCCTTTCCTTCTACTGCTCCTGCAGCCAGACCTACTGAGCCTTCTGATTCGGATGTCCCTATTAATTTACAGATCCTGATAGACAAGGTGATCAGGAAGGGCATCTCAGAAGGCTTGCAGAGAGCTACCTGTCATTCATCTGCAGCTTTTGATTTATCAGAAAGAAGGTCCCGGGTTCGTGAAGCTCTCTTGACAGAACGAGGTTCCTTTATCCAGGATCCAGTTTCTGGGTTGGCTAAAGACTTTGCTCCTGCTGCCTCAGTGGCTCCATCGTTGGTGGGTGAATCTGATCAGCCTGAATCAGATATGTCAGCAGATGAAGGCCCTTCACAGGAGGTTCTGGTGTTTATGGGTTGTTTTAAACACTCTTTGTTTAGTCCCTTGTTGTTCAAGGCTAGAAACACCACAAATTTGAAAAACGCAGATGATGAAGCAGCATCCACACTTCCTCCTGAGGCGTCAGATGTTCTGTTTGACGAGCCCGAAGTCAAGAAGGAAGTGGTTCCATCATGAAAGCTGTTCCTGAAGGTAATCAAGAAACAGCTTGAAGCCCCTGCCACAGGGCCCAATCCTCTGGCCTCTGATCGCAGGTTCTTCAACATGGGGCCTGAACTTACCAAGACCCTTCAGGTCCCTACAGTTGATGCTCCAGTCGCTGCTTTGGCCTCCTCGTCATCTGCCCCTTCAGACCCAGAGGAAGTCCTCAAGGCAGAAGAAAAGCAGGTGGAACAGTCGCTACAGCAATCCCATTTGGCCGCTGCCTGGGCGGTCAAGGCTTCTACAGTGGCTTCTTTCTTTACAAGAACCTCTCTCAAGTGGCTGAAACAGCTGCAGGATAGAATTCCCTCATCGGATGTCCGTGCCCACGAGGACATCATGGCGGCTACAGAATTTACAGTAGATGCCACCCTGCATAGCACCAGGTTTGCCATGAAAGCCATTGCTTCCTCAGTGGCAGCCAGGCGCATGTTCTGGCTATGCAACTGGCAAGCTGATAGCAGACGTACATGGAAGCTGGCGTCTGCTCCAGTCCAAGGGGAGAAGCTCTTTGGTGAGGTCCTTGAGCCCCTTTTGATTGGGACCAAGGACAAAAGAAAGATTCTTTCTTTGCTCCTAAAGAGGGTGGAACATTGGGCCGCTCCTTATTTCAAATGCCCTCAGTTCAGAGGAGAGTCAACTTCCAGTTTTCACCGGCCGTCGAAACTTGTTTATCAACATCAAGAACCTCCTCCTGATCACTCAGGCAAGGGCAGGCAGCAGTTTTCTTCTGAACGGCCCTTTTGAGGAGGAGGAAGTCGCTCATACCGTTGCCAGCTCTGGTGCTCACTCCATTCCCATTGGTGGTCGTTTAGTGTGGTTTGCTGACCAATGGGAGGGTATTACTTCAGATGCCTGGGTTCTGTTCACTGTTAGATCGGGTCTTTCACTGGAATTCTACTACACTCCTCCGAGGTTCTTTATCTACTACCCAGTATCTAGAGATGCTGGGAGGCGGAGTCTGATGGAGTCAGCCATCCAGCATTTGCTGGACCTCAAGGCCATTCAGGAGGTTCCCCTCGACCAACAGGGGATGGAATTCTACTCCAGAATTTTTGTTATTCCCAAGGCCTCGGGGGGTGGAGGACAATTCTCGATTTGAAATGACTCAATAAATATGTTGTTTAGAGGCATTTTAAAATGCACGCTCTTTCTTCCATCTTGGAAAGCGTTCGGCAGGGGGAACTTCCACACATCAATAGACTTGATGGAAGCCTATTTACATGTCCCTATTTGTTCCTCCCACAGGAGATTTCTTAGGTTTTATTATCAGGGGCATCATTTCCAATACAGGGCTGTTCCCTTTGGGTTATCTTCCGCCCCCAGGGTTTTTACCAAAATTTTGGCGCCTCTAGCTGCACACCTTCATTCTTTCCTGGTGCGTTTACAATGTTATTTAGATGACATATTAATCATGTCTTCTTTTTAGAGAGCTCAGCAGGATCTGCAAGTTACTATTTCAGTTCTGCAGGATCTGGGGTTTTCCATTAATAAGAAAAAGAGCCATTTCTCTCCTACAAATTGCCTCCTTAATTTGGGGGCCATCATTGACACTAGAGTGTGTCAAGTGTTTCTCTCTCATGAGAGACTGGTCAGCCTACAGGGGATGATTAGGGGCATTTGGGGCAAGAGTTTTGTCCCTTTAGACCTTCTTTCTCAGCTTTTGGGTAAAATGATTTCCTGTATTGGCATTGTTCCCTGGGCCAGGCTTCATGCCAGATCCCTGCAGTGGTTCTTGCTTCCTTTCCAGAAAGCGGGGTCCAGCCATTCCCCCAGGAAGGTTAAGTTGTCTAAGCAGGTGTTACTTTCCTTCCACTGGTGGCTTTCCAGGGCGATGTCCAAAGGGCAGTCTTTCAAACTTGAATCCTTCCTGGTCCTCACTACTGATGCTTCCTTGTCTGGTTGGGGTGCCCATTTAGGTTCCCTCTGGGCTCAAGGGTTGTGGTCTGAACAGGAACAGGCTCATAGCATCAACTGGTTAGAGCTTAGAGCTGTTTGTTTGGCCCTGAAGAAGTTTCTCTGTCAGGTGACGGGATCTAACGTCCTAGTTATGACGGACAATGTGGCCAACAAAGGCCATATTAATCGACAAGGAGGTACCAGGTCCCTTTCCCTTATGACAGAGGCCGAGTCCCTGGTCAGGTGGGTGGAACGAAACCTTTGGTCGATTAGAGCCAAGCATATTTCTGGATCTGATAATATACAGGCAGATTTGCTCAGCAGGACTACCATTGACCATGCCAAATGACAACTGCATCCTTCTCTATTTCATCAGATCTCCTGGAGGTTTGGATTGTCAATGGTGGATTTATTTGCTTCATCCCTTAATGCCCAACTGCCCAGGTATTATACTAGGTATTTCTCCCAGGGAGCAGAAGGCACTAATGCCTTACGTTGCAGCTGGCCTTCTGGATTGCTCTACGCCTTTCTACCTTTGCCTCTGATCCCAGCGGTAATTCGAAAGCTCTTGTTGGAGGGGGCCAAAATCATATTGGTGGCTCCCTTTTGGCCTCACCAGCATTGATTTGCTGATTTGATGGGCCTTTCAGTGATCCCCACTTTGCAGATTCCTGAGGAGGATGTCTCTCTTCTCCAGGGGTCCCTGTCTCATCCGGAGCCCCAGTGGCTACAACTGGCAGTCTGGCGATTGAGTGGGGCATCTTAAAAAGAGCCCAACTCTCCAACAAGGTTATCCAAACCATTCAGGCTTCCAGGTGTCCTTCTACAATTCGCATTTATGAAACTATTTGGCAATCCTTTTCAGCTTGGTGTGCTAAGTCCAACATCTCTCCCTTACAAGCTTCGGTGGCTGCAGTTTGGAATTTTTGCAGGCAGGACTGGACAAGGGTCTTTCCCCCAACACTCTCCGCAGGCAGGTTTCAGCCATCTCGTCAGTCTTGACTTGTGGGAAGTTGGAATCCTTGGCTCAGCATCCTACGGTTCGTAGGTTCCTCAGAGGAGTGACCAACCTTTTCCCTCCTGTGGTACATAGGTACCCCACTTGGGATACGACCAAGGTTTTGCAGTCTCTCACGACACCTCCGTTTGAGCTGCTTCGTCATTCCAGTCTTCATCTCCTCACTCTAAAAGTGGCTTTCCTAGTGGCAGTAACTTCGGCGAAGAGAGTTTCTGAGTTGGTTGCTCTCTCGGTTCGTCCTGACCTGCTTTTTCCTTCCTCATTGGGTGGTTTTAAGGTTGGACCTGGCCTTCATACTGAAGGTCAACACCTCCTTCCACTGGGCGCAGGAACTGGTCCTTCTGGACTTCTGTCATCATCCAGTTCATGAGTTGGAAAAGACTTGGCGCACTCTGGATCTGCGCAGGGTTCTAAAGATATACATTAAACGTGCTGCTGCATTCCGCAGGACAGAGTCTCTGTTTTGTTCGTTCCAAACTTCCTCGTTGGGGGGTAAAGTTACTCTATCTATTGTGAGTAGATGGATCAAGGCATGCATAGCTCGAGCCTATTCCAGCAGGTCCCTACCAGTTTCCAGGGTATTACTGCCCATTCCACTCGTAGTGCGGCTACGACGGTGGCATGGGCTACATAGGCATCAGAGGAAGAGATCTGCAGGGCTGCCAGGGCCGTGCCGGAGCCGTCCGGGCTGGGCAGAACTGGGAAAGGGAGCCGCGGGTGCGCGCCTGCCTGCCAACCGAAAGAGCTGGGCCAACCTGAGCTTGGCTTCCTTCCCAAGTCCCTCCAGCCCGAACCCGAAGGGGCCACCAGGAGAGGCTGCCCGAGGCAATGATAGCGCCCTCCCATCTGCAGACAGGGAGGCGAGGCGACGGCAGCACTGCTTCCCTTGCTGGCGGGTCCGGTGGACAGAGCCTGAAGCCACCCATCCTTTCCACCCCTCGCCCAGCCCGTCCCCATCCCCACGCATCTCCAAACACGCCGGCAGCTCCAAACACTGCAGTGGCACGGGCATCAGGCAGAGGCTCTCACTCATCAGGGCTCAGCTCGGAGGAGGACACGGCGCAGGCCGTCGCCTTGCCTTCCTGTCCATGGATGGGTGGGCACTATCACTGCACAGCTCCGGCACGGCCCTGGCGGGATGAGCGGAGGGTCCAGTGGGGAGGCACTTGCTGCCTTGGCGAGAGCTCTGCCGCCGGGCAGGAAGGCCTGCCTGTCAGCTGCGCTGGGCATCCCAGGCGAAGCTTTTCGCGCTCTGCCCGGCGCCAGGCAAGGATGGCAACTGGGCACTTCTCCCAGGGTGGGCCGATCCCGCACTGCAGCCCTGGGAGATTTGCCTTCCACGTGGGGTTGGGCTGCCCTCTCGGGCAGGGGAGTCTGTCATACTGGTAGTAGGGCATCGTTTTTAAAAGAATTGGCTTTGCCTTCGAAGGCAAAGGGAAGGCGGCGACAGGAGCACCTGAAACTGAGTGTCTCCGCTGGGCTCCGGTTGCAGGGAGGAGCCCTGGCTGGCCACGCATGGCTGCGCGAAACGCCGCGGCATTGCTCTAAATGCGGCAGCATGGGGAGAAGGGAAAGCAACGGTGGCGGAAGGTTTCCCGATAAGAAGTGTCCCACCAAAGCCGAGGGCAACATCCAAGCCGTTGCCGCCTGCCCGCCCAAGGATGCGGGGGGGGGGAAAATTAAGTCACCCCCGAAAAAGACAGCCTAGCTGTTTTTTGCGGGGTTCAAAAAAAAATAAGGCCCGGCCTTATTTTGTGAGAAACATGGTAGATGTTGGCAGATCTGTTTTTGTATTATCTTTTCCAGTATCTTCCCAGGTATTGATGTTAGGCTGATTGGTCTATAGTTTCCTGGGTCTGTTTTTTTCCTTTTTTGAAGATGGGAACCACATCAGCTCTTTTCCAGTCCTCTGGTAGTTCTCCGGTGCTCCAGAATTTTTGAAAGATATGGTGCAATGGTTCTGAGATGACCTCTGCCAGCTCCTTTAAAACTCTGTGTTGTAATCCATCAGGCCATGGTGATTTGTGTTTATCAAGATCGGACAGGTGTTCTCTTACTATTTTTTTGCTTATTTTAACTTTTATTTTTTTTAAAAAAAATATTCTACAAAAAAAACATTTATTTGACATACGTTTAAAACAGACAAATCAATATAAATATACATATACATATGCATATATGTTGTGGCTCCGAGTCCTGAGCCTGCATTCCTGGAAGAGGAGGACTCGGAAGATGAGGAAGAGGAATTGGGAATGCCTTCCTCCCCAGGACCTTCCTCTTCGGCAGTGCCTTCCTCCCTGATGATGCCTCAGGTTTCAGCAGATAACCGAGAGGGACAGCCTGAGGCTAATCAGGAGGAGGAGGGCATATCGGAGCAGCCTCTTGACAGAGAATCAAGTAGACGAATGTCTAGGCAGCATCGCAGGAAGAAGTGTGAGCTGCAGCATAGGAGGCGTGGACGAATCAGAGAGTGAGCTGAGTCATGGAGAAACACCCCACAGGGGATAAAAGTGGGTGTGTTTTCTCTGGAAACTCTGTATGGGACAAAGTGTGAATTTTCTGTAGAGCTTCGGTGTATCTTGTTTCTTGAAAGCTTTCGTGATTAATGTTTCTGGTTATCTTGTCGGACTTGGCAGGCAGCGTTTGTGATACTGCCAAGAACATTGCTTGCTTAAAGGAATTAACTCTGTAAATACTGAATCTTCTTGCCTGCCTGTATTTTGTCAGAGTTTGGACTTTTCATTTTCCTTGGAAAGGTGAGACATAACACACACACACACATATATATATATATATATATACATATACATATATATGTTTTCTTAAGTTTTCGCGGGTACTTACATGTATGGTATTCAGCTTTGTTCGGGTATTTAGGTAGACCTATTTAGTCCATAGGTCTGTTCATCTTCTAGTTCATCTTCTATGGAACAGCTGTCTTGCCCTACATAAGAGGTACTACAGACAAAATCAGCAAGATACTACACAGGCATCACATCAAGACTGCCTTCAAAACAGACAGAAAAATAGCAGCCATCCTAAGAAACCCCAAAGATAAAATTGACCTGGAAAACCAAGTCATATATGAAGTCCCCTGTGCATCATGCCCGGCCACATACATTGGACAGACCAATAGAAGAATAAGTACTCGCCTGGATGAACACAAAAATGCAGTCAAAAAGCTGGAACACACTTCCTCACTAGTCCAACACATGAAAGCCACAGGTCATAGCATCGACTTCAATGGCACCAAAACCCTAGCCACTATAGAAAACCCCAGCCACAGAATTATCAGAGAAGCCATAGAGATTGAAAAAAGACTAGAAAGCATGAATAGAAGAGATGATTCCACCAGACTCAATCATTTGGAAGCCTGCACTCACAAACAAAAAAATCTCCACACCACTAGCTAGGCAAACACCTGGGCACAAACAGATCCCCCCTGATACCTCCAGCTCAAACACACCCCAACCAGGCACCCAGATGAAACCTAGCTTCCTAACAAATGATAGCCATCCATTTACTCGGAGCCAAGCTGCACTAAAAGCCTCCAATACAGGAACACAATGTTGCCAGCCAATCAAGACACAAAAAAACCCACAAAACAGACAGAAGATATTAGAAACACCAATCAAGCAGAACACAGCAAACTCCAAGACCAATAAACACAGACCAAGACTCCCAACCAATCAGGATGAAGGAAAAAACATTCTGGCACAGCAGTAGGCTAGCCCCAAATTTAAAACTGAAACGGCTGTGAAAGTCTGACTCACAGATGAACACAATACAGAAGCCTGATGATGGCAGATGAGATCCTGCCGAAACGTTGCTACAACTTTAAAAGCACAACTATAATGACGTTGGAAAATACCCGAACAAAGCTGAATACCATATACATATACATATACATACACATACACACACACATATACATTTTGCAGCGTATATTGAGCAATGGTTAATTTTTTTTTTCTTTATCTTTATCATTGACGTGATCTGCCTTGTTACAATAACTCCTTTGTTCTTTTAATGTTTTAATTTCTCTATATATTTTATAATTAAATGCACATCTTCTGTCATTTCCATAACTTATCCAAATATCAAATATTACCTTTTCTTTAACCAATCATACCAAATGTTCCATATTTCATAATAGTCACTATCTTGTTTATTTTTAACAATTTGGTTAGGCTATCCATCTCAGCACATTCATGTATTTTTTTAATTACCATATCCTCTGAAGGGAATGAAAGACAGTTTCCAGTTTTGTGCGTAGGTTATTCTGGCCGCAGTTATAATGTGCCAAATTAAATATTGATATTTTTTCTCCATGTTTAAATCTATCATACTTAGCAGAAAGGTTTCGGGTTCAAGTTTTAAATTTTGTTTTGTTATATTTAAAATCCAATTTCTAATATTCCTCCAAAACTTCTGAGCACATGGGCAAGTCCACCACATGTGAAAATATGTTCCTTGTGCGTAGTTTACATTTCCAACAGTTGGGTGGTAGGTTGGGGAACATCTTAGCCAGTCTCGCAGGAGGTAGGTGCCAGCGATGAACCATTTTGTATAAGTTTTCTTTGTACGAGACTGACATGGTTAATTTGTAATTTGTTTGCCAGATGTGTTCCCACTTATCTAATTCAATACTATGACCCATGTTTTTAGCCCAAATTATCATAGATTCTGTGACTATTTCTTCTTTTAATTTGTAATCCAAAAGATATTTATATGTTTTACTAATTGTTTTCTTTTCCTCTCCTAGCCATATTTTATCTAATTCTTGTGGGGTCATATTAAAGCCAAATTGTTCTCTATCTTTTTTATAATGGGTTATAATGGGTTTGTATTTGTGCAAAGGGCCACCATGCTATCTCCTTTCCTTGAATTTGTATTTGCTTCCTATTTTTAAGCTCTCCAGTATCATATAGTAAATCTTTATACCTGACAATGTTTTCATAATCCAATAGATTTGGATATGTGACTGCTTCCAATGTAGATAGCCACAGTGGAACCTTTGGGTAGTGTTTTTTTTTAATCTTTCCCCAGATATTGAACAACACATTTCTTACATGGTGCCTTTGGAAATATGAATGTTGTTTAGATTTTCCATCCCACATGAAAGCATGCCCGCCAAGTTGTAGATCAAAACCTTCTATTTTCTTTTTTTTTAAAAAAAAAAATTTTTTAATTAATTTTCAAAGACAATACACAAACAAACAAAACATAGAACATAAAAACATAAAACATCTTTTCTGAAAGCTGCTTGATCCCGGTTACATCTCTTCATACAGACACAAATTCAAATTCATGTTCATTTTATATACCATTCCATATCTTATTACCATTTTCCATTTTCTATATAGCTTCTCACCTCTTTTAATTTTCTTAGTTTTATTTTATTTATCTCACCTCAATTCAGATCATTATGTTTATTATTCTTTGTCTGTTCTGTTTCCAGCTATCTATTTATCTTTTCTCTTTAAACAAAATTTCTCCTGTGCACTAATTGGAGTGTGACACCTTTAACTCTTTCCCCTAAATTTATAACAGTTAGCATAGTACATAACTTCCATTGGGATTCTGTTTGGTACATTCTAAAGTTACACATTATATTTTTAAAAAAGAAAAATTTATAAGTATGTAATATAATTAAAAGAACAATCCATGTCAATTCGAATCTAATCATTAATATTAATATTCATTTAAATCTTAAACATTTTACACATTATTTTTCAATTGAATATCATACTTTTATGGGAACACTTGTACTTTCCATAGTTATTTCCCCCCCCCCACTTCACATCATTAAAATGTTCCCATTTCCTCCTACTTCAATTTCTCTCATTTATTTCATTGCCTTCCTTTTATTCACAAAAATTTCACTAAGTTACACTAAATATTTTATCCCATTTTTTAATCACATGTTGTTTCCAATTTTCTAACATTATTTCTAAGTACAAATATAACAATACACTTTTATGTACCTGCAGAATCCCTTTTTCAATTAAATTTTACCCATTATCTCTAAATGAATCTTGTTTCTTTACATCTTGCTCCCCACCATTGAGTCTTCTCGTCCCTTCCTTCCTCCCTTGCTTCTTCTCCCTGCCCTTTTTACCCCTTGTCTCTCCACCTCCCTTTTCTTCTTCTGCATTCCCCCTTTCTGTTGTTTTCTCACATTATATCCACTTTTCACCTTATTTTTCTCTTTTTGGTTGTTTTTAAATCTTAAAGTCCCCTTTTTCTTTTCCTCCTTCTCCCTTTCTTCCCCAAGTAAAGTTACTTGTTCATCAAAGATGGCTTCTTCTTTATCCCAATCATCTTGTTGCGCAGTCAGTTTCTCATAGGTACAAATCACCATTTCTAAGAATTGAAAAAGAGTGCCAAGAGAGTCTTTCCCTTCTTGTTCTTCTTCTTTGTATTTTTGTATTCAATTTTCAATTCATCCACAAGTGATGCCATTGTAGAAAGGAAAATTTTTTCCAAAACAACCACCCAAGTGTTTTTAGTCCTTCAAAAATAATTTCCAAAAGTCCCAAAATCACCAAACAATCCAAATAAGCTGTTTCTTTTAGTACTTTCTTCTTTCTTCACTTTCTCTTTCTGGGGTTACTGTTTAGTTGCAAAGTCCAGTTAAAATGTATCTTTCAGAAGTCTTGTAGTATTTAATGATTCTTTAAAATTCTAGGCAATCTCCTCCTTACTTCCAAATCCTGCTCCAATTCTTTTCCTCTCCCTTCCCACTTACAGCAAAAAAAAAAAATGTTTTTAAATGTTCAGAAATCCCTATTATCCCTTTAGCATTTAATTATCCAGTTTACCTGTTAATGCCAAAGCGGGTTTTTCTGATTTCTCATGCATTTCTGTTCGCTGTCAACGTTAGGAAGGAGAGTGAAAAAAAAAAGAACTTTCCCTTTTAACTTCCATTTGCCGCTTGTAAATCACTGGGAACGATGTATTTTTTGCAGATTTCAGGTTCCAGGATATCTTCGTTGTTGCTTTGTCCCGGTCAGCAAAAGAACTTTCATTTCTTCTTGACTCCTCGTGCACTTTCTTTTCCGGATGAGCACTTCTATGTGGCGGCCATTTCTGACCGCCGCTCTACCGCCTTCGGAAAAGGGGGTTTAGCTGGCTAGGGAAGAGAGGTGTGATTTCTCTCGACCCTGCCAGATCCCCCCTATCTTCACCACCTTCTACAGAGGTGGCTAGCCCTGAAGCCGGGTAGCTCAGGGCACTCCAGCAGCAAGCGCAGGCAGAAACCATGCACGATTGTGGATTCCTGCCTGCCCCGAAGCGCTGCAGACTGGAACTGCCCAACCTTCTATTTTCTAATTTAACCCAATCCTTAAGCCAGTTTACTATAGCAGCATCATAATATAATTCAAAATCTGGAAGGCCAAATCCTCCTTTTTTCTTGGCATCCTGTAATAATTTATATTTCACTCTGGGTTTTTTCCTCTGCCATATAAATTTAGATATACATTTGTTTAATTCTACAAAAAAATTCTTTTCCAACTTGACTGGCACTGTCTGAAACACGAACAACAGTTTTGGCAAAATATTCATTTTTACTATTGAAATACGTCCCAATAGTGATAACTGCAATTTGGCCCAATTATCTAAATCTTTAACTATTTGCATTATTAACTTATCATAGTTATCTTTTTTAATCGACGAACATCTAGCAGTCAACCAGATCCCTAAGTATTTTACTTTATTTACCACCTGCATACCTAATTTATTTGCTAGTTCTTCCTTCTGCTCCTTTGTACAGTTTTTTGTTAACACTTTTGTTTTTTCTTTGTTAATTTTTAACCCTGCCACCTTTCCACATTCTTCTGTTCTCTTAGTAGTATAGGGCTCGTTTCTAAGGATTCTTCTGATATAAATGCCACATCATCGGTGAATGCCTGGAGTTTATATTCCTCTTTTTTAATTTTTAGTCCTCTAATCTCTTGATTTTGCCTAATTTGTACTAAGAGAGTCTCTTCTGCCCATATATACAGTAGAGGAGCTAGGGGGCAGCCTTGTCTTACTCCCTTATTTATCTTTATGGTATCTGTATTTTCCTCATTTATTAATATTTTTGTGGTTTGCATGTTATAAATTGTCTTAATAAATCCTATAAAATTTTCACCAAATTTCATGCCTATCAGTTGTTTAATAAGGAAGTTCCAATTCAGGTTGTCAAAAGCCTTCTGGGCGTCTAAAAATATCAATGCCATTGTCTTGGTTGATCTTCATAATATTCTGATATATCCATAATGGTTCTTGTATTTGTTTTTATTTGCCTATGGGGGAGGAAGCCATTCTGATCAGGCCCTGGTGATTTGTGTTTATCAAGATCAGACAGGTGTTCTCTTACTATTTTTTTGCTTATTTTAACTTTTATTTCTGGTATGTCTTTTACAGTTATGTTTTTGGTGGGTTGAGCTATAATTTCTTTTTGCGTGAAGACCAATGCAAAGAATGAGTTAAGCAGTTCTGCTTTCTCTCTGTTGCCTGTTACTTCCTTGCCGTCTTCTCTCTTTAGTGGACCGACTGTTTCCTTGATTTTTTTCTTGTTATTTATATGTTAGAAGAAACTTTTTTTATTATCTTTGACTTTTATTGCAAGTCCTTGTTCGTTCTGAGTCTTTGCTAACCTGACTTTGTCTTTGCAGATTCTGGCTATCTGCTGATATTCTGTCTTAGTTGTATGTCCTTCTTTCCATTTTTTTGTACTTGTCCTTTTTTTATTCAATTTGCCAGAGAGATCTTTGTGCAGCCATGCTGGTTTCTTCTTGGATTTCTTGTTTTTGTTTCTCAGTGGTATTGTGCTGGTCTGGGCTTCTATGATCGTACTTTTCAGAGTTTCCTAAGATTCTTGAGTTGTTTTCCACCTTAGGATTTTCATCCATGGAATCTTTCCCAAGTTCTCTCTGAGTTTATTAAAATCAGCTGTTTTAAAATCCAAGACTCTGGTGTCATTATGTTCTATTGCTTATGTTTGTGTTATGTTGAATTCTAGTATGACGTGGTCACTCTCACCCAAGGTTCTTGCAGTTTCAACTCCCTCTATCACTTCTCTGTTTGTAAGAATTAAGTCCAGTATGGCTGTCCCTCTAGTTTCACCCTCTACCTTTTGGACAACAAAGTTGTCAGCTAGGTTGGTTAGGAACTTATTTGATTTCTCACTTGGTGCAGAATTAATTTTCCAATTGATATCAGGATAATTTAAGTCTCCCATTACTATTGTTTTGTGTTTCCTGCATATGTTTGTTAGTTGGTTAATATAATATACACCTATGGCCATGTCATTCTTTTTTGCTTTTATATTGACCCATATACATTCTAGGAGGTTTTCATCTTTGGTTTCATGTCTTTCTGTAGAAATATAGTGGTCCTTTACAGACAGTGCAACTCCACCTCCTCTTTTATGGGGTCTGTTTTTTTTGAATAGTTTGTATCCTTCTACCAGTATGTTCCAATCATGGGTTTCATCCCACCAAGTTTCTGTTATTCCAACTATATCATATCTGCCTTCATGTATTTGTAGTTCGAGTTCACCCTGTTTGTTCCCCAGACTTTGTGCATTTGTATATAGGCATTTGAGGTTTATTAACATTTTGGATTGACTGAGAGCACTGTTGTGATGACCCAGGACAAGGCACGGACACACAGCCAGCTGAGAGTTCAAACTTCCCTTTAGTGCTCCAATTTACGCTCCTACATTCTTGGAAAGTTCCCAAGCAAAGTACATGTGTACACATGGCAGCCTCTGGCTGCACACAATGCAGCAAAACAAAGGAACAGGAAATTGAGTCCACGAAGCAAGGAACTAATAATGAGTCCACAAAGCAAGGAAGAAGCAATGAGTTCACGAAGCAAGGAACAAACAATGAGTCCACGAAGTATGGAACAAGGCACTGAGTCCACAAAGCAAGGAAGAAGCAAGCAGTCCTGCAAACTTCAAATGTCTGTACCGGTACACCAAACTCTACAGATTCAGTGTTTGTTCCCAACAAACGCCCCTCCCCACAGCATCTCCTTAAATCTCAGTCCCCATGTGTGCCTTGTGAAGAGGGGCCGGGCACTCTCCTCCTGAGTCATCAGGTCAGCCTGTACTGAGCCCGCCTTCTCTTCACTTTGTGCTCAGGGATCAGGAGGTGGTGCTCTTTGCTCATTGCCTGAGCTCCGTTATTCCTCATTTCCACTGCTTGCCCTCTCTCGCTCATCCTGCCCCCGTTCTTCCCTGCTAACAAGCTGTCCCAATCCTGAGAGGCCCTGGGCTGCCTCATCCTGCTCCTCCCCACATTCTTCCAAAGCCAACGAAGCCACCCCTTTGATCTTCATCAGCTCCAACTCCGGCTCATCATCCTCCACAGATTGAGGCTCTGATGGGGGCATGACAACTGTAGTTGTTCAATAATGAAATTAATCTTCCAAAATACAACTTGCCTAATAATTGTGCACACAGTGTTGTATGATTCACTGAAAACCAGGTGATTATACCATGAGAACTACTATGTTTTAGTAACTCTCATGGTATAATGATCTGGTTTTCAAGTGATTATCCATACCAAATACATGCACGTACATGTACAGATATAGTAGATGGACATAATGATAAACTTGGATTTCTAATTTAACAAATCTGAACTGGATGACATACTACTGTAATGCATTCAGCTTGTTTACTCTTGTTTAATCTTGTTACCTCTTAAAATGAAGACCCAGATAGTTGGGGGAAATATGCTGACTCTGTAAACTGCTTAGAGAGGAGAGCGGGGCTGACGTCACGGTAACACGATGTGCCTCTTGGGAAGTCCGGGGGGGTATCGATATCCTGGCTGCCAGGTGGCCCAATTGGACCTAAATCACCTTGGAGGGGTGGTAATCGAACAGAGCGCACTCCGTTAATCTCAGGGAGCCTGCAAACTCCCTGATCAATCTGGAGAAGGCTCTCTAAACTGACAACAGGGGAAGGCGACCATTGCGAGCTGCTCTGAAGCTTGGACAGCTACCGGAAGAAGACTGAAAGAAGGTGTGTGTGATGACCCAGGGTGGGATACAAAACAAACACAGTCTCAGAAAACAGGTGAAGGCCCTTTTATTCCTTCACTTTGCTTCCAAGCTCCGAATATTCTTGATGGAAGACAAAAAAACTCCAACACAAACAGTTACAAGAAGAAGGAAAAAAGCAACACAAACCAGGCAAGAATAGGGCTGGAGGACATCCACAGATAACACACACTGGGAAGGATACCAAACTCAGAGAGGAACCATCAACTAGAGATATTTCCACGCTTTGTTTCCAGCATTCGCACGTACGCATGTCTGACCTCTTATTCAGTTGTCACAGCTGCAGCCCATGAAAAGGATCAAGGCCCTCTCCTCCCGAGGAGACCATGTCTCTCCCTTATCCTCTCCTCCCTGCGTGCCCTAGGATGGATAGGGGATGGGCCTGGGTCCTCCTTTGATTTCTCAGCCGGCCTCTGCCCTTCCCCAGCCTCCTCCACAACCTCCGGAGCCACTCTTCCACTCCCTGTCACCTGTTCTTCCTCTCCGTCAGAGTCAATCTCCACCAGGGGCATGACACTATCCCCCCCGCACGGCCCCCTCCTTCGGAACCAGGCAGACAGGGACGTTGAGGAAACTGAGCGTGGAAGTCGTGGACCAAACGAGTAGCATGAACATCAGTGGCATCGAACCAGGTGAAGTCCTCCAGTCCATAGCCTTTCCATGCCACCAAATACTGAAATCGGCCCTGCAACTGGCGTGAATCTTGGATGCTATCCACTTTGTACTCTGCCTCTCTGTGAGGGGCTATTGGGCCTGGCGGTGGTGGAGCTGGTCTATGCAGACTGTCGGCCAATACCGGGAATAACACGGAGCAATGAAAGACAGGATGGATACGCATGGTCCATGGCAGGGAGAGTTGAAATGCTGCAGGATTGATCACCGCCTCAGCCAGAAAAGGTCCCAAGTAACAGTGATCGAGCTTTTTCTTCTTTTTTTTTGAAAACAATTTTATTGGTTTTTTTTAAAAACAAACAAAACAAACAAAGCATAAAAACATCAGCTCTCTTCCATACATATATACAAGCAGTGTGTTGGTTGGTTCATCAGTTTTGTGCATTAATTTCGTAGTCTCAATTACGGTTATATTACATAATAACTCATATTATCAATCCAAACTTATATGTCCTCATATCATTATTAAAAAATCATTTGACTATGATTTTATTCATTCATACTTTATGAGATAACTATAATTTACGTACAATCCTAGCCACAGTTAATACATTTACAATCAGATATTTCACGTCTTTACTGTATGCATCTGGTAAGATTCCCAATAAAAAAAAACTCCGGTTTCAAATCTATGTGTTTCTTTGTCATTTTTTTCCAACCATGCGGATTTTAGTCCAATATTTTCTAGCATCCTCACAGGTCCACCACTTATGGTAGTATGAGCCAGGTATCTGATGACATTTCCAGCATTTTTCAGATTTATTCTTGAACATTCTTGCTATCCTTGTCGGGGAAAGTGCCACCTGTAAAACATCTTATACAGATTTTCTTTATAAGCTGTTGACATTGTCATTTTATAATTTTGCACCATAATTTTTGCCATTTCTCTAAATCAATCCCATATCCAAAATTCCTCCCCAAGCAATCATAGTTTCTTTAACTTGTTCTTCCTCTAGCTTAATTCCCAGTAAATAACCATATAGTTTTTTTAATCACCTTTTCATCAGTACCTGTCAAAATCTTATCTAAATCAGTCTGTTTATCATAAAATCCTCTGTTTTAGAATCTTCATCATACCTTGAGTGTATTTGCACATATGAAAACCAATTCATCTTTATACCTTGTTCCTCTAGATTTTGTATCGATTTAAGTTCACCCTTTTCATCCAATAATTCCCCATATCTAACTGTTTGTTCCTTCTTATAGATTATAGGATAGGAAAATGCTTCAATAGTCGATAACCAAACTGGAATTTTCAGATAACATTGTTTTTATCTTCTCCCAGTTTAACCACAAAGACTCCATATATAATGTCTTCTAAAGTAACCCTGTGTTTTAGTTCCCTTATACCATAAAAAGCGTGCCAACCCAACAGCAAATCATGACCTTCTAGTGTCAACAATCTAGTCTTTCTTAGTGTTATCCATTCCTTAACCCACATCAAATTTGCAGCTTGGTAGTACAACTCCCAATTAGGCAGGCCAAAACCTCCTCTAATTCTAGCATCTTGCAAGAGCTTTAGCTTTATCCTCGCTTTCTTACCTTGCCATATATACTTCAACACAAATTTTATTTAAATCCTCAAAATAGTCTTTTCCGAGCCTAATTGGTATTGTTTGAAACAAAAATAAAAGTCTGGGTAAAATATTCATCTTGACTGTTGAAATTCTCCCTATTAATGACAATTGTAAGTTTTCCCATTTCTTCAAGTCTAAGGCTATCTGTTGTTTAAGTTTAATATAATTATTCTCTTTTAATGTACTACATCTTGATGTCAAGTATATCCCCAAATACTTGACCTTGTTCGTAACTTGGATTTTCAACAGGTCTGCCAGTTCTTCTCTTTGTCTTAGTAGCATGTTCTTTGACAAGATCTTTGTTTTATCTTTATTTATTTTCAGACCAGCCACCTCACCATATGTCTCTATCTTTTCCAATAGCTTTGGGGCTGTTTCTAAAGGATCTTCCAAAATAAAGGCTAAGTCATCCGCAAAGGCTTGCAATTTGAATTCTTCCTTTTTAATTTTCATTCCTTTTATACTTTAGTCTTCTCTAATATTTCTATACAACACTTCCAAAGTCAATACAAGTAGCAAAGGAGATAGGGGACATCCTTGTCTTGTGCCTTTTCTTATATTAATAAAGTCTGTAAGTTCTCCCTCCATCATTACCTTTGCTGTTTGCTCATGATAAATAGCTTCTATTGCTTGGATAAATTTTCTGGCAAAACCCATCTGTTCCAATAGAAGTAACATAAATCTCCAGTTCACATTGTCAAATGCCTTTTGAGCATCTAGGAATATCAAAGCCATTTGTTTTTCAGGATGTGCCTCATAGTATTCCAAAGTATCCAGAATTACTCTCATATTGTCTCTAATTTGTCTCTTTGGCAGAAATCCATTTTGGTCTGGATGAATAAAATTATTCAGATTTTTTTAAGTCTTTCTGCTAAAATTGAAGCAAAGATTTTATAGTCTGCATTTAATAAAGAAATTGGTCTATAGTTCTTAATTTGCAGTGGATCAGCCTCTTCTTTTGGAATAAGTGTAATATAACCCTCTGACCATGTTTTAGGTATCATCTTCTTTGACATAGCTTCATTTATGACTTCTAACAATGGAGCGCTCAATGATTCTTGTAGTATTTTGTAGAATTCTGCTGGGAGCCCATCTGGACCTGATGATCTCCCATTATTTTGTTTCTTAAGTGCTTCACTTAATTCCATCATTGTTATATTACTTTCTAGCATTTCTTCAGTCTCTTTGGATATCTTAGGTAAGTTAGCATTCTGTAAGTACTGTTTGACTTTTTCCTCATCAATATTCTTTTTCTTATATAGTTGTCCATAGAAGTCTCGAATAATTTCCTTTTTCTCCTTATTACCATAACAAACTTGGCCTTGGTCATCTATTAACTGCGATATTTTCCTTGACTCTTTCTCCTTTCTCAATTTATATGCTAGCCATCTACCTGGTTTATTTGCATCTTCAAAGTAATTCTGTTTAGCATTTCTAATTTTCTGTGCCAGTTCTTCTTTCTCTATTAAACCCATTTTATGTTTAGTTATGTCCAGTTTCAATTTAATATCTTTCTTCTGTGGCATTTTCTGTAATTCCTTTTCAAGTCTTTTATACTCATCTTCCAAGGCTTTAGTGGCTTGCCTTTTCCTAATATTCTTTTTTCTTATGTAATCTATTATCAAACCTATAGCATATGCCTTCATTGTATCCCAAACATTCTGCATTGAAGTATTTTCTTTTTTATTTTCTTTAAAGAAAAAAGCCAGTTCTTTCTCAATCCATTGAATAAAATCTTTCTCCTTTAAAATAGTATTATTTAGCGTCCATCTTGATCTTTTTTTTTGTCCCTTCCATTTAATTGTCATTGGGTTATGGTCTGCCCAAGTACTTGTTTCAATATTTGTTTCTTGAACACTAGATATTAATTCTGTTGAGATCCAAATCATATCTAATCTGGACCATTATAAATGCCTACTTGAATAGAAAGTATATTGTTTGGTTTTAGCATTTGTTTCTCTCCATATATCTTTTAAAGTCAATTCGTCTGTCATTTTAAAAAAGGATTTAGGAAGAATCTTTCTATTTTGCTTTGTTGTTGTTGCTATATAGTACAGTTTATTGTCCACAATTCCATTAAAGTCTCCCATCATAATTATATTAGCATAGTCCAGTCCAGTCATTTTCATGTGTAGTTTTTTATAGAATTCTTCTTGTTTTTCATTCGGAGCATAAATTGCAATCAAGAGTATTTTTATATTATTGTCCATTATTTCCACCATTAATACTCTTCCATCTTCATCAGTGTAAATCAATTTTGCTGGGGTAGCCTCTTTAATATATAAAACCACTCCTCTTTTCTTACATTGAGTCAAAGAAGTAAATATTTTCCCTAATTTTGGCTGTACTAACAATTGTTCATGTTGTTTTTTAATGTGTACTTCTTGTAAACAAATTATGTCAAACTTTAATTTCCCTAATTTATGAAAAATCTTCCTTCTCTTAGCAGCTAAATTAAGTCCATTTATATTCATTGTAATCAGTTTTTTCTCTTCCATGATTATATTTTATATTTAGGTTTGGCAGCTCTCGTAGATCTTCGTTCACGTTGGTCTTTGATATCCACCTGTCCACCTACTGCGCCTTCTTCTTTTTCAATCTCCATTTGTTCCTCTCGGAATTCCATTAATGAGACCTCTTTTTCTGCCTCTTCCTCTCTCCTTTCGAAAAATTCTGCGTAGAAAAGTTCTGCTTTCTCAATTGAATCAATTCTGTGTCTCTGTTCTTGCCATGTAAACATCAGTCCTTCTGGGATCAGCCATCTATAATTCACCTCCTTTTTCAATAGCACTTAGGTCAAAAATCAATATTCTCTCCTCATCTCTCTCACTCTTCTGGGTATTTGTTTTAAAACCAGGATTTCTTTGCCTTTATATTTCAACGTCTTCTCTCTTGCCGCTTGTAAAATTTGTGTTTTGATGGATTTTTTGGTGAATCTGATGTGAACTTCTCTGGGTAAATTATTTCTCATCGCATATCTTGTAAAAACTCGGTATACCTCATCTACTCCATCCATCATCTTTTCCTCTGTTATTTCCAAAGCATCAGCCAGAATTTCTATCATTATCGCAGCCAAATTTTGTCCATTTTCTTCCTCTATGTTTTGAAATCTGAGATAGAATTCTGACCTCTCCATCTCCCACTTCAGCATCCCACTTTTATCTTGTTCAACCACTGTTAGTCTGCTATCAATATTTCCAATCTTCTCCTCTCTTTGTTTACCTTCTTCGATTTTTTGGAGTCCCTCATCATACTTCACCATCATTTGTTGAATATTTTCCACTTTTTCATCAGTCTTCCCTGTTCTTTGTTCAATGGTATCTATTTTTAATCTTAAGATCTTGGATTCCTTGCATAATCACCTGTAAAGTTACTTTTTCTTGTTCTTTGTCTTGCTTTAACATTGCCTGAATTAAACGTTGTCCTCCAGATGGTGGGGAGGCAGAAGTAGATGTAGAGGCACCCGAAGGTATGAGTTTCCTACTCATTTTAAATGATTCAAGACCTTCAAATTCTTTCAAACTTTAATCCAATTAGTAAGGTAGCCAATTATAATCCAAAATGGAAATGCCCAATAGTGAAAAGCCCAATGGTAAAGGAAAAAAAGAAAAAAGAAAAAAGATTCTTCGGGTTCTACCAGACCCTAATCCAATTATAAAATAATCCACCATAAAGAATGAAAATAAAAAGAAGGAAAAAACCCAATAATAATAATAATAAAAGAACAAAGCAAAAGAAAGATTTCTTCAGGTTCTTCACACCTTAATCCAGTTAGAAAATCTCAATAAAAAAAAAAAAACCAAAATAATCCAAGAGCATAGATGGAAAAAGCAAAAATCCCAGTGGAAAAGGGAAAAAAAAAAAGATGAGAAATTCTGAGGCTTTCCCTTTAAAATAAAAGGCAAGAATAAAAATATTGCTAAAATAAAAGTTTACAGTAATGCTGGTAAGGAGGGGTAGCGGAACTAAAAGAAGATTAAAAAAACAACAAACACTGCACTTTGTTTAATTGTCCAAGGCTCTTGTTATGACTCTCTTCTCCACAAACTTCAAAGCCAAACCTCAAATGTTAAATTGTTGATAGAAGTCCAGAAGAGCACCTGTAATTATATTCTGCCGCGCTCTTCCCTCTATCTTATCAAGTTAAAATGTCCTTGAGAAGAAGTCTTTCACAGTTCTCTCCACTTCAAGTAAAATATTTTCAAGCCTCTAGTTGGCAGTGTTACAAAGTTTCTTAATTCTCACTTTCCCCCTCCTCCCAGGAAAACGTAATTGAGGTTAAAAAGAAAAGAAAACATATACATATATATATATAAAAAAGAAAAATAACCAAAGGGAGCCTCTAGCCTAAAAAAAAATTAAGAAATCAAAAAGGAGAATAAGAAAAACATATATATATATGTATATGTATATGTATATGTGTGTATATATATATATATGTATGTATGTATGTGTATATATATATATATATATATATATATATATGTGTGTGTGTGTGTGTGTGTGTGTGTGTATGTATGTATATATATATGAGAAAATTCAGTCCGGTTATCTACTAAGTCACAATAAAGTCCAGTAACAAAAAAAAAGTAAGGAAAAGAAATAGCCAAGCCTCGCTTTGACGTCTCCCTTTAAAAAACGCCGCTTATTCAGTTTTGTCAAAAATCTCACAGATTTCTTCTCATACTCAAAGTGTCCTTTCAAGCCTCAAAATGTTAATAAAAAAAAAAGTTTCTCACCCAGCCGACACACTTTCTCTTTCAGCCTCTTCCTTTCCGGAGCTGTCCCGACTTCAGCAGCTTTGGGGCTGCCTCTCCGCCGCCGGCAAAAGGGACTTCTCCTGGGTCAACCAGGGACTTTGTGGTGTCCCTGTGATCCACAGGGTATACCCTTCACGATGACCACCCCTACGGGACGGTTTAGGTCCGTTTGGACCGGCCAGGGGCGAAGATATCGGCTGCAATCTTAGAGCTACATTGCAAACCGTACCGTCTCGACACCAGCTCCTCCCCTCTCCCTGTGATTGAGCTTTTTCGATGGCTGCATCATTAGTAAGTACCGGTAGAGAGCCAAACCCGATCGTCTACTGCTAAAGGAGGAACATTGCGACAAAGTCGGTCTGCAAAGTGTTTGTAATCCTCCTTGTCTCTCTCCAGTTGGTCTCGGTCCATGTGGTGCACAGCTTTTAACTCTTGCAAGAACGTATCCAGTGCCGGAACTGGGGAGTCTGACTGGGCCAAAGGAAAAAGTTGTGGATGAAAACCGTAGTTGGCAAATAATGGGAACACACGGGTGGATGCATGTTGAGCATTGTTGTAAGCAAATTCTGCCACCAGCTGCACCTCCGCCCAATTGTCTTGTTGAGTGTTGCTGAAACAGCGGAGATACTACTCCAAAATAGCATTCACTCTCTCTGTCCCTCCAGTTTCAGGGTGATGGGCAGACGACATACACGCCTGAACCCGCAGTTCCGCGAGTAGGGTCTGCCAGAAGTGTGCCCTAAATTGTACCCCCCGATCTGATACTATTTGGTCCGGTAACCCATACAACTGGAATACATGGGAGATAAACAACTGAGCCATTATCCTGGCTGTAGGAAGACCCGCACACAGAATAAAATGGGACATTTTAGTCTCAAACGTCTGTTTGCTGTCTGGGCCCGAACAGGGTCCTCAAAAATGGCCTGGAACTGACGTCAAAACTCGGCATAATTGTCCAACACCTGGTTGGTCTGGGTCAACAGAGGAGTTGCCCAATGTGCTGCAGAGCCTGACAACAAACTAACCAAAAACCCCACCTTATCCGGGTCAGTGGGGAAGTCCTCTGGCCAAAGGCTCATATAAAGCTGGCACTGCCCCCAAAATGCTGGAAAGTGGTCCAGCGATCCATCAAATTTATCCTGCACTACTACCGGGCATTTGCGGCGTGGCTGGACAGCTTGCATCTGCACAACCTGCGCAGTCAAGAGCCACTTGCTGGCTTAACTGGCCGTTGTCTGCTCTGAGCTGATTCATGGTCACCCCACGAAAAGCAGAAGCAAATTGAAGGGGTGGCTGGAAACAATGTGATGACCCAGGGTGGGATACAAAACAATCACAGTCACAGAAAACAGGTGAAGGCCATTTTATTCCTTCACTTTGCTTCCAAGCTCCGAATATTCTTGACGGAAGACAAAAAAACTCCCACACAAACAGTTACAAGAAGAAGGAAAAAAGCAACACAAACCAGGCAAGAATAGGGCTGGAGGACATCCACAGATAACACACAATGGGAAGAATGCCAAACTCAGAGAGGAACCATCAACTGGAGATATTTCCACGCTTTGTTTCCAGCATTCGCACGTACGCATGTCCGACCTCTTATTCGGTTGTCACAGCTGCAGCCCATGAAGAGGATCAAGGCCCTCTCCTTCCAAGTAGACCACGTCTCTCCTTTATCCTCTCCTCCCTGCGTGCCCTAGGATGGAGAGAGGATGAGCCTGGCTCCTCCTCTGACTGCTCAGCTGTCCTCTGCCCTTCCCCAGTCTCCTCCACAATCTCCGGTGCCACACTTCCACTCCCTGTCAGCTGTTCCTCCTCTCTCTGAGTCAATCTCCACCAGGGGCATGACAGTGTGATCAATCTGGGTGAGAAATTTCCAACACTGACCTTTTAATCTTACTGGAAGAAAGAGACCCCTGGGGAACAGAGGGGTGAAAGTGAGACCCAAAGGTAGAGGTGGAATTGGTTTGTCTCTCCATTCCACCTCGGGAAGAAAAGTGGCAAGGAAAGCCTTAAGAGCCACTTGAAAGAGGGAACTAATTAAATGGACTTCCTGAAAGAGTATATACATAGAAAACCAGACTGGGTACTTTGAAAAATAATATTTTTGAGTTAAAACTATTGGACAGTATATAAAACTGATATATTATTTTGTTTTTTTTAAAATATCATGTTTTACAACTTACATTGGGAATAGTACAAGGAGGAGAAAAGAGAAGCAGAGCTAAAGAGAGAACCTGCAGGCGAAAGTGAAAACTGGAAGATAGAAGAAAGGGGAAAATACATGACCTTGACTGCCTGAGAAGGAAATGATAAGTTTATTTTGACTGAAGAACTAAGATAGAGAGTGGAACAGTGAAAACTTTTTGCTTTAAATAGTGTAGCTGTTGGAACTTAAATGAAAATAAACTGGACAAGGCAACTAGAAATTGAATAGCAAAAGATTTCCCTTTCTCTTGGATTACTTTCTCCTTTTTCTTTTTGCTTCTGCTTTTTAGTCTGCGCTGTGAACTCTCTTTTTGGACATACAATAATAGCTGGTTGAACTGTTGGGCTTGGTGGGCCAATTTGGATTATAATTTGCTACTTGGTAAATTCCTTTTTCTTTGACAAATTGGATTAAGGTTAGAAGAACCTGAAGAAAAGAAAAGCTTGGGTTTGGATTACAAGTTTACATGTTTATTCTTCCTGTGGATTATAAATGAACTATATTTTCTTTCGTGGATTACAAATACTAAAATATTTCAAAATGAAGAAAATAACATCTGCACCATCTTCAGCATCAATGTCTGCCACTTCCAGTCCCGCTAGGCAGAGGACCCTGGATGTTATGCTGCAGCAAGAAAAGGCCAATCTGATGCAAGCGGAAATAAAAACCATGATACAAGCTCTCCATGAGGATTTGAAGGAAAGAATAGGGAAAGTATAAGAGAAGGTAGAGTAAGTAGAAGAAAAAATAGAGAATTTTCAACAAAAGATGGTGAAAAATGAAGAACATATACAAAAAGTAGAAGAGAAAGCTGTTCTAACAGAAAAAAAGAGTGTGAGAGCTTGATTACAGACTCACATTGACAGATCAAGATAAAGAAAGAACAATAATTTCATTAGAAATAGACCGAACAGATTATTATGTGAGATTTCAGAATATGGAAGAAGAAAAGGGAGAAAACTTAGCTGAGATAATGGCAGAAATGTTGGCGGGGACTTTGGAGGTGCCCAAAGAAAGATTTTTGGCTGAAATTGTTGAAATATTTAGAGTGCACACCAGATATGCGATAAGAAACAGATTGCCCAGAGAGGTCCATATGAGATTTACCAAGAAAGCAACAAAAACAGAAATTTTGCAGAGAGCGAAAGATAACTCCTTAAAATATAAAGGGAAAGAAATAACCGTCTTAAAACAAATTCTGAGAAGAGTTAGAGACCTAAGGAAGGAATATCAGTTTTTGACAAAAGTGTTTAATCAAAAAAGGAGTGAATTTCAGATGGCTGATACCAGAGGGTATACTGGTGACCTGGCAGGAGCAAAGACACAGACCAGATTCAGTAGAAAAGGTGGAGCAATTCTATGACCAGTATTTGAGATCACAGGAGGAAGAGAGAATGAGAGAGGAAGGAGAGGATAGACATCAAGAGGAATCCATAGGAGAGAGAGATAAGCAACAAAGAGAAGAGGTAAGAGTTTGGGAGGAAATAGCAATAAGAGAAGGAGCAAAGGCAAAAGAAGCAAGAGAGATAAGAGTGACTAGAGCAGCAAAACCTATTTATAAATAAAGTCATGGAAGAGGAAATAAAGTTAATGTCAATTAATATAAATGGACTGAACTCAGCAATAAAAAGGAAATAAAAATAAATAAAAGAAAAGAAATTAGAAAAATTAAAATTGGATGAAATTTGATTACAAGTTCACATTAAAAAACAACAAAGCAAAGTATTGGAATATCCTAAAATTGGGAAACTATATGCCTCCCTCCCACAATAAAGTAACAGGGGAGTAGCACTTTATATTAAAGAGACAATAGAAGCAAAACAAATGGACCAGGAAGGGAGGGTTTTGATGGCGGAAATAATGATGAATTATAAACAGATACTTGTAGTGGCAATATATGCACCAAAGAACAACCAAGAGGATTTTTATGATAAACTTCACCAGAAAATAATAGAATTGGAATATGAAAATATACAGCATGTATACAAGGAGATTTCAGTGCAATAGTGGATGTGGAACTGATTATAAAACTAGAAAGATGAATAAAAAAGCTAGGAAAACACTTCCAAAAGTTTTTTTTTTTTAATGGTGGAAGAATTAGGTGTTCAAGATGCTTGGAAAGGAACTCATCCTGAGATAAAGCAATATACATTTTATTCAATTAGACACATGTCTTGGTCTAGAATAGATATGATGTGGACATCACCAGAGTTAATATCTAACATACAAAAAATAAACATTGAAACAAGTACCTGGGCAGATCACAACCTGTTAAAAGTTACATGGAGGGGACAAAAAAAGAAGCTAAGATGAACAATGAATGAATTAATATTGAAAGAAAAGGAATTTACTCAATTCATTCAAAGAGAATTGGATTTTTTTTCTTTAAAGAGAACAGAAAAGAAGAAACTTCATTGCAAAATGTATGGGATACAGCGAAGGCATATATTAGAGGACTAACCATAACATATGTGGGAAAGAGAAATAAAAAGAAGATACAAGCTCAAAAGAAACTGAAAGAGGAATATAAAAGATTAGAGATGGAATTACAAAAAACCCACAAAAAAAGAATATAAAAAACCAAATGGACTTAAAAAAACATAAGTTGAATTTAATAGATAAAGATGAGCTAGCACAAAAAATTAAAAGATCTAGACAAAACTTTTTTGAAAATGCAAATAAGCCAGGAAGATGGTTGGCATATAGATTGAAAAAGGAGAAAGAAAAGAAATTGATTCATCAACTAACAGATGATGAAGGGACTCTTTATTATCAAAATGATGATAAAAAGAAAATAATCCAAAATTATTATGAAAAACTATAAGATCAAGAGGTAATTTCAGAAGAAAAAATAAAACAATTCTTAGAAAAAGCAGAGCTGCCTGTAGTACCAGAAACAAAGCAACATTAGAAGAAAGAATAACAATGATGGAATTAACAGAAGCAATTAAAAGACAAAAGAATGGCAAACCACCAGGTCCAGATGGTCTACCAGCAGAACTATATAAAACCCTACAGGACTCTTTAAGCATCCCAATGTTTGAAGTATTTAATGAACTATTGATAGAGGCGAAAGTACCAAATTCCTGGATGGAGGCATAAATTACTCTCATACCAAAAGAAGATGCAGACCTGCAAAGGATAAAAAATTATAGACTGATATCTTTATTGAAGGCGGGCTATAAAATATTTGCTTCAATAATTGCAGAAAGACTAAAGAGATTCTTAAATCAGTTTATACACTCAGACCAAAATGGCTTTTTACCAAAGAGACAAATAAAAGACAGTATGAGAATGATCTTGAACACTTTGGAATATTATGAGGCGCATTCAGAGAAGCAAATGGCGCTGATCTTCTTAGATGCACAGAAGGCATTTGACAATGTGAACTGGTAATTTATGCTAGCACAATTGAAGGAAATGAATTTTGGGGAGAGATTTATTAGGATGATCAAGGCAATATATTCTAAACAAACTGCAAAGGTGATGGTAAATGGGGATATGGCTGAAAAGGTTAATAAGAAGGGAACAAGACAACGATGCCCCTTGTCGCCATTACTTTTTCTATTGACATTAGAAGTACTAAATAGCAATGTTAGAGAAGGATAAGGAGACAAAAGGTATGGAAATAAAACAGGATAATATATAAGCTACAGGCATTTTCAGATGATTTAGTTTTTATCCTAGAACAGGGGTCGCCAACCTTTTGGACCTCAGGGACCACCAAACTAATAATTTTAAATCCCGCAGACCACTAATATGAATTTTGACTGACAGTGGCTCGCTGACGTTGGTGGGAAAGTTGGTCCCATAGTCCAGAGCTGCAGTAGTCATAAGACTGGCGCTTTGGTCATCCTGGAGCAGCTGCTACTCCACCCAGGTGCACTGGCCTGCCATGGACTGGAGGAGCTGCTCCGGGATGACCAAAGGGACAGTCTTGTGACTACTGCAGCTCTGGAATATGGGACCGACTTTCCCACCAATGTCAGCAAGCCACCCCAGGGCAGATTTCCCTCCCCCGCCGTTGGTCTTACCTTCCAGTTCCAGCTCATGTGGCTCTACTCAAGGTAAGGTTTGTGCTTGGCCGAAGGGTGGGGGGCAGCGGGTGGGCAGGCCATGTGGGTGGCACAGCCTTGTGTTCCCGTGTAGCCTGGATTAATTGCTTTGGGGGGAGTGCTTTGGGGGGGACATTTTTCTGAGGACCACCAAAATTTTCTCATGGACCACCAGTGGTCCCCAGCCCACCGATTGGTGACCACTGTCCTAGAAGACCCATTAGAAACAGGACCTAAGTTAATAAAAAAAATAGAACAGTATGGCAAAGTGGAAGGATTAAAAATATACAGAGAAAAAACTAAGATTTTAGTGAAAAACGTTACAGAGAAGCAGAAAAAAGAGTTAACAAGGAGATTAGATATCCAGATCACTAAGAAAGTTAATGTCAGAGCATTTGCAGCGTGACTGCTATTGTGAGACAGCCCAGGAGCAAAACACAGCACACAGAGGCTTTGACTATTTAACAGTGGTTTATATACAAGACATATACAGAAATATACATGGTAGGCAAATACCTGACAAGCTATCAATCTTAACTCTTTAAGGAAAACTCTGCAATGGAGACAGGACACAAGGAGAGAGAATACGCCCTCTAATGGCTGCCTTATATAAACACCTCTTAAAGTGGTAAAACTTCTGTGGACCCCTTCTTAGTCTAAATCCGGCAATACCAATGCTGACTCATCTTCATTGCATCAGCCTTACATTGCATCAGCCTTACTGCAGCTGGTCAGCTCTTAAATCTCAATACCTTAACAGTTAAATATCTAGGGAGTCAGTTAACAGCAAGATGTGTGATGATCAAGGAAGATAATTATTATAAATTGATACAACAAATTAAGACTGATCTGGTAAAATGGAAGTTTTTGCAATTATCGTTAATAGGGAGAATAGCAAGAATAAAAATTAACATATTGCCGAGATTATTGCACCTGTTTTAAACAATTTTGATAAAATTGGAGAAAAAATATTTTGAAGATCTTAATAAAATAATATTAAAATACATTTGGCAAGGGAAAAAAGCAAGAATTAACCTAAAAATGTTACAGGTCACAAGAAGTAGAGGAGGGTTTAGATTACCTAACTGTGAACTATACTACCAGGCCACAGTGTTAATATGGGAGAAAATTAGAGAACAATTGAAGATACCAGTTTGGCTTTCGACAATGGAAGCATTTACTCATTCAAATATGGGAAATATTGTTAGATACAAAGACATTTTGAATGAAAAGGGTGAGCTCAGAACTAAACAAGAATTAAATGAGCAAGGGATTGATATGGTTTGCTATTCAAATGTGCAAATACAGTCTAGATATGAAAAAGGTGCTAAACTGGATGGTTTCTATAAAGAATTGACAGAATTGGATAAAATACTAACAGGAACAGAAGAAAAACTGATAAAAATTGTATAATTATTTACTGGGTATTAAAATGAAAGAACAAGTGAAGGAGTCAATGATAGCATAGGCAAAAAATGGTCATACCATAGAATTAGACAAATGGCAGAAACTATGGGAGAGAAACTATAAATTAACAATGTCAACTGCATACAAAGAAAATTGTTTTATAGATGGCATTTTGCACCAGCAAGACTGGCAAGGATGTTTAAAGATAAATCCGCTAAATGCTGGAAATGCCATCAGACACCTGGATCATAATACCATATGTGGTGGTCATGCGTAGAAGCCAAAAGATATTGGACAAAAATGTGGTTGGAAAAGATGATACAGCAACACATTGATTTAAAACCTGAAATATTTCTGTTGGGGATTATACCTGAAACTTATAGTAAAGAAAAGGCATACTTAATTATTCATGTATTAACTGCAGCTAGAATTGTATTTGCACAAAATTGGAAAAGTGAAAAGATTCCGACAGATGAGAATGTGATCAGGAAAATATTAGAATGTTTAGAAATGAACAGGCTAACACTTGCAATATGGGAACTATTTTATCAATGGGTGGAGAATAAATATGGAAATTAGAAATTAAAGAAGATTAGCAAAAAATAGTAAGCATGTGAATAAGAATTAAATATGCTAAGATGGGGATTGTCATAATAGATATATTATGCATAGTAGTATAAAGTAAGAATGGAGTATTAACTGTAATTGTTATTGCACAAGGTATTTGTACCCAGACCACAGACTGTTTAAATGGAAGATGGATTGTTTGCATAAAATAAAAAAAGTTTTTTTAAAAAACCCGCTTAGAAAGGGCTGTTAAGCACTGTAAAGTGGTATATAAGTCTATGTGCTATTGCTATTACACAAACAAGTAAATAGGAGCTAGACTAATTTGCATGAAGATCAACCTTCTCTCAAGCTGGGATTCATTTGCAGTAGACTTTGCAGTTGGTTTCTAAATTATGGCTTATTTATCCAAGGTACATATCACATAACACTGGTATCTATATAATTCATTTATCCACTAGCTCAAAGTAAGGAACAGAACTGGAACAAATAAATCAAGTACACTAAAATTGTAGTTTATGTTTATGATTTCTTAGGTGAGAATTCCTAGCTTAACTGTTACATGTGAGAAGCCCCTGTATTTAATTGCACCTGACAGCACAGTTAAAATTACTGAACAACCTAAAAATTAATCACATTAAATGCAGGAAGGGTTGAAGGTATACTAGTGTAAGCATATGGTCACCCTCTGCAGTATGTGTTGGTAAACACAGTGTATTAATTATCAAATGGATATATCCTTAAATCCAAAAGGGTTCCAGAGTCAAAGAATGAATTACCTTATTGGATGACCCCTCCTGTTTCTATGTTTTCCTCCTGCAGATGTGCCACCGATTGTGGTGAAGGCTCCTAGCTCCACTTCTTCAGTGGAGGCAGATGCCCAGCAAGATCAACCTCCCCCACCCATCTCCCCAGTCCCCTCACTCAAAGAGCTTCCCCCAGTGTTAGAAGAGCCACCACCACAGGGATCTCCTGAACCAGAAAAGACTGAGGGCACACAGCCACTTCGCCTTGCTAAAAAGCAGGAGACTGCAGCCATTTGTGGAGAGACAGATGAAGAGGAGGTGGAGAGTAGTGGTGAGGGGATCTTCCGAGAGCGGGATGAGTTTGTCATACATGTTGAGGATGTTCAGGCTCTCAAGGTATGTAATGAGTCTTGAGCATTGACATGGGTGTGTACATTAAAGACACACTTTAAATATTAAAATTGAAAGGTATTATTCAAATGCTCTAAGAGCAGAAATAGGTGACTTGTTTCTCTCTGCATGTTTTTAACTTCCTCTGTTGCTAGCTACAGCCTGTTCAAAAGATTGTGGGAACTGTAATGCAGAATACCTGAAGCATGCTAGCTGAGCTTTTTTCAAACTAGAAACTCTTAGTGTTCTCAAAAACTATATTTAGTGTTGCAGCTCAAAAATTGATTTCAGAATTTCTCAACAGTTAAACTTTGACATTCTAAACTGTAAAGAAAACTTCAGAAAATATTTGACGGAGGGAAAATTATGTAATTAAAATGGGGTAGTTATAAATGATAGGCTTTGTAGTCCAAACTAAATTTAATTGCACTTAGTTCCCATTGAGATCAGGATTAAAAAATGACCATAGTATAGTGACCAAAGTTCAGTGAGTCCTACATATGACTGGTTTAGTTTTATAAGCAACCTATAGAGTCCATTTATTTTCCCAGAATGTTACTTCTCTTTAAAAATTGTATTAGGTGATTGTTGACAAGCTATTAAATCTTTATGAACACTTATGGGCATATGAAGAATCAGGTTAGCTTATCATTAATCGATTCATACAGAAGGACAAATTGGGGAGAAATGCAGCATATCTGGGAGCTCTTTGTTGTCATTTCATGCAATCCTCTTCTGCTACAATCTTTGTTAGAGGATAGTAGTTGAGCTTATTAGCTATCTAATGCTTGGCACCACTGTAACTATTCCTTTGCCCTTCTCTAGCTTGCACTTCAGACTGGGCGGGAACCACCTCCAATCTGGCGAGTACAGAAAGCTTTGCTTCAAAAGTTTATACCAGAAATCAAGGATGGGCAGCGTCAGTTCTGTGCAACCAGCAATGTGAGTATCAACACCATCTGTTTAAATACTGTCATACTTTCAGTGAAGCCAGAAACATGATAGATATAAAATAAGCAAATTATATTCAAGTATTAAGCTCTGTTCCTATTCCTCCTTTTGCTCCCACCCCCCCTTCAGTATGATTCTACCATAAAGGTAGAGGGTCAAGCCAAGTATAGAAATACTTATTTTCTTTTGTTAGCCTGTTAATAAAAAATTACCTCTGCACCCCACCCCTTTTTTTTGCATTTGGGATAGTCCAATTGAACAATTAGCTTGATCTATTATTGTATTGGGCAAAGGATTGCAATTTCAGTTCCATTTGTTCCCTCATTATTTCTGGAAGAAGATAAGTTATGAATGGGGTGGTCTCCCCCTCCCTTTTCTTTCTGTGTTCAATTCTTTCTTTTCCTGCTTCACCCCTCAGTATCTGGGCTATTTTGGTGATGCCAAGAACTGTTACCAACAACTCTATGTTAAATTCTTGGAGAATATCAACAAAAAAGATTGTGTCCATGTCTGTTCCAAGAAACCTTGGCACCGGCCTCTGCAAGCTGTCAGGTAAAGGATTAGGAAGGTGGGTACATGTAAGAGAGTCCAGTTCTAGCTGAGGAACAGTAATACCTCTGGGTAATTGCTAGATTTCATTCTAGTGTGGCTGTTTTCAAATTGTTCTTTTCTCCAGAGTTGCCTTGGGACATACATACAGTACATACATGCATTTCTTTCATCTCCATATCCCTCCAATCAAGCTGAATTAGAATTGTCTAGATGACTTCCATACAAGAAACTTTTTCTCATTTTTTAAAAACTCCCCTTAGTGGTTGCTCTTTGCCTTCTGTTTTTTCATCCTTAGTTACATCCCCTCACACATGAGGGTGATTGGCTCTTGTCACTGCCCTTTCACTCTTCCAGTTTAAGGGATGCAGAGCTCGGCCTCTTTTATTCTGTTCTGCTTAATCGTGGAGCAGCTTCTAAGATTAAGGGTACCTTTACTTCCCTCACTGGCTCTTGCTTTTCTGGGCATCCTTTACCTTGGGTTGCCCATCATTGCCTCTGATTCGTCTTGAACTGCGAATTAGCAATAGCGATGGCACTTAGACTTAAATGCCATCCCAGCACTCTCTGGGCAGTTTACAATGTCAGCATATTGCCCCCAACAGTCTGGGTCCTCATTTTACCGACCTCGAAAGGATGGAAGGCTAAGTTAACCTTGAGCTCCATCAAGATTGAACTCCAGGCTGTGGGCAGTTCGTCTGCAATACTGCGCCACCAGAGCTTTCTACAAATTAGATTGTAGACTGCCTGAACTTCTGTTGTGCTTGCTGGCTGTTGGGATAAAAGGATTCCCAGGGCCTCACCATTTCACTGATTTTTCCATTATGGCTTTCTTTGCACTCAAGCTCTCCTGCTGCAGTAAAACTGACCTCTCAAGTCAGCTCCTCCCTTTCACAGTCCAAGTCGCATGGTTTTGGCTCTCAGTGCTCTGTTTTTCTGGTATAGGAGACAAAGTCAGCCCAAGGCTTCTACCCCTAAGGTTCCAGTGACACCCAAAGTTGAAAAAACAGAGAAGCTGGAAGTCCCAGAGAGAGCTGAGAAACCCGAAAAGTCTATTAAGTTTGAGAAGCTCCCCAAGGCTGAAAAAATGGACAAAACAGAGAATCTTCCCAAAGTGGAGAAAGCACCTAAGCCAGAAAAGCCCCACAAGGCAGAGAAATTAGCTAAGGCAGAGAAGCCCCCCAGAGTGGAAAAAGAAGACACTCCTGTGACCATGCTCACAAAAGATGCCCCAGGCAGCGGAGCTTCTAAACCCAAGCCAAAGCCAGCCAAAGTGAAAGCTGAGCCACCCCCCAAGAAGAGGAAAAAATGGCTCAAGGAAGCAGCATCTTCTTCAGACTCAGATTCCAGCCCTGACCAGCAGAGTGAGGAGGGTGAGTAGAAGGGGAAAGAAATTCCACCCAGGTGATGGGCATCAGAAACAGGCAGTTTGAAAAGGATACCAAGGACCTCTGTAGTCTTGGGAAGGGAAGAAATGTGGCAGAGCTACTTGATCCAAAGGCAAGGCATCATACATTATACCAGTGTTTTTCAATCTTGGCAACTTTTGTGTGGATTTCAACTCCAGTAGGCTGGCTGGGGAATTCTGGGAGTTCAAGTCAATATATCTTAAAGTTGCCAAGGTTGAGAAACACTGTATTACACTGTTATGTGCTTGTTGGTAGTTTGGTGTGTTGTATGAACCTAGCCATTGGGGTTTATTTAACAGATCATACTGTGGCTTACTGCCATATGTGTGAACTAGATTAAGGAGAAATTGTGATTTTACAAAGGTGGGGAATCTGGAGCTCTCCACATGATCTGGATTAGAAATCCCAGCAGTTCTAGCCCACAAGAAGAGAAAAGAATCCTGGGAGTTGTGATCCAGCCATTTTTAAAATGCCACTGGTTCTCTGAAAAGCCTTAGGAAAGGTTCTTATCATTAACCATAAGAGCTAGACTGAGAGAAATTATAGAAGGCTGACAATAGGGAATAGAAATAAGAAGTCCTGTCTACAAGGGGGTGCTTTTAAAGTGTAAGATGAGAAGAAACTCCAGATGAGTCAAGGAGAGAGCAAGACTGGTCTTTCTCTCTCTATTTGGTTGTACTGTATGTATAATCAGCATTTCTCAACCTTGAAAACTTTAAGATATGCAACCTTCCACTCCCAGAATTCTCCAGCCAGCATACTAGCTGTGGAATTCTGGAAGCTGAAGTCCACACTTATTAAAGTTGTCAAAATTGAGAAACACTGCCATAAACTTACTGTGTTTTGCACTTGTTTGTTAACCTGTATTGAACATTTTGAAAAACAGGGCTATAGCTGTCATAATAAAATAATGTTCCATTTCCCATTCAGAACATTTGCCCACAGGTCGCATTCTCAATACACGAGCCATGAAGGAGATGTACCGCAGTTACGTGGAAATGCTGGTCAGCACTGCCCTTGATCCAGACATGATCCAAGCTCTTGAGGATACAAATGGTGCGTATTCTTGTGTAGAGGTGCTTAGATGGGCTCATAGGCCAGTTTGAAAAGCCACTGGCTTTTGTGTCCATGGGCCTTCGGGAACCATGTAGCCCTCCTGTTTACTTTCTGCTTCGCTGTGGTCACTCATATTTGCTGTATTGTGGTTGGCCTTCTGGAGATACAAAAGCTTTTTGTTCCCTAGCTATATTTGCTTAGGAAATTCCTTGGGCCAGAACAGACTGAATATATACATTCTTGTTCTATGTTGCCATAGTAAGAACTATAAATATTCTATTTAAAAAGTATAGACATCTCCACATTCTTCCTAAGATGCCTGATGTTGCAAAATGCACTCTAAATCCCTCAACTTTGATCTCTCGTGACAAGAGAACACCACTGAATGTTTCAGTGTACTCCTTTGTAGCAGTCATTTGTATTAGACAAAGATATGAAGGGGTGGTTGGAAGAGAGGTTCTCAAACTTTGCAATCCCACAGCCCTTTAAAATTATCAGTGAAATTCTGCATAAAAGTAAATAAAAACTAAATAATAAATAAAACTAATTGTTATTGGCAGATATTTTGACAAATGTCAAGACCCATGGGTTTAACCATTGTTCATAGTGCTCTCTGGATTTTGTTTGTTGCTTTGCATATGTAAACTTGCTGTAAGCTTCTCCCGGCAAAGCAGGAGTGAGCTTTAACAGTGCTTCAGTTTTGCTTGCCTAAGCCCAATGAACTCCCCCCTGCCCCCCCAAAAAAAGTGTGCCCCCTCTAAATAGTTTTTTTAGGAGACCCACCATTTGAGAACACCTGGAGTAGAGTGGTCCTTAAGCGCTTATTTGTAACACATACCGTAGTATTTTGAGAAATCTGGTCTTGCCTAAAAAAATCCAGCCTCTTCAAAAAAGAAATGTGACCTTTGAAACCTTGTTATGCTCCTTTCACTTTCTTGTCTAAAATTCAGTCCACTGCAGCCAGCTTTCCTTAGTGCAGGATGCTGGCTGCCCATGTCCTGCATTGCAAGTTTCCTGTCCCTGCCCATCCTGGATGGGGGTTTTTTGTGACCTTTGCCATATGTTTTGACAATCCTATCCCAGATGAACTGTATCTCCCACCCATGAGGAAAATTGATGGGATTTTGAACGATCATAAGAAAAAGGTGCTGAAGAGAGTGTCACTGAATCCATCGCTACAGGTACAGAAGAGGGCGAGTAGAATATGTTATTCCCCCACAGACTGATTTTGGAAGAGGGTATTTATTCTAAGTATAGACTTTACTTTGTTGCCAAGATTTAGCTCAAGTGTTTTCTTCTCATTCACCTTCACAACAACAGTTGGGAAGCAAGGAGAGGCCCTGAAGACCAAAAGGTTTGTAACACAATCATAGTTTACATAGGCTAAGAATCCAAGCATGTTGCCTTGGATGTTTCAGTTCCTCTAGCCATGTATCTTGCTTGTAAATGGCTCTGCACTGTCACCCTTCAATTCATGAGTCAGCAGCTTTTTCATATGGGGTTGGTATTAATCATATATGGTGGCAGGAATGCCAGAAATTTAAATTGGCATTTTAAAAGAAATGAGAGTGAAATTTCGCTTGATCACCACATTGCACAAGGTTTCAGTGACCCTATTCCTAAGGCCTCACAAAATCTAAGTCAAAATGCTGAAATGTATCTCATGAGTTTTAGCCATGTCTTCTTTTCTTAGGGGGTGGTGGTATTTTTGAAGATCTATGGGTGGTATTTAGAAGTATCTCAAGTGCTACTTTGCTGGCCACTTGTTTAACATTTTCTACTTATAGTATACTTTTAACCTTAGAGATATTTGCAAATTTTTCACCATAAACAGGAAAACTTGGTTGTTCCTTTCTTTCCCCTGTTTTAGCAATATACTGTGAAAGTCAGCTTTAACTTTGCATGCATTGTACTGGGAAGAGGATTTATACAGTTAGTCCTTGTTTAGCAAATGGCTCATTTAGTGACCATTCACAGTTACAACAGTTATGAAAAAGTAACTTTACAACCAACCATTGCATTTGTGACCTTTGCAAGTCTGTAAAGCAAAGGAAAACTGAAATAATATAATCACAGTCAAGGTTTCACTTAGTAACTGTTCTGCTTAATGGCCAAGTTGCCAGACCCAACTGTGGTAGCTAAACAAGGGCTACCTGGATGCCTTGTTGGAATGATCAGACAAGTCAAACGAAAAGGCTGTTTTTCTATCTTTTAAAATGAGGCACCCTGCTCCCAGCTAAGAAAAGCAATTTCCTCCCCATTCTGCTTAAAAACAGTTTGTGAAATAAGAAAAAATAAAATCTTCAAATACGGGGGAAACACTGAGGTTTCTTTGGTGTCACATTGCCCAGGCTCTAGACATGCAGTACATGTTGGACTAAGGGTATGAAACTGGTTCTTTAGGATCACCTGATTTTCAGGACTTTGTAATATTGGTGTCTGCTTGAATAGCATGTAGCTCAGTTTTTCTAATCAATGAGACTCATGTTAAGTAATGTTGTTCTTGTCTGTTTTAAGGAAAGTAATAGTCTGGTCCTACTTATATACAGGGGTAGTTCTCCCCTAGACCACCTCCTACATCTAATCTGTTGTCTCTGGAGTCTTTTCAGTGGCTATACCCAACTTTATTATTTCAGGATGTTGCCATTTCCCTCTATATATTTAAATATCTGATTTGTCTAGTCCCTAACATCTTGGGACCTTTGTAACTACAGAAAGTGGAATGAATTGACCCAACAACTGGAGGTTGTAAAGAAGCTTCTTCTTCTCACATTTACTTTCTTCCCCATCCAGGAGGCACTGCACATGTTCCCCCAACTCCATGCTGAGACATGTGATACAACAGTAAGGTTGAGCCCAGGTGGTGATCCTTACAACCGCAAGACACTCAACAAACTCAAGAAGAATGTATCCAAACCACAGGTAAGTGCTGTGGATGAAGGTGGTGCCCAGGATCTGTGGTAATCTTATTCATTTATACTGATTATTCTTATTTCTCTTTTCCACTAGAGAGCTCAAGGTAAGAATAGTTGTGCTCCTACTTATCTTCTGTTTTATACTCACATATTGCAAGTGTGAACAATAGAGCCATGGGCCATTAATGAGAGTTTCATGACTGAGAAGTGACTTGAATGTGGTTTACTGTCAGCCTTGTAAGGTAGTCCAGACAAGAAGCACACCCAGAAGTACTAGCTTTAACTTTATAGTAAGGTTACATTAACAGAATTTTGCAAGTCTGAAAGTACATCCCCCGCCCACCTTGCCTTTACAGTTCGAGACACCAGAGAGGGACCTTTCTGAAAGGACCTCCACACCTCCATTCCTTCTGTGGATTCAGCTGCTGCTTGTCTGACCATTGCCTAGTCTGCCATTCTTTCTCCTGTCTCTCATGGTCATTCCCACATACGATTACAATTACCTTTTCCTACTCTGATGCACTAATCCCAGCTTTCCCCTACCTGGTACCCTCTTGGGAAATGCTGCTCTGGGTTTATATTATGCTCTCCATCGCTTATTGGTAATCAGAAATAGATAGTTTATAGCATTGCTTCTCAACATTGGCAACTCAAATAGCTGACTGGGGAATTCTGGGAGTTGAAGTCCATGCATCTTCAAGTTGCCAAGGTTGAGAAACACTGGACTTTAGCCTGTGAGTCACATGCAATTGTGATTTTCTGTTTTATCTAAAGTGCAGTTCTCAGTGGACCTACTTTGTACCTTCAAAAATTCTTTTTTTTTTAAACAATTTTATTGTTTTTTTAAAAAAACAAACAAAACAAACAAAACATAAAAACATCAGCTCTCTTCCATACATATATACAGTGTGTCGGTTGGTTCATCAGTTTTGTGCATTCATTTCGTAGTCTCAATTACGGTTATATTACATAATAACTCATATTATCAATCCAAACTTATATGTCCTCATATCATTATTAAAAAATCATTTGACTATAATTTTATTCATTCATACTTTATGAGATAACTATAATTTAGGTAATTTATTCTATAACAAATCATATAATCATACCAAATCCATCGTAAAAAACACTTTATAGATATGATATCAAATAACAAAAAAAACAAAAAAACAAAAAACAAAGATATTCCTTATTATCTAACATTCTAAATATTCTATTATTGTATTTTATCATCCAACCATTGATAGAAAAGGTCCCAAATTTTATAAAATCGTTTATCTTCTTGCTCTCTAATTTCAAATGTCAATCTACTCATCTCAGCACATTCCAATATTTTCTTAATAATTTCTTCCTGCAATGGAATTTTCTCATTTTTCCAATTTTTAGCAAATGCAATCCTAGCCGCAGTTAATACATTTACAATCAAATATTTCAAATCTTTGCTGTATGCATCTGGTAAGATTCCCAATAAAAAAAACTCTGGTTTCAAATCTATGTGTTTCTTTGTCATTTTTTCCAACCACATGCGGATTTTAGTCCAGTATTTTCTAGCATCCTCACAAGTCCACCACATATGGTAGTATGAGCCAGGTATCTGATGACATTTCCAGCATTTTTCAGATTTATTCTTGAATATTCTTGCTATCCTTGTCAGGGGAAAATGCCACCTGTAAAACATCTTACACAGATTTTCTTTATAAGCTGTTGACATTGTCGTTTTATAATTTTGCGACCATAGTTTTTGCCATTTCTCTAAATCAATCCCATATCCAAAATTCCTCCCCCAAGCAATCATAGTTTCTTTAACTTGTTCTTCCTCTAGCTTAATTCCCAGTAAATAACCATATAGTTTTTTAATCACCTTTTCATCAGTACCTGTCAAAATCTTATCTAAATCAGTCTGTTTATCATAAAATCCCTCTGTTTTAGAATCTTCATCATACCTTGAGTGTATTTGCACATATGAAAACCAATTCATCTTTATACCTTGTTCCTCTAGATTTTGTATCGATTTAAGTTCACCCTTTTCATCCAATAATTCCCCATATCTAACTGTTTGTTCCTTCTTATAGATTATAGGATAGGAAAATGCTTCAATAGTCGATAACCAAACTGGAATTTTCAGATAACATTGTTTTTTTTATCTTCTCCCAGTTTAACCACAAAGACTCCCGTATATAATGTCTTCTAAAGTAACCCTGTGTTTTAGTTCCCTTATACCATAAAAAAGCATGCCAACCCAACAACAAATCATGACCTTCTATTGTCAACAATCTAGTCTTTCTTAGTGTTATCCATTCCTTAACCCACATCAAATTTGCAGCTTAGTAGTACAACTCCAAATTAGGCAGGCCAAAACCTCCTCTAATTCTAGCATCTTGCAAGAGCTTTAGCTTTATCCTTGCTTTCTTACCTTGCCATATATACTTCAACACAATTTTATTTAAGTCCTCAAAATAGTCTTTTCCGAGCCTAATTGGTATTGTTTGAAACAAAAATAAGATTCTGGGTAAAATATTCATCTTGATTGTTGAAATTCTCCCTATTAATGACAGTTGTAAGTTTTCCCATTTCTTCAAATCTAAGGCTATCTGTTGTTTAAGTTTAATATAATTATTCTCTTTTAATGTACTACATCTTGATGTCAAGTATATCCCCAAATACTTGACCTTGTTCGTAACTTGGATTTTCGACAGGTCTGCCAGTTCTTCTCTTTGTCTTAGTAACATGCTCTTTGACAAGATCTTAGTTTTATCTTTATTTATTTTCAGACCAGCCACCTCACCATATGTCTCTATCTTTTCCAATAGCTTCGGAGCTTTTTCTAAAGGATCTTCCAAAATAAAGGCCAGGTCATCCGCAAAGGCTTGCAATTTGAATTCTTCCTTTTTAATTTTCATTCCTTTTATACTTTTATCTTCTCTAATATTTCTATTCAACACTTCCAGAGTCAATACAAATAGCAAAGGAGATAGGGGACATCCTTGTCTTGTGCCTTTTCTTATATTAATAGAGTCTGTAAGTTCTCCCTCCATCATTACCTTTGCTGTTTGCTCATGATAAATAGCTTCTATTGCTTGAATAAATTTTCTGGCAAAACCCATCTGTTCCAGTAGTAGTAACATAAATCTCCAGTTCACATTGTCAAATGCCTTTTGAGCATCTAGAAATATCAAAGCCATTTGCTTTTCAGGATGTGCCTCATAGTATTCCAAAGTATCCAGGATTACTCTCATATTGTCTCTAATTTGTCTCTTTGGCAGAAATCCATTTTGATCTGGATGAATAAAATTATTCAAATATTTTTTGAGTCTTTCTGCTAAAATTGAAGCAAAGATTTTATAGTCTGCATTTAATAAAGAAATTGGTCTATAGTTCTTAATTTGCAGTGGATCAGCCTCTTCTTTTGGAATAAGTGTAATATAAGCCTCTGACCATGTTTTAGGTATCATCTTCTTTGACATAGCTTCATTCATGACTTCTAACAATGGAGCGCTCAATGATTCTTGTAGTATTTTGTAGAATTCTGCCGGAAGCCCATCTGGACCTGGTGCTTTCCCATTATTTTGTTTCTTAAGTGCTTCACTTAATTCCATCATTGTTATATTACTTTCTAGCATTTCTTCAGTCTCTTTGGATATCGTAGGTAGGTTAGCATTCTGTAGGTACTGTTTGACGTTTTCCTCGTCAATATTCTCTTTCTTATATAGTTGTCCATAGAAATCTCGAATAATTTCCTTTTTCTCCTTATTACCATAACAAACTTGGCCTTGGTCATCTATTAACTGCGATATTTTCCTTGACTCTTTCTCCTTTCTCAATTTATATGCTCGCCATCTACCTGGTTTGTTTGCATCTTCAAAATAATTCTGTTTAGCATTTCTAATTTTCTGTGCCTGTTCTTCTTTCTCTATTAAACCCATTTTATGTTTAGTTATGTCCAATTTCAATTTAATATCTTTCTTCTGTGGCATTTTCTGTAATTCCTTTTCAAGTCTTTTATACTCATCTTCCAAGGCTTTAGTGGCTTGCCTTTTCCTAATATTCTTTTTTGTTACGTAGTCTATTATCAAGCCTCTAGCATATGCCTTCATTGTATCCCAAACATTCTGCATTGAAGTATCTTCTTTTTTATTTTCTTTAAAGAAAAAAGGCAGTTCTTTCTCAATCCATTGAATAAAATCTTTCTCCTTTAAAATAGTATTATTTAACGTCCATCTCGGAGGAAGAGGAGGAGGAGGGAGGAGGAGGAGGAGGGAGGAGGAAGAGGAGGGGAGGAACTGGCTTCACGATGGTACGGTTTGCAATCGAGCTCTAAGATTGCAGCCGATATCTTCGCCCCTGGCCGGTCCAAACGGACCTAAACCATCCCGTAGGAACGGTTATCATGAGGGGCATACCTGTGGATCACAGGGACACCGCAAAGTCCCTGGTTGACCCAGGAGAAGTCCCTTTTGCCGGCGGCGGAGAGGCAGCCCCAAAGCTGCTGAAGTCGGGGCAGCTCCAGAAAGGAAGAGGCCGAAAGAGAAAGTGTGTCGGCTGGGTGAGAAACTTTTTTTTTTTTAATTAACATTTTGAGGCTTGAAAGGACACTCTGATTATAAGAAGAAATCTGAGATTTTTGACAAAACTGAATAAGCGCCGTTTTTAAAGGGAGATGTCAAAGCGAGGCTTGGTTATTTCTTTTCCTTATTTTTTTTTTGCTACCGGACTTTATTGTTACTTAGTAAATAACTGGACTGAATTTTCTCATATATATATATATATATATATATATGGATCTTTGGTTGTTCGGGTTTTCTCCCGCGTAAGATTCGAAGTATCTAGGCAACGTTTCGATGAAGTCTCATTCATCATCTTCAGGCTTCTGTCTCCGGCTCTGTGCTTCTCAGAGTAATGTGAGATTGCAGCTGCTTCCTCCTTTAACTGCCAGTGGGGTGGGACTTGATTCGGTGGGGGCTTGGCTGTGTTCTGATTGGGTGGGGTGTGTTCTCATTGGTAGGGGTTTGGCTGTGTTCTGATTGGTTGGGGGTTAGCCGTGTTCTGATTGGTTGGAGGCGTGTTCTGTTCAGGTGGGGCTTGGTTGTGCTCAGGTTAGTCTTAGTTGCTGGGGGATTTGAGCTGGTGAGTTGTGATCTTGCTGTTTGGCTTCTAGTTCGTGGTCCTGCTGCATCTTCATAGTGGGTGTCGGTTTGCTTCATGTATGGCTCGGAGGGGTTTAAAGTGGGTAGTGATGCAGCTGCAGTGAAGCTTCTGGTCCAGGGTCGTGTCTCATCTTCTGGGTGGGTGGGAGTCTGTTTTCTACATGGAAGTGTGGTGGTGGCATCTTGTGTGGCTCTCATGGGTGTGGGTCTGAGCCACACAGATGCCACCACCACACTTCCATGTAGAAACAGACTCCACCCACCCAGAAGATGAGACACGACCCTGGACCAGAAGCTTCACTGCAGCTGCATCACTACCCACTTAAACCCTCCGAGCCATACATGAAGCAAACCGACACCCACTATGAAGATGCAGCAGGACCACGAACTAGAAGCCAAACAGCAAGATCTGAACTCACCAGCTCAAATCCCCAGCAACTAAGACTAACCTGAGCACAACCAAGCCCCCACCTGAACAGAACACGCCTCCAACCAATCAGAACACGGCTAACCCCCAACCAATCAGAACACAGCCAAACCCCTACCAATGAGAACACACCCCCACCCAATCAGAACACAGCCAAGCCCCCACCGAATCAAGTCCCACCCCACTGGCAGTTAAAAGGAGGAAGCAGCTGCAATCTCACATTACTCTGAGAAGCACAGAGCCGGAGACAGAAGCCTGAAGATGATGAATGAGACTTCATCGAAACGTGCCTAGATACTTCCAATCTTACGCGGGAGAAACCCGAACAACCAAAGATCCACATATAAATACCGAGAACCTCAGAAAACAAATATATATATATATATATATATATATATATATATATATATATATATATATATATTCTTATTCTCCCTTTTGATTTCTTAATTTTATTTTTAGGCTAGAGGCTCCCTTTGGTTATTTTTATTTTAACTTGATAAGATAGAGGAAGAGCGGCAGAATATAATTACAGGTGCTCTTCTGGACTTCTATCAACAATTTAATATTTGAGGTTTGGCTTTGAAGCTTGTGGAGAAGAGAAGAGAGTCATAACAAGAGCCTTGGACAATTAAACAAAGTGCAGTGTGTTGTTTCTTTTTTTTTATCTTTTTAGCTCCGCTACCCCTCCTTACCAGCATTACTGTAAACTTTTATTTTAGCAATATTTTTATTCTTACTTTTTATTTTAAAGGAAGCCTTAGAATCTCTCATTTTTATTTTTATTTTTTTTCCCTTTTCCATTGGGATTTTTGCTTTTTCTATCTATGCTCTTGGATTATTTTGGTTCCCTTTTTTAAAAAAAATTGAGATTTTTTAACTGGATTAAGGTGTGAAGAACCTGAAGAAATCTTTCTTTTGCTTTGTTCTTTTTTATTATTATTATTATTGGGTTTCCTCCTTCTTTTTATTTTTATTATTTATTGTGGATTATTTCATAATTGGATTAGGGTCTGGAAGAACCTGAAGAATCTTTTCTTTTTTCTTTTTTTTCCTTTATTATTGGGCTCTTTACCATTGGGTGTTTCCATTTTGGATTATAATTGGCTACCTTACTAATTGGATTAAAATTTGAAAGAATTTGAAGATCTTGAACCATTTAAAATGAGTAGGAAACTCATACCTCCGGGTGCCTCTTCATCTACTTCTGCCTCCCCACCAACTGGAGGACAACGTCCAATTCAGGCAATGTTAAAGCAAGACAAAGAACAAGAAAAAGTAACCTTACAGATGATTATGCAAGGAATCCAAGATCTTAAGATAAAAACAGACACCATTGAACAAAGAACAGGGAAGACTGATGAAAAAGTGGAAAATATTCAACAAATGATGGTGAAGTATGATGAGAGACTCCAAAAAATCGAAGAAGAAGGTAAACGAAGAGAGGAGAAGATGGGAAATATTGATAGTAGATTAACAGTGGTTGAACAAGATAAAAGTGGGATGCTGAAGTGGGAGATGGAGAGGTCAGAATTCTATCTCAGATTTCAAAACATAGAGGAAGAAAATGGACACAATTTGGCTGCGATAATGATAGAAATTCTGGCTGATGCTTTGGAAATAACAGAGGAAAAGATGATGGATGGAGTAGATGAGGTATACCGAGTTTTTACAAGATAAGCGATGAGAAATAATTTACCCAGAGAAGTTTACATCAGATTTACCAAAAAATCCATCAAAACACAAATTTTACAAGCGGCAAGAGAGAAGACGTTGAAATATAAAGGCGAAGAAATCCTGGTCTTAAAACAAATACCCAGAAGAGTGAGAGAGATGAGGAGAGAATATTGATTTTTGACCAAAGTGCTATTGAAAAAGGAGGTGAATTATAGATGGCTGATCCCAGAAGGACTGATGTTTACATGGCAAGAACAGAGACACAGAATTGATTCAATTGAGAAAGCAGAACTTTTTTATGCAGAATTTTTCAGAAGGAGAGAGGAAGAGGCAGAAAAAGAGGTCTCATCAATTGAATTCCAAGAGGAGCAAATGGAGATTGGAAAAGAAGAAGGCGCAGTAGGTGGACAGGTGGATATCAAAGACCAACGTGAACCAAGATTTACGAGAGCTGTCAAACCTAAATATAAAATACAATCATGGAAGAGAAAAAACTGATTACAATGAATATAAATGGACTTAACTCAGCTGCTAAGAGAAGGAAGATTTTTCATAAATTAGGGAAATTAAAGTTTGACATAATTTGTTTACAAGAAGTACACATTAAAAAACAACATGAACAATTGTTAGTACAGCCAAAATTAGGGAAAATATTTACTTCTTTGACTCAGTGTAAGAAAAGAGGAGTGGTTTTATATATTAAAGAGGCCACCCCAGCAAAATTGATTTACACTGATGAAGATGGAAGAGTATTAATGGTGGAAATAGTGGACAATAATATAAAAATACTCTTAATTGCAATCTATGCTCCGAATGATAAACAAGAAGAATTCTATAAAAAACTACATATGAAAATGACTGGACTGGACTATGCTAATATAATTATGATGGGAGACTTTAATGGAATTGTGGACAATAAACTGGACTATATAGCAACAACAACAAAACACAATAGAAAGATTTTTCCTAAATCCTTTTTTAAAATGACAGACGAATTAACTCTAAAAGATATATGGAGAGAAAGAAATGCTAAAACTAAACAATATACTTTCTATTCAAATAGACATTTATCATGGTCCAGATTAGATATGATTTGGATCTCAACAGAATTAATATCTAGTGTTCAAGAAACAAATATTGAAATAAGTACCTGGGCAGACCATAATCCAATGACAATTAAATGGAAGGGACAAAAAAAAAGTACCTTCAAAAATTCTAAGGTCTCAAAAATGTAAAAAAAAAAAAAGCCCTCTGGCCTCTCACCATATCACCAGTACATCCTCAGAGACCAAAGAAAAACATGAATTGGAAAGTGCAGCTTCTGCCTCTAAACAGCATATGTATCATTATAGAAGCCATTCATTCTGTACTTAATTGTGCATTGATGATTAACATTAAATCTTCCTCCCCTTCCTCCCTAATATAACAACTTATTCTAGATTCATATTGCTAGCAGATATGCCTACTCTTCTGCAGCAGTCATCTCTGACTAAATTTATGTAGGTTAGGAGCACTCTTATACAAATTACATTCATTTTGGCACACTTTTTGTTTTGTTTGGTTTTATGGAAAAAGTATTCAGTTTTTCATGGGGCTCCATTTAAAATATAATTTTAAATTCCGGTTAAAAAAAATCAATCCATTATTTTTTAAAAAATAATAGTGGTGCTATGTAACTTTGTCCTCTCCTGATGAATCTTGGGGATATTAGATAAAATAGATAGGATTTGTATAGTTTTTGATAAATAAATAGATAAGAGATATGAAAATTAGAGCCTATGTTAGATGAGATACAGAGAAGAAGCTTTAGTGAGAAATTTGAGTATACTTAGAAAAATACAATTCTTCAATGCTGTAAGGAAAATTTGACAAAATTCATGCTTCCTTCCTCTATTAAGAAGGTCGCAAAACTTTTAAAAAATAGCAATGGATTATGAACACAGAAGAAATCAGAACGTTAGTTTAAAAGGGCAGTCCCACGAGACTTTAATTTAAATTGAGAGTGAAGGCAATCTCAATTTAAGCATAATAGTATAACTTCCGCTCCCATCACTGAATAAAACAACAATTTAATGTTAGTATTCCTTTGTCATTTTGTTAAAAAATAAATAAGTAATCTCTTCAAGAAGTTCCCTAGCTGAATAGTGCTCACTCTTCAACTATGGCTTTACAAGTTATAGAGATGTTACGAAGCACAGCACTCAGAGGAGGTATTTTTGCGACAAATTAGTCATGGAAAACAAAAATCCATATATATGATATGTGCTGATACAGTTTTGAGCCATAGGTGTTTAGTGGTGGGTTTCCCTTTGAAAATTCCCTTGAAATTAGTTTGTGATTATTGAAATGCGCATAGACATGCTTAGCTAAGATAGTAACCTGGATCCACCAGGATGTGGACTGGCCCATCTTGTGTAATGCCAGCAGGTGTCGGAACTCGTGTAAAATGATCATCCAAAGAGAACAAATAGAGATTCTTGAATTAAACCTCTCCTAGTAAACCTTTACCCATCACACAACCCAAATGGACTTTTCTTAGTACAATGACAACCCCAAGAAACTTTATTGATTAGTCGTCTGACCATATCAATATAAAATCAATACATAAAAAACAGTAGGACATACAGTATTCATAACAAATCACACATACAGTTAACCCCAATCTGTTCTAGGTTGTCTGTTCTCTTTGAAATGGCCTTTGATATAAAAATTGCATCCTTGCTAGCAATATACAGTATATGCAAGACATAAGGTATCCCAGTATTTTTTAGTTTTTAAATAAGGATCTAAATTAAGCAGTCCTTTCTGCAGAATATAGTTTGCAATCAAACAGGAGATGTGCAATGTCTTCAACAGCTGGTGCATCACAGATACACAGTCTATAATCTCCTTGTTCAAAATGTGCTCTACAGAAAGCTCATCCATCATGAAACTCCTGGATTCATGCCTCAGCACATACTTCAAGTTCAATGGGAAAATCTATAAGCAAATACAAGGTACCCCAATGGGATCACCCATATCAAGCCTAATAGCAGAATCAGTCATGCAACAACTCGAATCCATAGCTCTACCCACCATCCAGCCAAAATTCTGGACATGCTACATCAATGACACCTTCATCATCAGGAAACGCTCTCAAATTGAAGAAACACACCACCTACTCTATAACATATTCCCTGGGATCAAATTCACACATGAAGAGGAAACAGACAACAGACTCCCATTCCTCAATGTTGACATAAGAAGACTAGACAACAGAGAACTAGAAACACATGTCTACCGCAAACCTACACACACAGACCAGATCCTCAGCTTTGCAAGCAACTACCCCACCGCACACAAAAGAAGCTGTGTCCAAACCCTGTTCAGAAGGGCCAGGATGCACTGCAGCACCACAACACTAAGAAAAGCAGAAGAGAAATGGCTGCTCGATGTCTTTCTCCGTAATGGCTATCCAAATAACTTCATATTCCGACACACAGCACCCAAACCACAACACACCACACAGCCAACCACTACGCAAAAAGTAACCCTACCGTACACAAAAGGGGTGTCGGAAATGGCAGCCAGAATCCTCCAACCCCTAGGAATAACAATAGCCCACAAACCCACAGCCACACTCCGCCAGGAATTATCCAGAACCAAAAACAAAATACAGAAGGATGAAAGAAACAATGTAATCTACAAAATCAACTGTAACCATTGTGACCAATTCTATGTGGGACAAACATCACGTCAATTAAAAACCAGGAACCAGGAACACCGGCTGGCAGTCAAATGCCATGATCCCAAATCCTTAATCTCTACCCATATGGACACCAAACAGCACCAGTTCAATTGGAGCAACACAAAAATTATTGGCCACGCTACCACCCACCACGCTCATGAGTTCATTGAAGCCTGGCACTCCACAAGCAATTCTATCAACTGTCATGGCCCCATTGGAGCCTGGGTCTGAGGACAAGATGGAGCCAGGGCCGACGGAGGAGGATGACGTGGCCTCGTTGGCCCTAGAGGAACGACCGGAGAAGCAAGACGAGTCAGCCCCGGGTCCCTCGGGCCTTGGAAGGGTTGCCAGTGACAGAGACAGGGCGCAGGATGACCAAGTAAGTGGGGAGGAGAGGGAAAGTGTAGGCAGTGGAGCAGAGGAGCAACAGAGCTCCTGAGAAGAACACTTGCCTCCCGATCCTTGAGTACAGAGAATGGAGAGGAGGCAGGATCAGCGCAGGGCAAACAGATGACTTGGGAGGAGGGCACCCTGCCCCTTGTCAGAAGGCTCACCTGTGGAATAAATTAAAGAGACACCGTGGGGAGGGGTACTTTTCGGGAACAAGCATTGACTTTTTCCAGCCACACTTGCAGTTACCAACATCTTGCCACTTTGCCTAGCCTTGTTTTGCCTGGGTTCGACTTGCCTTGCTTTGCCTAGCCTGGCCGTGGGCAAGTACTCAGTGACACAGCTCTGCTTTGGGTTGTGCTGCAGCCCCAGTGACCCCTTTGTGCAACGAAGACTCCCTGGAACCAAGTTTCCTGAACCCTGGCTGCTCTCAGAACTGGCTGCTCCTCTGGACTCACAGCAGCTTGGAACTAGTGGAGGGGTGTGTGTGTGTGTGCGTGCGTGCATGTGCATGTGTTTGGAGCATTGCTCTTGGACTTACAATGAACTGTGGGAACTTTGGGGGAAAAAGTTGGAGCAATGAAAGGGAGTTAAGCCTTCACTCTGGCTGTGTTGCTTTCATGCCCATCCCGGGGTCACATCACATCAACAGACACATTGACCTACAACCAGCCTACAAACCCCTCAGAATCCAATTCAACCACACAGCCAACCAGAGACATCACCAACCTCAACCAACCCACAAAAGCACCCCCCCAGCAGTTCACCTCCCAATGACCCTAACCTGTAATCTTACCACAAGACCCATAACCACTCACTGATGACCCACATCTGAGCCATCATGAGACCCTCACTTGACACACCCACACCTGAAGCCCTTATAAACAGAAGAACACTGACACTGACATCCTCTAAACTCTGCTGAAGACTTTACCTAGCCTGGTAATGAAATGTTTGTAAACCAACCCACAAGCTTGGAGAATGAACCCTCACCCTATACCCGAGCTACAGATATTCACTACTACTGCAAAGTTCTTCTAAGATGTTGAAACATATAAGTTGTTAAATACTTTTCTGTCTGGGAAGCAGATTTGTGTTGAGCCAACCACTTCACAGACTTAACATATTTAAGGAATGCAATAACATCTTAGGCAGTCACATCTGTTAGGAATGATAGTCACCTAACAGTTGGGTTGGCAATATATAAACCAGGATAGTCATTTAATACTGTTGTATCTTTAAGAGAATGTTGTAATTTTGATTGGCTGAGGTTCCTCCGACGGCCATAAGATGGAGCCAGAAACCTGGTTTGCTTTCTTCTTGCATTTTCCTTGTTGCCTTTTGCCTGAACGTTGTTCTGCTTGGATTGCTGTGAGTCTTGCAAACTGTTTGCAAACTCCGTTTACTGAACTTTGTTTATGATACTGGACTTCATTTTTGGATTATCCCTGGACTAATTGTATTGAATACTACCTGCTTTAACTGTTTATGATTTGGACTGTTTGTTGGACTTTGTTTACCCATTTACTGGAAGTAAAACCTACATTTTACTATTCAGTGTATCTGTATGCTGGTTGTGTGTTATTCAACACCACTCTCACTATGTTTCCCTGAATGCACTCATTCTCCTAATGGGGAATACCTCAACAACATCACTTTGTTTTAAGCTTTTATTGGCCTTCAGATATGATTGGACTGGGAATTGGATAAAGAATCCATATTGTGTGATGGCATTTGAAAGTTGGGCAGCCCAAGTGCAAAGAGGCATATTAAGGATCTGCTCTTTGAAATTACAGCTTGGGTAATTGTCTGGGTCCATAAATAAGATCTTCAACCAATACTTGAATACTTTAATTACTAGATTATTTTGTATAGGGGGTATATCCAACTCTGCCTTACTGCTGGAATTGGTATAGATTTGTCCATCCCCAAGATATATTTCAAAAATTCAAAACAGTTCTTATCTATAGTAATGTGGCTATTTAACTGTCTAAGCTACTTAAGAAGTAAATGTTGTAGGCAGAAAAATTTAAAAATAGATCGCCCCCAGGCTGTCCATTTTCTATAAGATATCTTATTTTTTTAGTCCATTGGTCCTGCCAAATACAGTATGTTATATTCATGAACTGGATTCCCTGCACTTTTCAGGAGCATAACATCTTCCAGAGTAGACTTAACCTTTGGCTTTTTAATAACCAACATTAACCCTTCCATATCTGGGTTTAACATCAGCTTGTTTACCTTCACTCGGACTGATGTTCAATTTAGGCAATCAGCTATTTTTCTGGTTCTTGAATAGCAAGAAAGGAGAAAACATGTTGAAAGTTCATTACAAAATGGATTATCTCTTCTAGCAGTTTGTGAAAAAATGGAACTCTGTCACATGACAGTGGTCTAAGTGCTGATCACACTTCATCACCACTGCAACTGAGTCTATCCATTTTGCTACTGGTTGTTTTCTTCTCCTCTTTCCTTTCACCTTTCCCACCATTAGAGCCTTTTCTGTAGAGTTGGGTCTTCACATAATGTGTTTGAAGAAGGATAATTTGACTCTGGTTATTTGTGCTTTGAGTAAGGACTCTGGGTTGATTTGTTCAATGAACCATCAGTTTGTTTTCTCGGCTGTCCATGATATTTTCAGGAGTCTTCTCCAACATCAAAGTTTAAAACCATCAATATTCTTCTTATCCTGCTTCATTAAAATTTCAACTTTCACTTCCATAGAATGTCACAGGAAATACCATGGCTTATATAATTATAATTATAAAATTATAATTTTTTATTTTATTCAAAAAAATTAAAATACAAAATCTAAAGGAAAACATTTAAAGGCAAAACTCAAAACTAGACAAAAACCTTAAAATGTGAATGAAAAAGACAAAGAACAAAAACACATATTCGCCCCCCCGGTGGACTTCTGGCTGACGTCACAGCGAGATCGGACATGAGCGGGTCTCCACGCTCCCATGCCAAGTTCTCCCCATTGGAGGGCTCCGAAAGGAGCTAAAGCCACCTTGTAGGGGTGATGAAGAAAAGAGGGGTGCCCTGCAGGTTGTGGAGAGCAGCAACTCTTCTGCTTGACCCAGGGCTTCTTCCCTCTCAGCCACGATGAGAAGAGGCAGCCATTATGGCTGCCATGAAGCTAGGACAGCCGAGGCAACAAAGAAAGTGCAGGAGTGGTGTCGATGAACAGTGACTGGAGCTGGGTGAAATGATTCTTTTTTTAGACCCTAACTTTAAAAGGAAAAAAAAAGAGAAGAAAATCCAGGAAAATAGACTCTTAGAACTATTTGTTAAAGCGGCAAACAATCATAGAAAAAAAAATCCTAGACCCCAAAAATGGAACTAAGGGGAGAAAAGCTAAAGACCTTTTAAAACATAGCAAATTGGACTTTCAAACTGGGTAGCCGTTGTTTTGGAAAGGCATTATAAAATGCTGGAACTATCTACTTGAATACCCGACTTTGCTTTCATAAACTGAATTAAAATTGGATTAATCTGTCAGACTTGAAACAATGCTGAAACCTAAGCTGAGGGTGCCATCTACTGGTGAATGGAAACTATACCATACCCCTACAAGTCTGGGAAATTTTCTGATAAGAGAAATAAACAACATTCATCTGGAGCAGGGGTCACCAACCTTTTGGACCTCAAGGACCACCAAACTCATAATTTTAAATCCCAGGGACCACTAAGCAGTTCTGTGGGCATGGCCTGATTTGTGGGTGTGGCTTGGTGGTCATGTGACTGGCTGGGCATGGCTCATATGTAAATATTATAAATATTTATATAAATATTGAATTTTTTATATAAAAAAGCAACTTTTACCCAAAATCAGGCAAAGCAGGCAGGCAGATTGAGTTGCTCACAGAATCACAGATTCATTCAGAGATCTATCTATCTGCCATTGGCTAGCTCAGTCTGTCACATAAAATTTGCTTGCAAGCAAACTCATAAAATTAACTCACAACACACCATGTATGTAAATATTGAATTTTTTATTTTAAAAAAGAGCAACTTTTACCCAAAATCAGGCAAAGCAGGCAGGCAGATTGAGTTGCTCACAGAATCATTCAGTGGTCTATCTATCTGCCATCGGTTAGCTCAGTCTGTCACATAAAATTTGCTTGCTGTGAGTCTGCACTGAATAATAGAACCTTCAGTCCTAAGGAAGGTTCGGCTGTGCTTAAAAGCAGAGCCGAAGATCTAAAGACTAGCTAGAAAACAAGATATCCAACAATTTCCTGCTTCCTAGCTAATCTAAATCTCCCAACACAGCAGAACAGCTGATGGTCGGAAAAAGGAAAAAATAGCAACTTAGCAGGCAAGTTTGCCAGATAAGGAGTGAGTGGGCAGGGAGGGTTCCCGCGGGCCATGTGGGCAGCGCAGCTTTGTGTTTCTGCGCAGCCTGGATTAATTGCTTTGGGGGGTGCTCTGGGGGTGAGATTTCTCTGTGGCCCAACAAAATTTTCTCGGCCCACGGCCCACCGGTTGGCAACCGCTGATCTGGAGGACTGTGATGATACTTACTATTCTATAACTATCTACTTAATGATTACTGGAAACTATTGTGAGAATAAGGAAGACTCTTAAGTAAAGTAAAGTGACTTTGATTTTTGGAAAGCTGCCTGGACTACCTAAATGGAACTGATTAATAATCCTGAGATGTAAACGATGCTATAGAGCTCTGCACACCAGAACAACTAGACACAAGGACAGTTTTTTCCTGAACGCCATCACTCTGCTAAACAAATAATTCCCTCAACACTGTCCAACTATTTACAAAGTCTGCATTACTATTACTATTAATCTTCTCATCAGTCCTTATCACCCATCCCCTCCCACTTGTGACTGTATGACTGTAACTTTGTTGCTTGTATCATTACGATTTATATTGACTGTTTCCTAGTATGATTTGATTGCTTATTGTACCCTATGACTATTATTAAGTGTTGTACCTGATGATTCTTGACTCTTGACAAATGTATCTTTTCTTTTATGTACACTGAAAGCATTTGCACCAAGACAAATTCCTTGTGTGTCCAATCACACTTGGCCAATAAAGAATTCTATTCTGTTCTGTTCTGTTCTGTTCTATTCTATCTAAAGAACTATGATTATTGAACTTTCTGAGGAGCAACATTAGACTTCAATATATTGTTTTTGGACTATTGTGTAAGAGCGGGACTTACTAAAATAAGACAAGATGCTCCACCATGGAGAAAGGAGTGAGATTTCAAAAGAAATGGCATTGATGTTTCAAATCATCATACTATGACAAAGAATCACAGAGAGATATAAAACCTATTGCAAGACATAAATGGGAAAATAGAAAATATCCTACAACTGATAATGAATGAAGATCAAAGAGTCCAGGAAAGAGAGGAGACAACAGAAAGAATGGAGGAAAAGGTAGAACAGACAAATCAGCAAATAAAGCAAGATGAGAAGGAGAAGATGATAAAGATAATAATGACTGATGAAATAAACCAAGGGAAAAGTACTTTAAGAGATTTTAAAATGGAATCGGATAAGCTGGAAGATACGTTTGAAAGGGAGAAAGGGGCTTGGGTGGATACTCTGAAGACCTGGAAGCTTAGGAGGATAGAGATGGTGGAAATATTTAGACAGAATGGTAAAGATACAGATGTTGATAGAGACAAAGATCCAAGAGAGGAGTATGGGAGGCAAGCTAAAAAATGAATAAGAATTGAAGTATTAAAACGGACGAGAGATGATGGAGAGAAAGGATTTTTTTCCTAACATAACAATGGCCTGGTTAAAAACTAGAATAGAGGTAGAAATAAGAATACACACTTTTATATAAAGCAATAGAGATGGAAAGATTGGAGGTTGAAAGATGGTATTATTACGTATGTTTAAATAATATGATGATTGGTACTAGAATGGTGTATTGAAACATTGAATAGCCAAATAATGAAGGACTATGTCTTAATATAAACATGTGTTTTAACACTAGGATTAGTAATGGTGGCCTGATTAGAAGCTAGTATAGAGGTAGAAATAAGAAATAGGGGGAATATTAGCATATATAATTTTTATGTAATAGAATATAAAGCAATAAATAGATGGAAAGATTAGAGGTTGAAGGATGATATTACTATGTATGGTTAAATATTATCATTGGCATTAAAATGGAACATTGAAATATTGAATAACTACTTTAAAGCAAACATGTATGTTAATACTAGGATTACATAAGTTTGATCAATGTAACAAATATTATTAATATTATTATTGCTACTTGTATCAAAATGAATTATACCCAGAGGCCACACTGTTCATGTATTGATATTGATGTATATTTAAAAATAAAAATCCAATATAACTGAAAAGAAAAAACACATACCCCCCCAGTTGAACACTGACAAATATATTGCAACAATAGCTTCCCCCCTTGCAAAACAGGTCCAAAATTTATAAACTTCTACATCTATTTGCAACCCAATTTCACCTGTCATACATTGTTATACTGTATATCAAGAAAAAATAGTTAACAGGTTAATCAACAGCAAAGTTAAAGTTCAAGGCCCTCTCTTAACGATCGGTTACTGTAATTTATTTGTAGAAAGTCTACAACAATTTTTTTTTAGTTTGTTCAAAATTTCAAAAAAAATTAAAAAAGAGAAACATGTTCTCACATTTTGCAGCATTGCTGTAACAGTGTACATATCCATTAGTGTCAATTAAATTCATTTACTACAAATATATCTATAGCTTATATACATATATACATATCTATATACACATTCATCCTATTTCCTATTTTTCTCTAGAATTTCTTTAATCATTTTCGTTGAACATCTTTACTTCCTTTTTACTCAACCATTTGTACCATATATTCCATATTATAAAGAAATCTCCTTCTTCCTTATTTTTTTAATAGCATGGTTAATCTAATCATTTCTGCGCATTGGTGAATTTTGTTGACTACTGCCAGGTATGTGGGTCTGTTGTCGATTTCCAGTTTTTGGCAAAAGCTATCCTTGCTGCTGTAATAATGTGTAATATTAAATGCTGATACTTCTTGTCCCATGTCGGTTCTGACATTCCCAATAGAAAGGTCTCTAGGTTAAACTTAATCTTTTGTTTTGTCAACTCTTCTAGCCATGCCTGGATCTTAAGCCAATATTTTCGCACTTGAGGACACGTCCACCACATGTGAAAATACGTTCCCTGGCTATGATGGCACTTCCAACATTTAGCTGACAAATTGGGAGACATTCTAGCTAATCTCGCTGGTGGCAGATGCCAGCGATAAAACATTTTGTAAATGTTTTCCTTGTAGGAGACTGATAACATTAGTTTATAATTCGTTTACCATATTTGTTACCATTGTTCTAAATCAATATTATGGCCACAATTTTTGCCCCATGTTATCATATTCTCCTTAACCGTTTCCTCTTCCATTTTAAATTCCAGTAAGCAGTTGTACATTTTAATAATCATTTTTTCACCTCCTTGTAATATTTTATCTAATTCCTGAACTGTGTTATAAAAACCGAATTGTTCCTTTTTTGTATCTTGTTTGAATTTGAACATAAGGCCACCACCCTATTTCAATTCCTTGTGTTTTTAGTTGTGTCTGTGTTTTCAGGTCACCTTCATCCGTTATAAGTTCTTTATATTTTATTGTTTTATTCAAATCCATAGCATTGGGATACATTAGTGCCTCCATTGGAGATAACCAGAGAGGTATTTTCACATAGTGGTTTCTTTTAATTCTTTCCCATACCTGTAGCAGGGCATCTCTTATCCAGTGTCCTTGAAAATAACTATAACTTCTGTTTTTTCCATCCCAAGGAAACGTGTGCCAGCCAAGCTGTAAATCAAAGCCTTCTAACATCAATATTTTTTTGTCTGCCAGGTTAATCCAGTCTTTAATCCAAGTACTAGCTGCAGCCTGATAGTATAACTCAAAGTCTGGGAGAGCCAATCCTCCCTTACTTCTGCTATCCTGCATTAATTTATATTTTACTCTGGGTTTTTTCTTTTGCCAGATAAATTTGGCAATTCTTTTGTTCAGGTCTTCGAAAAAATTTTTCCCTAGTTTGACTGGCACAGTTTGGAATAGATACAGTAATTTTGGTAACACATTTGTTTTAATGTTCACTATCCTTCCCATCCAAGAGAGTTGTAAATTTGCTCATCTAAGTCTTTCTGTATCTGGTCTATCAATTTGTCGTAATTATCAGTCTTTATTGTGGAGCATTTCGCTGTGAGCCAAATATTTTATTCTTTTCATTATCTGGATCCCTAGTTCCTTTGTCAGTTCCTCATTTTGCCTTTTAGTACAATTTTTGGTTATTATCTTGGTCTTTTCTTTATTGATTTTGAGTCCTGCTACTTTGCTGAATGCCTCTATCTCTTGCATTAAATTTTTGCTTGACTCTTTTGGGTCTTCCATTATGAAGACCATGTCATCAGCGAATGCTTACAGTTTGTAGGTTTCTTGTTTAATAGTCAATCCTTGAATATTTTGGTTTTTCCTTATCTGGGTCAACAATACCTCCGTTGATAGTATGTATAGTAATGGGGCAAGCAGACATCCCTGTCTCACTCCTTTGTTTATTTTTATATTGTTTGTGGTTTCTCCATTGATCACTACTTTTGTGTTTTGTGTAAAGTATATTGTTTTAATTAGTCCTATAAATTTTTCATCAAATTTCATCCTAGATAATTGTTCAATCAAGAATTATCAAACGCCTTTTTTCTCCTGCTCTTTCTTTAATTTGTGCAAGAGCCATCTCCCAGGCTTGTTCGCGTTCTCAAAATAATGTTGTTTAACTAATTTCAATTTCTGGCCATTTCTTCTTGGAGACTTAAATTTATTTCATGTTTAGTCAGGTTTAATTCTTTTTCGATAGATTCATTGTATGGATCTTTTTGCAATTTGTCTTCCAAGTTTTCCAGTTTCTCTTGTCTCGCAATCTGTTGGTTTTTCCTGTCTTTATTTTTATTTATTTTTTGCTGCAAATGCTATTGTCAGACCCCTCAAGTAGGCCTTCATTGTATCCCATAAGTTTCAGATTGTTGTATGTTCATTCATATTAATTTCAAGAAATATCTTCAATTCCTTATTTATCATTTGGGTGTATTCTTTGTCTCCCAGTAAACTCTTATTAAACATCCATCTACCTATCTTTTTCTTTCCTCTCCAAACCAATTTAATTGGATTATGGTTGGCCCAAGTGTTTGGCAATATTTCTATTTTTTCCAATAATTCCGAGTCCATCCATATCATGTCGATCCTGGACCAGGATTTGTGTGGGTTGGAAAAGAAGGTAAATTGACTTTTAGATTTGTTTAATTCCCTCCGCGCATCTTTTAAGTTCATTTCTTGGGATAATTTGTCAAATGTTATTGGGAGTATTCTCTTTTTTTATTGTTTTTACTACTTTTGTAATCCTTTTTTATACTTGACACCACGTTGTAATCCCCTGCTATGCATATGTTAGCTAATTCGGTCTCTATGATTTTATTATGGAGCTTAGGATAAAATGCCTTTTGGTTGGTGTTTGGAGCATAAATTGCTGCCAATAGTATCTTTTTTTTGTTCTATTCTTATCTCTATAAGAAGTATCCTACCATCATCATCATTATATATTACTTTTGAGTTTAACCAATTCTTGACTTACACCACAACACCTCTCTTCTTTTGATTTGTCAGGGCCAGATGTAATTTATCCAATTGGGGGCTTCTAATAAGTATCCATGTTGTTTTGAAATATGTACTTCTTGTAAACATGTGATGTCTGCATTTTGCTTTATAAGTTTTGTAAACATTTGTTTCCTTTTAGATAATGAATTTAGTCCATTTATATTTAGAGATAGTAGGGTAGTCCCTCCATCCATTTTATTGTTGGTACTCTATGACTCTTGTTCTCAATTCTCTCTGCAGTCAGTTGTTTTCTTCCTCTTCCCGATTCTTCTGTTCTCTTCTTTCCCTTTCTGTTTCCTGATCCTCCGATGTTATCTCCTCTTGACTTCTACTCTCCGTTTCTTCCTTGCTTTCTTGTTCTTCCTCCGTTCTCAAATACCATCCATAAAACTCGTGTGCCTTATCGAGAGAATTGATTTTAAATTTCTTCTCCTGCCATGATATCAGTAGTCCCTCTGGAGTTAGCCATCTAAATGGTATGTTGTTTTTGATCAGTTGTGTTGAGAGGAATTGATAGTTCCTCCTCTGTTCTCTCACCCTCCTCGGTATCTGTTTTAAGGTCACCACTGCATGGCCTTTGTATATCAGTGGCTCATCCCTCGTTCGTCCATACAACAGATCTCTAGTAGTTTTCTTTGCAAAGCATACATGGACCTCCCTTGGTAACTTATGTCTACGTGCATAATGTGTTTGCACCCAGTAGACCTCATCCAAATCATTCATTATCTCCATCTTATCTTTCTGGAGGGCTTCTGCAATTAGCTCTGCTATAAGAGGTCGTAGATCTTCTTTCCTATCCTCAACAATGTTCTGGAATCTGAGGAAGAACGCCACTTTTTCCAGCTCTAGATGGACCACTGCCTCATGGAGTTCACAGTAAAGGATTTTCCAGTTTTGTTCAGTCTCTTCGAGTTTCTTTTCTACATTCTCCATTCTAAGTTCCATAGTTATCAATTTCTGTTAGTTTCTCGCTACTGTCTCTTGGATTGTTCCAAATTTATCATCCAGTTTCTGAATATCTGCTTTCACTTCTGCTATATTGTTCTTCATTTCACTTTTCAGTTCTTCCTGATTTCTGGTGATAAGTTCTTATGTTCTTACCATCATTTCTTGCATCATTGCGAGGGACTACTGTACTGCTTGTAATGTTGGAGTAGGTGTTAATTTTTCTGCCCCCAACATTGTGTCCAAGGATCCTTGTCCTGCAGGCGAAGGTATTCTCGTTGTCATCTTTTTTCCAACTTTCGTAGTTATTGTTGTTGTCATTCTCAATACTCTCAAGAGATCTTTCCAATCTACCATTCACAGATATGTTTAAGAGCTACCTCTCACTTTCTACTGTACTCTGCGTTCTATACTCTTATTTCACTCTTTTTCTACTATATCCCTTAAATTAAACTACATATTTTCAGGCTAATCAACAATACATACTGGCTTCCTAGCATAGTTTTACAATTAACTTTCAATTCTACAATATAAATTCTATCTTCAAATCCGTTCTAGCAATCAGCAATTCATAAGCAATAATCAAGAGTTCCTTAATTAATTAGTAGAAAAATCAAATAAGCACTTAATCAGCACTTAATCAGCACTTAATCAGCAATAATAGACCCTCTGGATTATTCACTTGTTTGTAAATATCTATTTTATAAGTACAGAATTTTAATACTATCTATATGCTTTTTTTTAAAAAAAATTTATTTTTATCACAACAACAAAAACAAACATAAAACCTTCTTTCTGTTCCACAGTGTGTAAGCTGAGTACATATTTCTTCGTGCACAAAATAATATCATACATATTTAACTTGTATATATTTATAATCTTATCAATATTTTATATCACATGTCATGTATTCTATTATCCTTAACTTTTAAGTCCTTGACTTTCAATAATATATTTCAAGTTCATTTTCTTACACTAACTCCTCTATTTATTAGTAACAATATGTTATACTACACTTATATAATTCAATTCTTTACTCTTCTATCCAACCATTCATAAAATAGATTCCAAATTTTATAATAATCTTTTTCTTCTTGTTCTCTAATTGCCATTGTTAATTTACTCATTTCTGCATGTTCCATTATTTTCTTAATTATGTCCTCTTCTGTTGGGATTTTTTCATTTCTCCAATTTTGTGCAAATACAATCCTAGCTGCTGTTAAAATATTAATAATCAAATATGTTATTTCTTTGTTATAACCCTCAGGCAAAATTCCCAATAAAAATGTCTCTGGTTTTAAGTCTGTAGGTTGTTTTATCATCTTCTCCAGCCACATGTGTATTTTAGCCCAATACTTTTTAGTCTCTGTGCATGTCCACCACATGTGGTAATATGATCCTGGTAACTTCTGACATTTCCATTATTTTCATTCCCTTTATTTCTCCATTTTTTCTAATATTTCTATTCAAGACTTCCAATGTCAATACAAATAATAGTGGGGATAACGGACAGCCTTGTCTAGTTCCTTTTAAAATGTTGAAGTTTTCTGTCAATTCTCCATTTATCATTACTCTTGCTGCTTGCTTATTATATATCAATTTTAATGCATTCGTATACCTGTCTCCAAAACCCATCTCCTCCAATTGCATCAACATAAACTGCCAATTCACATTATCAAATGCTTTCTGTGCATCTATGCGGGGGGTCTATGAGGGTCCTATATCCATAAGACCCGTCCTGGGCCCAAGTAGCCATGCCATAGGTGCAGACGATTCTTTCTGAGCTCCAGATGTCCCCTGCATATTCTGATTGACAGGGGAAGCCTGCAAAGGTATTGTCTGCATCCCTTTTTTTGCGAGATAACGTGTCATATACAGGGATGCCTAGTTCCTGCTTAATAGAGATTGGTAGGAGGAAAAAGGGTCTTATCCATCCCAACACACATGATCCTTGCCAGTCTGCTGGAAGGGATGGGTAGGCTAGGTTGCCACAAATCCAATACATGTTATTGGGCGCTGTCCAGTTTTGGGAGGATGTAGTGTTGCTGAGATGAGGGAGGAGGGAGGTGTTGAATTTAGCAGGTATGGTGGTGGCATTGTCAGGTGCTGTCTAAATCTGGTAGGAGTCATCCCATGTGCCTAAACAAAGGAGATGTCCTACCAGAATGGACCCATTTCGGGAAAAGCAGTTTCTATCAATTAAGTTGGTAGTGATTGTCCAGATAAGGGGGTCAGAGGCTGTTCTAGCTGTTATATTTCCTATAGAAGACATGTTGTTGAACAGTGATGACAAGGCTTTCTAAAGCTTGCCATGGCCACTGTTCTTCTGTGGTGGTTCCCCCACAGACAAAACAATTGGTTATTGCAAGTTGTTTTGCAATTTTTCTGCCATGTCCATGAACAAGTTTTTTGCAATAATGCTGGTATCAGGGGCTCTATTCAACTTTCTTAAATTGTTGTACACTGACCAGCCTAACGATGTTTCCTTACCCTCATATATTACTTCTGTTTTGATAGTAATGTAAGTGTTTGGATCTGATCCTGTGCCATCAATCCCTATACCATAAGTATCCATGGTGGGGTGTTGTCTGGAGATAGTGATTTCTACCTTATTGTCTGTGGGAGACCCTGATACTCGTTTGAAGTGTGACAGATGATTGCAGCCTGAGTACCCTCCCCCAGTGTAATCATAGACACAAGACCAACCTGAGCACTCAACGGAGCCCCCACAAGGGATCCATTGATTAGGGTTTCCTATGGCCCAATTGATGGGCGTAGGACACAAGTATTTATGATTGTGAGCGTACTTAGTTTTCCAATCAGCTGACCCACAAGAATATCCCCCTGGTTTAGAACAAGCAATGCAAACATCAAAAATTAAAACAATTGGGTTAGTACCATCCTTTAGCACAGTGGTGTGATTTAGGTAGTAAAGTTTTCCCCCCCCCTCAGGATCAGCTCTGCCAGAGGCCCTTGGAAGTCTGGCCCAAAAGGTAACATTGAGGCGAATGGCCGCCTTGGGGTCATAACGAACAGTTTTGGAGTTCATTTTGCATAGATGGTACATAGTCCCGTTATTTTGGCAAGTTTTTCCGGTAGGAAGGCACTTCTGCGGTTGCTGGGTATGGTAAATAAGAGTTAGTTGTGTGAAGCCTGCTTGTGTGGTTTTGGTCAAGCAGGGGGTGCAATCATCTGGCTTGGTGGGGTTTTGCGACCTTTTAGCCCGATGCAGCAAAGGGGGTTTCTGAATATGGATGTCAGGCTGACTCACGAGCTGTCTGAGATGACGAAGAGGTGAGCGAGGTCTGAGGACTGTCCAGGAATCATAAGTGTTGCGTATGGAATCATAGAGGCGTAGACCGGAGCAGTAGTAGGTGGTTGCAGTAGGATGAAGTATGAGGAGTGTAGTCCGAGGAGGATGTTCAAAGGTGTTGATCTGGAAAGAGGCATTGCTGGGGATGTGGAGCCATGGCTGAGGAAGTGCTGACCATCTGAGGTAAGGGGGAAAAATGTCCCAGGATGTGGTGCAGGTCAGCAGGAGGGGAGTATCTGGCATAAAGTACGTTACTCGAGACGGAATGGACACCTTGGATGCGTGTGCAGCAAGGAGGAGGAGGAGGGTAAGCAAGGCAACAAAACAGATCATGTTGATATATCTGCAGGTGTTGATTTTTCTACCTTGGGGTGGTATGGTCTGACGTGCCGTCCAGGAACCCACAGGACACGATCTGGAAGCTGGATAGCTGCGTAGCCACAGCCCCAGGTGAGGAGATCAGCAGGACCCTTCCAAGTAGGGTCTGGCAGTTGGCGGTAGTATACCTGTGGTTTGGGAGAGTAGAGGGGAGGGGGGGGAGGAAAAGTGTCATTCCGCTGCCGTCGTAGCAGGGGTGCCAGAGAGATTGAGGAAATTAAGTGTATAAAGACAGAGATTAAGGGTGTTTTGCATCGCCGGGAGGCCAAGGGGTTTTTTCCCTTAGGTCAGATGTTGTTCTAGAGCTGTTTTTAACGTTAAATTGGCTCTCTCCACCAGGGCTTGTCCCTGACTATTATAAGGGATCCCAAATTTGTGGGTGATTTGCCACTTAGTGCAAAATTCTGACATAGCTGTACTAGTGTATGCAGGACCATTGTCTGTTTTTATTTCATTTGGGCATCCCAACGATGCAAAGGTGCGAATGCAGTGGTTAATGACATGTTTAGAGGCTTCTCCTCTCTGCGGGGTCGCCATTATAAATCCTGAATAAGTATCTATTGTAACATGTAGATACTTCCAGGGGGCAAATGGAGGGAACTGAGTAACGTCCATTTGCCATATTACACAGGCTTTCAACCCGCGGGGGTTTACCCCTAAGGGAATAGAATGGGCTTGCTGACTGCAGGTGGGGCACTGCTGTCTAATGGCTGAGGCTTCTCATGTTTAATGGGGGCTTTAGTATTTTGATGAAAGTAAGAATGACTTTCCCAAGGAGTTAATGTGTGTGTGGTCATAATACCTGCAGCTGCTTGATCAGCCACGTCATTACCTTCCTGGAGGATTCCTGGGAAAGGCTGGTGGCTGCGAATGTGCGCTACAAAGAGAGGGTGCTGACGCTGTGCAACAAGCTGTTGCAACGTAACAAAAAGAGAGAGAAGGTTTTTATCAATAGCGGGAGAGAGGTAAGAATCGTGAATAGTAGAAATTATTTGGGTAACATATAGGCTGTCTAAGATCAGGTTGAGGGGTTCATTAAAATTCTGGAGGACTAGTACGGTTGCAGCAAGTTCAGCCCTTTGTGGTGATGTCTGTGCAGGGGTGGTTTTTGTGTGCCACACCCCATTTCTTTGCCAAGCACATGCCCCTCGTTCTTTACTGCCATCAGAGAATATAGTCAAGGCATTGACCAAAGGCTCTTTGCTGATGGGAGAGGAGAAGGAGATGGGTATTGTCTGAATGATCTGAAAACGTGGATCAGCGGGCGGGTGGCAGGAGACTAGTCCAGGCCAGTCGGCTAAAGCAAACTGAAGCTCCTGGGAGTTTTGGAATAGAGGTTCCCATATTTGCAGCGAGAAAGCGATAAAGAGTGTGGAGACATCTATTCCCATAAGCAATTTTGCACGGCTCCTGCCCTTTATGATTAATTGAGCTAACTGGGCTGATTTGGAGGTGATGGAGCATCGTGGCGTATAGGAGAGATGGATCCACTCTATGATGTGGAGTTTTTGATCCTTTTGGGTCACCGCTGCGGTCATGAGCCTCAGGGTGGCTAGGATGACCACATCCAAAGGAGTATTGGCAGCGGCTCTATCCACCCATACCCTACGGATATTCTCTTCTATCTGAGTTAATCCTTGAAGCTGAGGTTGCTGCAAGAATATTTTGTCAGCGGGCTTTTTTCCCCAAGTAAGAGCTTCAAACAGTGGGGAAAGAATATCAGTGGTTAGCGACAGGAAAGGTCGGGCCCAATTTATGGTGCCCAGATATTGCTGAAGTTGAACTAGGGTGGGTTGAGGAGGCAGAGAGAGAGAGGGGAGTGAAGGATAGGCAGTAGTTGAAAGCATTTTATAGCCCAGATATGCGTAGGGAGTTAGTACCTGTACCTTTTCAGGTGCTATGTGCAAACCTCCATTTGCGAGAACAGCTTTCAGGAAAGAAAATGAAGCAAACACCGTACCCGGAGGTCCAGGAGCAGCAACAAGGATGTCATCCATGTAATGGTATATCAGAAATTGTGGAAAGGCAGAACGATAGGGTAATAGGACATTATTTACATAGTATTGACACATGGTGGGGCTATTGAGCATGCCTTGAGGTAGGACTTTCCATTGAAAGCGAGAGGAGGAAGAGGAGTTATTTAAACAAGGTAGAGTAAAGGCGAATAAGACACGATCTTGTTCGTGCAATGGGATAGAAAAGAAGCAGTCCTTTAAGTCAATAACCATGAGATCAAATTTTTCAGGGATGATATTGGGATTTGGAAGACCACATTGTAATGCCCCCATTGGTTTTATAATCAAATTCACGGCCCTTAAATCATGTAAGAGCCTCCATTTTCCTGATTTTTTCTTTATGACAAAGATGGGGGTGTTATATGGGCTAACAGATGGTTCAACATGCCCTTTGACAATTTGGTCCTGGACAAGTGATTGCAAGGCCTCTAGTTTGTCTATAGTGAGGGGCCATTGATCCACCCAAACAGGCTCTATGGTTTTTAGTTGTAGCCGCAGTGGTGTTCCAGCAGAAGATGCCATTAGTCTATAATGAGTTTTGCATTAAGTTGAGACATAAGATCACGGCCCCACAGGTTAGTATGCAGTGGAAGAACCAAGGGTTGGAGGTAGGCAGTGCGAGAGACGTTAGAGGAACTCACCGGTAGCCAGTGTTTGCTACGGTGGGCGTGCTGAACTCCTCCCACTCCCCGAATGGCTGGGGCAGTTTCCAGGGGCCAATCATCTGGCCACTCAGCCGTTCGGATGACACTTACGTCAGCTCCAGTATCTAAGAGACCCGAAAAGACTTTGTCACGGATTGTGAATTGTAACACAGGCCTGGCTTGTTCCGTAGTTTGATGGACAGCGAATGCCCAAGCATCTTCAGTTTTAGTAGGTACTGGAACAGCGGTTGCCACTAGTTCTCCCTTGCTAAATTTCGTGGGAGTATTTCCAATTACTGCCATGGCAACTGAGGAAAAGTCATCGGAATCTCTCAGAAACGGAGATGCAATAATTCCTTTTGCCATGAGGTTCCAGATGGGATAAATAATGAGGGGCGTCATGGCAGGAGGGATGGTTTTCAGACATGTGGGGAGAAAGTACACAGTGCCTGGGATGTCAATTTCCATATCTTTGGAGGCAATTAATTGGAAAGATATGATGTCAGCCTTTGGAGCAGGGCTGGCTGATCGTCCCCCTTCTAGTTTCCCTGTGGTTGGGGGGCATTGCTGCGACACTGGTTTGCCCAGTGGTACCCTTTTTTGCATCTTGGGCAAATCGTTTTTGGCTTATTGTTGTTTTGTGCATTGTCCCTAGCCCTACATTGTGCTTTGAAGTGGCCTGGTTTCCCACAATTGAAGCAATTTCCAGCTGGCCTGTTTTGAGAATTTGCTTGCTGCAGGGCCATGGCCAGATGCTCCATATTGTAGGAAACAGTTCCCACAATTCTGCAAGCCTTTAAATAGTCCGAGAGGGAAGCCCCCCCTCAGACAGCCAGAGGCTGCAGAATCCTCTTGCAATCCTCATTTGCATTTTCAAAGGCCAGTTTTAACAGAAGCTCCTTGTGGGCTTCTCCGTTTGAGATTTGCCTTTGAATTGCCTTTTGAAGCTCCTCTATGAATTCGGCATAAGGCTGATGTGAGCCTTGAGTAATTTTAGAAAAAGATCCTATGGCGCCAGAGGCAGGATCATTGACCTTATCAAGGGCTCTGATAGCTATGATACTGACAAGGGCAAGAACTCGTTGTGGGATTGCGATCTGGGCTGTTAAGTCTGTGAATCGGCCCGTACCAAAAATTTGATCTGCTTTCGAGCCGTGATTGAGAGCAACCTTCTCAGCCTCGGCACGAAAGTCTGACTCCCACACAACGTACTGTGGTCCTGTCAGTATCATTCAGAAAAGGTGTTTCCAATCTTGGGGTAACATAAAAAAAGAGGTGCTGATGGTATTGATGAAGCCTCTGACATATGGTGCCTGAATGCCGTACATGGCCACAGCTTGTTTTAAATCTCTGATTAATTTCATGGATAAGGGCTCAAGTCTAGGCACCATATTTCCTGCTCCATCCCCCACATATTCCATGGGACAGAGGGAGAGCTCCTCCAGGGTAAGAGAGCCCACTCTGCACCCCTGCGCCATGGCTTGCGCGACCACCCCCATGGGTGTTTGATCCTCCACTGGATTTAACTTGGGAGGACTTAAGGGTTCAGGAGCAGTGGGGGAAGAGGCTTCTAATGGGAGAGCGTCTTTGGTTTTGGCTTCAGTTGCTTAAGGGGGGGCCCCCACGGGGGGGACACTGGCACTAGTCAGCGCTGAGCTATGAATTTTTAAATATTCCATAACTATTCGCCAGGTGGTTAAAATCTTTGGCGGAGCCCTGGGAGTATCGTGAAAATACTCACCCAAACGTTGCCATGTGGAGACTTTTAAGGACCCTTTTTCCAGATAAGCCGGACACTGCGTGTAAATGTAAGTCAAAAGGGTAACAAGGTCCTTCTTAGTTGGAACCGGGAGCATTTTGCCCTGATTCCTAAGAATGAGAATTGAGCTCTTCGTTAATTCCCCCAATTCCTGCAGATGTGCTATCTGTGCTTTGGAGAATTTCCCGCCCATACTCACCTGAAGGGAGGATGTCTTCTTTGGGGAAGATTCCTGGGGAGGGATCCGTGGCACAATATGGCGTCCCTGCGTTGCAACTGGCTCAGCCGGCTGGGTGAGATGGGAGGTCGAAGGCAGACGCGCCCGTTTCCTTTTAGTGGATCACATCGGGGTCACCAGATGCGGCTTTTCTCCACATTTGGAGGGCTTCTCACTGAGTCATCGAATGCATCAAGAAAGACACCAGGCTGGTTCTATCTCAGGTGAGCTGCCCCGACCACGTGCTCAGGGAAGCTCTTTTATTGAATACACATGGGGATACGTCACAAAGGAGAAAGTTTCATTTCATCAACATAAGAGTAAGAGTTTTAGTGGATACATTGTAGCATCCAATCACAGTGTTTAATGGATACAAAGTAACCAATCAGCGCCTGCAGTCCAGTTAGTAGCTTCTGGTGTCGTTCTTTTGTTCCTGATACCTATTTTACCTGGGTGATTTTCTTTGTTCCTGATACCTGCTTTCAGCCTACGTGAGGCCTGGCATGTATCGAAGACATTGCCTACGTGAGGTCTGGCATATGCCAAGACCATTTGAGGCTGATTCATTACTGCACATCTAAAAACACTAATGTCATTTGTTTTTCTGAGTGGGTTTCATAATATTCCAAAGTGTTCAATATTATCCTCATATTGTTCTTTATTTGTCTCTTGAGCAGAAATCCATTTTGATCTGAATGTATAAAATAGTTTAAATATCTTTTTAATCTTTCTGCCATTATTGAAGCAAATATTTTATAATCAGCATTTAGCAGGGATATTGGTCTGTAGTTTTTTATTTGTTGTGGGTCAGTATCTTCTTTTGGTATAAGTGTAACATATGCTTCTGTCCATGAATCAGGTATTTTATTTATTGTCAAAACTTCATTCAATAGTTCCAACATTGTAGTAGAAATTGTTTCCTGAATTGTCTTATAAAATTCAGCAGGTAGCCCATCAGGGGCAGGAGCTTTTCCAGTATTTTGTCTATTTATTGCTTCTATCAATTCCATCATTGTTATTTTTTTCATCTAACATGGTCTTTACTTCCTCATGTATTTTTGGTAGTTCTGCCTCTTGTAGATATTGCTGTACTTTATTTTCTGATATTGTCCCTTGATCATATAGTTTCTCATAAAATTTCTGTACTATTTTTTTTCTCTTCATTTTCATGACATAACATGGCATTTTCATCCATTAGTTGTGGTATTCTCTTTGATTCTTTTTCTTTCTTTAATTTGTATGCTAACCATCTCCCTCATTTATTTGCATTTTCAAAATAGTTCTGTTTAGCTCCTCTAATCTTTTGCGCAAGTTTTTCTTTTTCCATTAGTCCAATTTTGTGTTTAGTTATATCCATTTGGTTTTTAGTATTTTTATGTTGTGGATATTTTTGTAAATCCTTCTCCAGTTTTTTTATACTCTTGTTCTAAAGATTGTTGTGTTTGTCTCTTTTTAGTATTTCTTCTTGTATAGGTTATAATTATCCCTCTGGTATATGCTTTCATAGTGTCCCATACATTTTGTAATGAGGTATCTCCTGGTTTGTTTTCTTTAAGGAAGAAAGCCAACTCTTTTTCCAGATGTTTAATAAATTCTTTTTCTTTCAAAATGGAATTATTCAAAGTCCATCTTGATCTTTTCTTCTGTCCTTTCCATTTAATCCTTATCAGGTTGTGGTCAGCCGAAATATTTGTATCAATATTTGCTTCTTGAATATTAGGTATTAAATCTGTTGACATCCAAATCATGTTCAAATTTGCAGATGATACTAAACTGGCAGGAATAGCTAACACCCAAGAAGATAGGCTCAAGATCCACATGGATCTTGACAGACTAGAACACTGGGCCACATCTAATAAAATGAAATTCAATATAGAGAAAAGTAAAGTCCTACACTTAGGCAAGAAAAACCAAAAGTACACATATGGACTGGGTGAAACCAGGCTCAATAGCAGTAACTGTGAGAGGGATCTTGGAGTCTTAGTGGACAACCAGCTAAATATGAGCCAGCAGTGTGCAGCAGCTGCCAAAAAAGCTAATGCAATCCTAAGTTGTATTAACAGAGGGATACAGTCAAGATCCAGGGAAGTACTAATACCACTCTATAAAGCCTTGGTAAGACCGCACCTGGAGTACTGCATCCAGTTTTGGTCACCACATTATAATAAGATGTGGAGACTCTGGAAAAAGTACAGAGAAAAGCAACCAGGATGATTAGGGAACTGGAAGCTAAAACATACAATGAACGGTTGCAGGAACTGGGCTTGGCTAGTCTAGTGAAGAGAAGGACCAGGGGAGACATGATAGCAGTCTTCCAATATTTGAGGGGCTGCCACAGAGAGGAAGGGGTCAAGTTATTTTCTAAAGCTCCTGTAGGCCAGACAAGGAATAATGGATGGAAACTGAACAAGGAGAGATTTAACCTGTAAACAAGGAGAAACTTTCTGACAGTGAGAACAATCAACCAATGGAACAGCTTGCCCTCGGAAGTTGTGGGAGTGCCATCACTTGAGACTTTCAAGAAGAGACTGGACTGCCATTTGTCAGAAATGGTGTAGGGTCTCCTGCTTGGGCAGGGGGGTTGGACTAGATGACCTACAAGGTCCCTTCCAACTCTGATTATCTGTATGTCTATTCTTGACCATGATAAATGTCTATTTGAGTAAAATGTAAATTGTTTATTTTTGCTATTCAATTCTCTCCAAATATCTTTAATACTCAGCTCCTCCACCATCTTAAAAAAAGATTTAGGTAATATTTTCCTGTTCTTCTTGTTTGTTTTCTGTGTTTTATAGTCCAGTTCAGTATTTACAATTGCATTGAAATCTCCTAGAATGCATATCTTATCATAATCCAGTTCAATTATTTTATTATGTAGATTTTTATAGAGTTGGTCTTGCTGGTTATTGGGAGCATAGATTGCGATTAAAAGTACTTTTGAGTTATCATCTATTATTTCAATGATCAATATTCTTCCTTCTTCATCTGCATGGATTTGCTTGGCTTTAATTGTATTTCAAATATATAAGACAACTCCTCTTTTATTTTGTTGTGCCAGTGATGTAAATATAGTCCCAATTCTAGAACAATTCAACAAATGTGCGTGTTGTCTTTTGATATGCACTTCTTGTAAGGAAATTATATCCATATTTAACTTTCCTAGTTTGTGGAATATCTTTTTCCTTTTAATAGCTGAATTTAATCCATTTATATTTATGAAATCAGTTTCTTTTCCTCTTCCATTATTATTTATACTTTATAGTTAGGATTTATTGCTCTTGTAGTTCTCTGTTCCTTTGGTTCTGTAATTATCATTTGGCCACCTACTGCTCCCTCCTCCTGTCTCCTCTCCTCCCTTTGTTCCTTCTCCATTTTCTTTGCCATTTCTGCTCTCATTTTAAGTTCTTGTTCTCTTGCTCTTTCATCTTCTGTTCCTCCAAAGTATTCATCATAGAATAATTCTGCATTCTCCACCGAATCAATTCTGTGTCTTTGTTCTCGCCAAATAAATGTCAAACCTTCTGGAATCAACCATCTAGAGTTAATTTCTTTTTTGATTAACATCTTTGTCAAGAATTGATATTCTCTTCTTAAATCTCTCACTTTTCTTGGTATTTGTTTCAAACGTATAATGTTTTTTCCTTTGTACTTCAATAGATTGTCTCTTGCCTTCTGCAGTATCTCAGTTCTTATTGTTTTCTTGGTAAATCTCACATGTACTTCTCTGGGTAATTTGTTTCTCAGTGCATAACTGGTGAATACTTGATATATTTCATCCATTCCATCCATCACCTTTACCTCGGTCATCTCCAAGGGTTCCGCTAGTATTTCTGTCATAATTTCTTTAAGGTTTTCTCCCTTTTCTTCCTCAATATTTTGAAATCTTAGATAGAAATCTGCTTTTTCCATTTCCCAAAATATTGAATCTTTCCCTTTCTCACTTTCAATCCTTGTCAGTCTATTATCTATTTCTCCCACTTTCTTGTCTGTTTTATCACCTCTTTCTTCCATCTTCTGTATTTTTTCTCCATATATAGTTAATACCTGTTGTATATTTCCTTCCATCTTCTCCATCCTTTCTTCTAACTTCTCCATTCTATCTTCTTCACGCTTCCCTTGGTCTTGTATTACTTGTAACATAGACTTAATTTCTTGCATGGAAGTCTCCTTTTTCTTTTTCCTTCTCCTGTCATAATATCGTAGTAATAGATCGTTGACCAGCTGGGCTCAGCGATGAGGAATTAGGAATAGATGATCCTGTAGGTATTCTCTTACTCATGTCAAATCAAATTATAATCCACTCTCAAAAACCCAAGGGAAGATAAAAACCAACCTTCAAATTCTTCTGTACCTTAATCCAATTTTATCCAATAAAAAGGATCAAAAAGAAGAAGAAAAAAAAAGACAAAAAGAAGACAAAAAAAAAGAAACAATGATGGAATCGATGAAGTCCAATAGCAAAAAAGAAAACCGTAAGATTCAAAAAGCCCAATAAGGAGATCAGAGGAAAAATTCCCCCAAAAAATAAGTGGGGAAAAGAAAATAGCAATGCAAATCCATCCACTTCTACGTAAAATAGAAAAAAAAGGGGGAAAAAGGAATTCCAAGAGAGAGGGAAAAAAAGCCACAAATCCAAGGATAATCCACTTACTAGTCAATCAATCAATAATGGGAAGAAGAAAAAGTAAAAAAAAAGAGAAATATAAAAAAAGAATTTAAAAAACCAACCCAAAATTAATCCATATTAAAAAACTGGACCAAAAAATAACATAAGCCAGTAGAGCAGGGAGGAGAAAAAAATAAAATAAATCCAAAATGTGCTACAGCAAAAATAGGGTGATCAAAAACAAAACAAAGACAAAGCACACACAAAAAAAGAAAGGTGCCAGCTATAATTTATAAATCCATTGTAACTAAATAAAACAAAGTGTCAGTGTAACATTCAGTAAACCCAGAAAGCCAGAGTCAAAAGCCAATATCTTGTTCAAGGTCATACTGTTCTTTCTTTCTCTTAATCTTATTCAACTTTAAAGGCAGCACCTGTCTTCAGCACTGACTTCTTATCTTTCTCCACTTCTCTGTAGTCAAAATAATTACCGTATTTCCCCATGTATAAGCCACCCCTTTTTTCCAAAATTTTCAAGCCCAAAAAGTAGGGGTGGCATATACAAAGCAGGTACACTTTTATACGTGAAAAATGCATAAAATAATAAAGTAGGAATAAACTGGTTTTCCAGCAGTATGCTATACTTTTTTGTAAAAATTGTACGTGATGATACGATTACGAGTGCGAGTACGCGATAGAAATGCATACGCTAGGCATCGGCCTGAATGCTTCGTTCCTACTCTCGTTCCGATGCGTAGATTGCTAGCGTCGCCCGCACCGCTTCGGCGTCATGACCGGTTGTAGATCTAGACGTTGAATTTTGTTTCTTTGTAAATTTTCTTTCTTCATAACTTGTTTCTCTAATAAAATATTTTTTTCAAAACTTCACAGTCCAAAAATTGGGGGTGGCTTATACAAAGGGGGTGCTTATACATGGGGAAATACGGTAGTTTGTTATTCTTAAGATTTTTCATGTGACCTCCAGATGGCAGTGTTGCTTAGCTTTTCTTATAATTGTTCCTTAGTAACTGTATCTCTATCGTCTAACCAGTGAAAGTAAAAAAATAAAAAGGGAAAGTCACAAAGGAAAAAAAAGAAGTACTTCATATGTTTAAGCTGAAAAAGCAGAAAGGATTCAATTTCTTCTTGTTTTTAAGCTCAGTCCAGTCCAGTTATTTAAACAAAGAAAGCACTCAGAATAATCCTTCCCCGCCCCCCCAGAATAAAAAAAAATCCAAATAAGATTGACAGTTCTTGCCATTCGCCGCTATTCTTAGCTTTCCTGTCTTCCCTTTCTTTGATAATTCTTTTATCTGGTGTACTCCTCTTTATTTTTGAAATAAAAGTTTCTCACCCAAACCGACACACTGTTTTCTTTCTTTCTTTCTTTCTTTCTTCTTCCGTTCCAGGGCTGGCACAGCTTCTTAGCAGCTCATGATAAATGGCCACCTCCCTTCACTGTCAGACTGCAGGAGCTTTCCTGGATCTACCAGGGACTTTGCAATATCCCTGGGATCGACAGGATGTGCTCCTTTCACTCACCGTCTCACCGGGACAGTTCAGGTCCCCTGGCACCCTCGAGCTGCAGGGGTATCGGCAGCTTTCACGGAGTCCCAAGAAAACCGTCTTTCCACTGCTGCTCAAGCCCCGCCCTCCTTCTTAAGTGGAATATATATCAATATGTAAATTATTTTTAAATTAGTTACAGAATCCCAGTTTTCCTTTACTCAGCTCGCTTCTTTCTTCTTCAAGATGTCTTCCCTTCTTTCAAAATGCAAAGTCACTCCAGCTGCAAGTCACCACTTTCACTTCTTATTAAGTTCACTCTATCTCAGTCTCTATCACAAAACAGCATAACAGTCAGAATGTCTCAAAAGTCTTTCTCTCTGGATCTCAGGAACAAAGAGTAAGGAAATCAAACATAAAAAATGTCTTTTCTTCTCACTCCATCCCGGTCTACCACCTGTCAACTTCACCGCGCCATTACCATTTGGTCCGTCAGATACGCCAGCTCCTACTGCTAAATCCGCCGTTGCTTCAATCCTCGTTTTGAAGCCTCCTTCTCACTTTGATTTTCAGAGTTTTCTTTCGTCAGTATCCCCTTTTAGTCCACTTTCCACTGCTATTCCACACTGCTCTCAATCTTTGCTTCTGCCTTTAATCGGCTGGGCTGCAACTTCTCTGGATCAGGTCATAAAGACCAATCTCTTTCATGTCAGTTTTTGGGACTTTCCCCTGGAGGATCTGGGAGTCGCGGATCTCCCTCGATACCCCAGGGTTTTCTCCTATCATCGTCCTCTCCAGGATCCAACTTCGCCCCTACGAGCTACCAGGAGCAAACTTTTGGGCATACAGGACAGAGCGCTGTTCCTCCGCACCGCTTCAGATAACAGATAATCAGAGTTGGAAGGGACCTTGTAGGTCATCTAGTCCAACACCCCACTGAAGCGGGAGACCCTACACCATTTCTGACAAATGGCAGTCCAATCTCTTCTTGAAAGTCTCAAGTGATGGCGCTCCCACAACTTCCAAGGGCAAGCTATTCCATTGGTTGATTGTTCTCACTGTCAGAAAGTTTCTCCTTGTTTACAGGTTAAATCTTTCCTTGTTCAGTTTCCATCCATTATTCCTTGTCTGGCCTACAGGCCCTTTATAAAATAGCTTGACCCCTTCCTCTCTGTGGCAGCCCCTCAAATACTGGAAGACCGCTATCATGTCTCCCCTGGTCCTTCTCTTTACTAGACTAGCCAAGCCCAGTTCCTGCAACCATTCTTCATATGTTTTAGTCTCCAGTCCCCTAATCATCCTGGTTGCTCTTCTCTGTACTTTTTCTAGAGTCTCAACATCTTTTTTATAATGTGGTGAACAAAACTGGATGCAGTACTCTAGGTGTGGTCTTAGTAAGGCTTTATAGAGTGGTATTAGTACTTCCCTTGATCTGGATTGTATCCCTCTGTTAATACAATTTAGGATTAACTTTTTTGCTGGCTGCTGCACACTGCTGGCTCATATTTAGCTGGTTGTCCACTAAGACTCCAAGATCCCTCTCACAGTAACTGCTATTGAACCTGGTTTCACCCAGTCTATATGTGTACTTTTGTTTTTTCTTGCCTAAGTGTAGGACTTTACTTTTCTCTACATTAAAATTCATTTTGTTAGATATGGCCCAGTGTTGTAGTCTGTCAAGATCCATCTGGATCTTGAGCCTATCTTCTTGGGTGTTAGCTATTCCTGCCAGCTTAGTATCATCTGCAAATTTGGTAAGTTCCCCTTCTATTCCCTCATCTATGTCATTAATGAAGATATTGAAGAGTACTGGGCCTAAGATGGAACCTTGTGGCACCCCACTGCTTACTTCCCTCCATGTAGACTTAGACCTGTTAAGGACTACTCATTGAGTATGGTTTGTCAGCCAGTTGCGAGTCCATCTAGTGGTGGTGCTATCTGTTCCACTTTTTTCTAGTTTACTAAGAAGTAGGTTGTGGTCTACTTTGTTGAATGCCTTGCTGAAATCTAAGTATATTATGTCCACAATATTTCGCTGGTCTACTAATTTAGTCACTATGTTAAAGAATGAAATAAGATTGGTTTGGCATGATCTGTTTTTAACAAACCTGTGCTGACTGCTAGTTATTACTTTACTTGTTTCTAGATATTGGCAGATCTGTTTTTTTTATTATCTTTTCCAGTATCTTCCCAGGTATTGATGTTAGGCTGATTGGTTTATAGTTTTCTGGGTCTGTTTTGTTTCCTTTTTTGAAGATGGGAACCACATCAGCTCTTTTCCAGTCCTCTGGTAGTTCCCCGGTGCTCCAGGATTTTTGAAAGATATGGGGCGGTGGTTCTGAGATGACCTCTGCCAGCTCCTTTAAAACTCTGGGATGTAATCCATCAGGTCCTGGTGATTTGTGTTTATCAAGATCAGACAGGTGTTCTCTTACTATTTTTTGCTTATTTTAACTTTTATTTCTGGTCTGTCTTTTACAGTTATGTTTTTGGTGGGTTGAGCTATAGTTTCTTTTTGCGTGAAGACCGATGCAAAGAATGAGTTAAGCAGTTCTGCTTTCTCTCTGTTGCCTGTTACTTCCTTGCCGTCTTCTCTCTTTAGTGGACCGACTGTTTCCTTGATTTTTTTCTTGTTATTTATATGTTGGAAGAAATTTTTTTTACTATCTTTGACTTTTGTTGCAGGTCTTTGTTCGTTCTGAGCCTTTGCTTTCCTGACTTTGTCTTTGCAGATTCTGGCTATCTGCTGATATTCTGCCTTAGTTGTGTGTCCTTCTTTCCATTTTTGGTACTTGTCCTTTTTTTCTTTCAATTTGCCAGAGAGATCTTTGTGCAGCCATGCTGGTTTCTTCTTAAATTTCTTGTTTTTCTTTCTCAGTGGTACTGTGCTGGTCTGGGCTTCTATGATCGTACTTTTCAGAGTTTCCCAAGATTCTTGAGTTGTTTTCCCCTTTAGGATTTTCATCCATGGAATCTTTCCCAAGTTCTCTCTGAGTTTATTAAAATCAGCTCTTTTAAAATCCAAGACTCTGGTGTCATTATGTTCTATTGCTTGTATTTGTGTTATGTTGAATTCTAGTATGACATGGTCACTCTCACCCAAGGTTCCTGCAGTTTCAACTCCCTCTATCACTACTTCTCTGTTTGTGAGAATTAAGTCCAGTATGGCTGTCCCTCTAGTTTCACCCTCTACCTTTTGGACAACAAAGTTGTCAGCTAGGTTGGTTAGGAACTTATTTGATTTCTCACTTGGTGCAGAATTAGTTTTCCAATTGATATCAGGATAATTGAAGTCTCCCATGACTACTTTTTTTAATAAAGTTTTATTTGGGTTTTCACACATACAAAATACAAGTAAAACATCTTTTTTGAAAATAGCATGGTCCCGGGTTGAACTTCTTTATACAGACACAAAACTCAATTTCATGCTCCTTTTTGTATTCTATTCCATATCTTATACTGTTTTACATTTTCTATACAGTTTTTCCCCTCTTTTAATTTTCTCAATTTTATTTTGATTATCTCATCTCAATTCAAATCATTATATTTATACTTTTGTCTGTTCTGTTTCAATTTCATATTATCTTTTCTCATGAAACAAATTTTCTCCTGTAGTTACTAATTGGAGTATGACACCTTTATATCTTTTAATTACATCCATTCAACTCTTATTTAAACTTCAATATATACCTTAAGGTTATGACCTTCAATATAATACATAATACATAACTTCCAATCAAATTCTGCTTGGTACATTCTTATAATACACACTATATTCTTTTTAAAAAAATTATAAATATATGTAATTATAAACTCTCATTCCATTCCAATTCAGTTCTATCATTAATAATCATTAAAATCTTAACATCTTTAACACTTCTTTTCAATTAAATATCATACTTCCTTAAAGACACATATAATCTCCATAATTAATTTTTCCCTTATTTCTCTTCACATATGTTTTGTAAATCATTAAATATTCATTTTGTTACATTTATTTATTGACAAGCATTCCACTGAATTACGATAGCTATTTTATCAAACATTTTAATCATACATTGTTTCATAGTTTCTAAAATTATTTCTGTTTTTAATATAACAATACTATCTTATGTACCTTTGCAGAATCCCTTTTTCCATTAAATTTTCACCCATTATCTCTAAATAGGCCCTGTTTCTCTATATTTTGTTTCTGTCCTTTATAACTTCTTTTCCTTTCTTTCTTCCCTCTCATCTTCTCCCTCCCCTTTTTACCCCCTTGTCTCCCTACTTCTAATTCTCTCTTCTGCATTTCCCTCTTCTGTTGCTTTCTGTTTTTATACTTCTTTTTCACTCTATTTTTTTTTTTTGGAGTTGCTTTCCAAATCTTAAACTTTCCATTCTCTTTCCCCACTTTCCTTTTTTCCCCCATCTAAGATTACTTGTTCATTAAAGATGGCTTCTTCTTTGTCGCAATCTTCTTGTTCTGCAGGCATTTCTTGTTGTTTCTCATAATTCCAAATCTCCATTTCTAAAAACTGAAATACGAAGCCAAAAGAACCTCTCCTTCTTGTGCATCTTCTTTGTACTTTTTAAGTTCCATTTTCAGTTCTTCTAAAAGTGGAGCCATTTTAAACAGTTTTAAACAACCACCCGATTGATTTTAGTCATTCAAATACAATAACCAAAAATCCAGAAATCATGAAGTAATCCAAATAGTCCCAAGTTATTTCTTCTTATTTCTTTTTCCACTTTCTCTTCCTGGGGTTTTTGTTGTGATATTTCAGTTAAAATGTATCCTTTGGAAGTCTTGTTGAGATTTTGCTGTAAGTTCTTTTTAATTCCAGGCAGTCTCCTCCCTTCCAGATCCTGCCCTTTTATCCTTTTTCTCTCCTTTCCTGTTTTCAAAAGCTTTTGATTATCCAGAAATCTTTATTATCCCTTTGACTTTTTATTTTCAGCATTAAATGCCTATTAATGTCAAAGTGGATTTTTTTCCAATTTCTTGCTTAAGTGTCAGCCTCAAGATCTCTTCGGGTACCCCAACTATTATCCTTTATTTCTCCCTTAGTATCTCTACTACTAGGCTTACTTCTTTCGGCTGTCATTAGCAACGGGGAGGGGTAATTGTGGGGGGGGAAGAGAGCTGGAGGTGTTTTACATTCTTTTACTGTGGGCAGAAGAAGGGGGGGGATTTCTTCTTTCCAATTTTCCATTTCTTTCCTAGCCTCTATCCTTTTTGCGCAGCTGCGAGGTCTTATCAAAATAGGAAAAGGAGAAAAAAAAACCAAATCTCTCTCTTTTGCAGCTTAAAAATCTTCTTAGGGAACAATGTTATTGTTTTTTTAATAGTTTCAATTCCAGGATACCTTATTTGTTGCTTTTGCTGTTTGACCCAGTCAACCAAAACTTTCTCTTCTTATCTTCCTCCTGTACATTCTTTTCCGGTCAAGTTCTTCTTTGTGGTGGCCATTTCTGACCACCGCTGCAACCGCCTTCAGGAAAGGGAGTAATGGCCAGCTGAGGAGGAGAGATGCAGCTCTCCTCAACCCTGCAGGCAGTCTCCCCCCCTCTTCACCACCTCTACGGGGTGGCTTAGCCCCGAAACCAGCCGGCTCGGGGCGCTCCAGTGGCGAGCACAGATCAAAGCCTCGCAGAGATGAGGTTTTGGTCTGTCACTGAAGAGGCTCAAACCGGAAGTCCCAGAAGTCTCCTATTACTATTGTTGTGTGTTTCCTGCATATGTTTGTCAGTTGGCTGGCAAAAAGGGCATCTATTTTTTCTGCTTGGTTAGGTGGCCTATAATATACACCTATGGCCATGTCATTCTTTTTTTTCTTTTATATTGACCCATATGCATTCTAGGAGGTTTTCATCTTTAGTTTCATGCATTTCTGTAGCGATATAGTGGTCCTTTACATACAGTGCAACTCCACCTCCTCTTTTATGGGGTCTGGGTTTTTTGTATCCTTCTACCAGTATGTTCCAATCATGGGTTTCATCCCACCAAGTTTCTGTTATTCCAACTATATCATATCTACCTTCATGTATTCGTAGTTTGAGTTCACCCTGTTTGTTCCCCAGACTTTGTGCATTTGTATATAGGCACTTGAGATCTTTATGTCTGACACTGTGTTTATTCTCTACATAACCTGTGTTGTGCCTGCCTGCCCCTACTTTCTTGCCACCTGTTTGATTAATGCACATGGTATGGCACTCACTATTAAATGCTTGGTTTTGCTTGACAGCAAGGTTGATAATCTTACGTGCACAAACATCTATTTTTAATGCACTGGTATCCTTATTAGTTTTAGGTTTCTGGGGACAGAAATTTTCTGTATCCATTAATTCTCTGTCCCCGGTGTTCAGTTTAAATGTTTATCCAGGAAATCTGTGAATTTAATGCCAAGTAACTCAGTCCCTTTCTTGGATGGATGCAAACCATCTCTTTTGTACAGTTTTTCATTGGACCAGCTGCAGACATCATGACTAATAAAACCAAAGCCTTCCCTTTTACACCACTGCTTTAGTTCCTTGTATACTGGTAGAACCTCTGAAAAGATAAGCCTACAGCCCATATTACTAAGTTCATACCCCAAGCTCTGGAAGTCTTTGTGAACAGAAAGTACATCCTTCTGGGACAGATCATTTGTTCCAAGATGTATAATAGCATCAACATCACAGTCCTTACTGGCATTCTTGACTATCTTAAGAATACGCCTCTTGTCTCTGCTGGCAGTAGCACCTGGCAGACACCTGACCTCTTTCAAAACCTCCGTATCCTTTCCTAAATTTTCATCCGTTACAATTGAGTCCCCAACCAGAAGGTGGCTTCTCTTTTTGGATGCCTTGCTCTTCTTGTGTGACTGGTGCGTAATGCCTGATTCACACTTTCTCCTTTCCAAAGTAAGTTCTTCTTGGACCATGACTGGTGGTTGGATGCTAACTGCATTTCATTGCCTGTATCCATGGCAATGACAATAAAGTTGAATCTAATCAAAAAATTAATCTAATGATCCCTGGCTTATTTGAGTTATCATTATCACAACTACCTTGACCTGTCACTTTAGTGTCCCTATTAAGGTCAGCAAGGGCACTGTATCTGTTATGCTGGGACACAGCAAAAGCTTTGTGTTTATGGTCCACAGCTCTCACCCTGCCAGATCCCACGGTTGTCCATACTACCCTTTTCCTGTAGGATCTTTGTGGTAGTGGGGGCTGGTAGTATGGCAGCTCAATAGATGGCTGGATTGGGCACCTAATTTCTGCTCGGAGACCACAGACTAGAGATTCTAGATAGGTAATCTGTCCATGTAGACTGGTGATTTTTTTACAAAGAGGACAGTATCCAAATTTGAAAAGAGTACTGCAAAAGACAGCTGTAAAGCAAGTATTACACTGAACTAAGCCAGTCATTTTGAAATAAAATAAAATCACAATCTCAAGCGCACTAACCCTAAATGTATTATTGGTATTTTTGGTTTATAGTTATATGATTCGTGTGCCATTAGGTGTGTGGGCTGCTATCTTTCTCCTTTGTACTCACCCTCTGCCTCTTCACAAGCAGCCAGCAGCTCCTCCCACCAACCTCTTGGAATTTGAAATGCAATGGAAGCAATTCAAACTGCCTTTCTCCTTTGTACTCACTCTCTGCCTCTTCGCAAGTAGCCAGCAGCTCCTCCCACCAACCTCTTGGAATTTGAAATGCTTCGATATGGCGCCTCAACCGGAAGTCTACAACGGTTTCTTATTTACCACAGATCATCCCAATCATTATCTCTGACTAATCTAGGATTAAATATCAACATTTGGCTGTTAGTAATAAAACCTTTCCTAAGGATTTTAATTGGGAACAGAAATTACATCTCATTTCCAAAGTTTGTAAGTCTCTGTTTGTAAGAGGAAACATCGGGACAGTGTGGCTTTGGCCTGGTCTATCCAGTGTGAAAAAGAAACATTGGGCCAGCATGGATTCTGTCTGGTCTAACCAATGCAAAGAGGAAACATGCCAGCAGTTTGGGGAGTGGCATCAAGCTGGCAACGCCCACCCAGCTGGCAACTCCTACCCAGTTGACCATGCCCAGTGAGTGGCGTCAAGCTGGCCATGCCCATCCAGTCGACCTCGCTCACCCAGCCCCACAAGGTCAACCACAGCCCTGATGCGGCCCTCAATGAAATTGAGTTTGACACCCCTGGTCTAGTCCATCATTCATCAATACCATTGTCTCACAATTTCTTGTATTCATATTCCTTTCAATCTTGTCTGGGACATCTATAGTTTTCAAACTAAGAACTTTCTTCACATCTGGCAGCAACAGGTCAGATTCAAATTCATCAAGTTGCAAATCAAGTCCAACTGTTATTTCCTGCTTTTGGATAGTGTCCTGTGTTTGGTTCAAAGCTCTTCTTGACCCATCCATTTTTTAATTTATATTTTCAAATAAAACCTGTAAGTTGGGTAACATTCTTTTTCCAAATGCTTCCCAGAAAACTTTATCTCCTTTTAGAGATAAAACACAGTTCTTTCCAAGGACAAGAGAAGCAGATAAATCATAACCCAGTGTCCACAGAGAAAAGTTGAGTTCAGGGGTTTTCCCCTCAAAATAAAGTGATTAAAAAGGGGGGAAATTTTCCCATCAAAACTTAAAAAATAAAGGTCATAGCTCTTTTTTAAAAAAAGAGCTAGAAAGTACAAAATGTGTAATATAATCCTGTATAAATCCAATCTGATGACTTTCACTGCCAGAAAATGTATTTTCACCATGGACTTCCTTATGGAAAAAGTGAAAGTGGTTTAGAGTTCAATAGAAAACAGTGAAAGAACAGAAAAAAAGTTGTAAAAGTCCAGCAAGGGGGTATAAAATAGATCAGCAGTCAACTAGTGGTAAATCAGAAGATAGAAAAGCTTTAAAGGGTGCAATTAAAATGCAGGCATGCTTTTAAAAAATGAACAGCTGAAGGGAAAATATGATAAGAGACCCAACCTTCCAATCATTCCTTACCAAGAATTGCAGTCTTCAGGATCCCCTCTTCTCTGTCAGTGCATGATCGTCTGAAGGTTGTCTTGGGTGTTTCCTCATCTTCCCTTCAAAAAACAGGGAACAAAGCCACCAAATAATAAGCTTTGGCAGCAAAATCAGGTGATTGTCAGCGGGAGAAAAAGAGTTGCCCGCTGCTCAGCACGCCATCTTGGGGGAAGTTCTGCATCATATTTCTTGATTGCTTTATCCTTTACTGTCAATAATTGATCCTAAAAGGCAGAAGCGATCCACCACTTTGATATCTTCATTGTTAATTGAGACTGGTTGTTGTACCTGTTGTCAGCGTTCCAGCAAACCTCCATTCCAATCAGTAACTCCGAGACAAACATCTCAAAAGTACCTTTATTAGAATAGCACCTGGCACATCTGTGGAATCCCGAATCTAAAAGTTTTCGGGCTTCCCACAATTTCCCAAACTACAAATCCATCCCCACTCGGCCATCATCACATCACATGGGCCAATCGTGATCTGTCCAAAAGTAAGTTCCTTATTTCATCCTGCGCCATACTTAATGACCTTGAACTAACAAAAGAATTTTGTCTACTTAGAGCTTCTCAATTGAAATCACCTCCCTCCCACTTTCTCAGGCTATGTGGGAGCATGGAATATGGCTTCCAAAGCTGACACCTGTTGTCATTAGTTTTGTCTTTTTTATATTTAATTTTAGTTCCATTTTTCACTGTGCTCTTTTACTATTTTTTACTAGGGATTGCAGATCCTTTGCAATTTTACCTATCAGAGTTGTGTCATTGGTATAGTGCAGGTTATTGATATTTCTTACTCCAATTTTAAAAGTACGCTCATCTACTTCCAATCCAGCTTCCCTTTAATATATACTGGCTTTCTTTTTGTTAAATAAATGATGACATGGTGTAATATGTCATGTGTTGTTCATCTGAGGTTGTATTTACCTACTTTGAAGAACTGCTAAGGACCAGGTGTTTTTTACTATGCCCTGATAATGTAAAACCATAGAACTCAAAGAGGGTATACTTTCTTTTTCACATGACTGTAAGTTAAATAAATAAGGGGAGAATGTGCAGGCTTGTTACGTTCCTTTGCCAACCTGGAGCCAGTCTGTTTCACCCAGTTCTGTCTGTACATTGGCTTCCTGACATGTAAGTTTTTCAGGACGACAATTAGATGTTCTGCAATTCTCATTTTTCTGAGCACTTTCCACAGCTTGACATGATCGATTTAGTCAAAGGCTTTTTTACAGTATAATTGATGAAACACATACTAGCCCAACCCACTTTACTAGGTGGTTGTAGGGAACAGAGGAGGAGGAAGTAGCATTAGGTATGTTTGCCACATTGAATTATTTATAAAAATAATAAAGTTGGGATATAAATAAAAATAATGACTTCCTTTTGGTATTCTTTGGCTTTCTCAATTGTCCAGCATGCATCAGCAATGTCTTGTACATTAGATTTCAGTTCAGCTGACATCTATCTATTCTTGACCAAGACATATGCCTATTTTAATAGAATGAGTATTGATTTTCCTTAGGATGTATCTCTCACCATACATCTTGGATGCCTAATTCTTCAGCCATTTTTAAAAAAAGCCTTTGGAAGCGTTTTCCTCACTTTTTGTTCACTTTCCTGGTTTTATCATCTACAATTGCATTGAAATCTCCCACTACACAAATATTTTTGTACTCCAATTCTACTATTTTCTTATGAAGTTTACTATAAAAGTCCTCTTGTTTACTATTGTTGTGGTTCGCTGTCAGCCTGTGCAGATGGCAGCGGAATCGAACAGTGGGGAAAAATGGGGACCAGTACGGAATCTGGAGAGGACTCAGACAAGGGTCCTGCATCAGATGCAAAAATGGGGCCAGGACCATCTGGGAGTGGGGTGCTGACTCCGGAGTCTCCGGAGTCTGGCAGCAGCGAGGCCGAGGAACAAGGGGAGCCTGTTTCCAGTGCGTATGTGCACAGAGCTGCTAGAAGGCAAGAGCAGCTGAGACAAAAGGGGCGACTCGGGAGTAAGGCTTGGAGGTGATTGCCCCTCCCATAAGGTAATAAAGGACAGGCAAAGGAGAAGAACCCTTTGTAGGAAGCAAAGTTGTTCGTTCTGTTTGGATTAATCCTTGAAGCTCTGTGTGGACTTTGTACTTCAGTTGTTTTTTATAATTCATTTGGCACTCTAGTTGTTGGCAGCAATTCAAAGGAAAGAAAGGTGGGTGCTTATCTCGAAGGGACTGTTTGGGACTCATTATTGGCTGGGAATGAGAATAATTCCCAGCATTGAAATAAAACGAGTTGTTTTAACTAAGCGTGTGCTTAAGTACAGTCTCAGGAAGCCTTGGTCAGAACAACTATTTGGTGCATAAATTGCTACCAGGAGTATCTGTTTGTAATTCATTGTTATCTCCACCATCAAAATGCTCCCTTCTTCATACATAAATATTTGCTTAGCATTTATTGTTTCTTTTATATAAAGAGCTACTCCTCTCTTCTTGTGTTGTGATAGAAAGGTGTAGTTTCCCAATTTTGGGGTATTCCAATAGTTGATTGTGTTATTTTTTAATATGAACCTCTTTCAGGCAAATTATATCCAACTTTAATTTTTCTAGTTTACTAAAGATCCTTTTCTTTTTTTTAGCCAAATTCAGTCCATTTATATTAATTGACAATAATTTTATTTCTTCTTCCATGGTTTTACTTATAGATAGGTTTTGTTGTTCTAGTCACTGTTGTCTCTCTCTGTTCTTTTGCCTTTGTTCCTTCTCACTTTGTTATTTCCTCTGACTCTCTTTCATCTTTTTTTGTTGTATATATATCTCTCTCCTGTGGCTTCCTTTTGTTGTTTATCCTCTTTTTCCTCTCTTACTATCATTCCCTCTTGTGGTCCAAAATAGTGATCATAAAATTGTGTTCCTTTGCCTTTTCTAAAGGCAGCTTGAACATCTGACAACTCTTTTTCCATATAAGGTTCTAATCTGTGTTAGATGAACCTAAACATTATTTTACTAGCATGTGAAATTAAGGATATTGTATGATAATTTGCATACTCTGTTAAGTCTCCTGAACAATTAAGGCTCAAAAATTATTAAGCAACTTTTTAGTAGCCATAAAAATACTTATAAAGAGGTTTTAAATCTCTGCAGACACCAGTTTGGGGGATGTGGAGGAGAAAAATTTTGTGTGTGTGTGTGTATTTGCGCATGCATGCCCAAATATCTCGGGTAATTGGAATTTAAACAAACCTTTTAATCCAGTGTTTTTCAAACATGGCAACTGTAAGGTGTATGGACTTCAACTCCCATAATTCCCCAGCCAGAATCTTGGGAAGTTGCCAAGTTTGGAAAACACTGCTTTAAACTATTTGAGGTATTACAAATAAGAATACCTTAAATAAATGCCATTTTTAATATTTTCCCTTGGGAATTCTAACTATATAGAATATACAAACATTTGATATTGGGAATTTAAAACCTCCAGCATTAAGAACTGTAACTTCAAGTATTTTACATTTTCAAGTTTTGAAAATTTAATACAGATAGTCCTCACTTAACAACCCTAATTGGGACCAGAGTTTCCATCACTAAGTAAAATGGTCATTAGACTAAACATGTGATTCAAATTTTTTAACAACTGGTTTTGTGGGCATGGCTTAGGTGGTGGGCGTGGCTGGGTGGTCATGTGACTGGGTGGACATGGCTTGTTGGTCATGTTATTGGCTGGGTGTGGCCAACTCAATATAACTCACATCGAGGCACACATCTCCTTGCCTGGCCTCTCATGAGTGTGGGGATGCTGCAACAGTCGTAAGTGTGAAAAATGGTCATAAGTCACTTTTTTCAGTGCCACTGTAACTTTGAATGGTCACTCCACACAAGCAAAGTACCAGCAAAGGAGGGGGAAAAAACTCCAGAGATGTTCCTGAGACACGAAGTCTATTCCTGCCAAGAATGTAATAAGGGTTAACGGAGAGGCAATTTCTGTAAGCAACACCAGAATGTTTCCTTCCTTACAGGATTAGCCCAGTAATTTCTTCTAACAACAGGTTCTCCTTACTGCTTAGAATGTTAACATCCAGTTCTAGCGAATAGGTGCGAACTGATAGAATCCCACCCCTGTGACTGCACCACTTAGTGATGGTAGTTCCTTTAGTCTCAGTTGCCAACGTTAGGTGAGAATCTCACACTTCTCTGGCCCTGTTGCACTCACCTCTGGTCCAACTCCCCCCACCCGCATGTCTTTCTCCCCATCTCTGGCCTTTTGGCTGCCCTGTGCTCCACCACCAGCCTCAGCTGACCTTTGCTGTCTTCTTTCTCCTACTATTAATGAGGTGCACTCAGCCAAGACAGTATCTGGCCCTTTGTGAGACCTCCACAAGACTATGAGGCCTCTGGGCATGCTTCATCAGCAGCAGGAGGAAGAAGGCAAAGATCAGCTGAGAGCGGTAGGAGGCAGGAGGAGTAGGTGGCAGTGGAGTGCAGGACATCCAAAAGATCAGAGATGGGGGGGAAATTGGCAGGTGAGGGGAGTTGAAGCACACACTGTAGTTACAAATGCAGGCAGGCATTACCCAAATTTTTAACATGTGACCACAGGGGTACTGCAACGGCTGTAGCCTCAAGGACTGGCCATTACTACCATTGGTTTGGCACTATTGTAACTTTGAATGGTTGTTGAACAAAGGGTCATTAAGTGAGGACCTGTATGTCTTTAAGGGAAGAAAATACTCAGATCTTGATAGTCTTAAGAAACCATTAGGATTTACAAATTTCCACTATTTATTAGCAACATCTCTGGAATTTTTTTTCTCCCTGCTTTTACACTGGCTTGAAATGCACTTTGTCCTAAAAATGGGCAGAAGAAAGGAAAAGAGATATAATATAAGTCTCTTGCCATTAACAGCTGTGGAGATGAAAGGCTTAACCAATGCAGGACTTGTGAAGTAAACTAGTGTAGATGGAAGAATGATAGTAGTAGATTTCTCAGCCAACAGATGTAGCAGTTATGGAAGTTTGAGCCTATCCCTTCAGGAGGAAATCACTTTTGGAAAGCTATGTAGTAGATTTTGGCAGGAAAGGGGCGTAAAAGAAGGTAAGTTAAGAGTGGAATCTTAGTGATGGACATGAAAGTGAGGGGTAAGAAAATCTATCTTTTCATATCATATTTTTGAATACTCCATTCCACAGTGTGGATGCTCATTTATGTTTTTTAACTTGGAGAAAAAAAAATCTCTCTTGTAAATTATAAAATGGACTTTACAATGGCATCTTTCATCCCCACCTCTGGCAGTTTGAAACAACCTTGTCCATCCAACACCTGATTCTGTGGCTTCATCCCTGCACCTCATTCTCCTGCATGACCAGGCCCATTGATTGCCCTAATTGAAATTCCAGGTATTGAGGTGGGGATGGGGTTATGTAACAGGAAGGAAAGAGTTTTAACTTTGTTAATCAGTTTAACAAAGACTTAAATGAGAAGATGTGGGCAGGTGAAAACTTCCTATGTGTTTTTGTAAAATTAATCACTCAGAGGGAATATTGAATATAAGACTTTAGAAGTTCATGGCTGTTGTAAAGTTGTACAGAAATGTAACATGCAGTGGTTTCACTTCACTCTTTGTCCTTATTGCTGACAGGAATTCAGTGTGGAAGCAGAGAAGTCCCTTTTCTACACTCTCTACCATTCCCTTCACCACTACAAGTACCACGCCTTTCTGCGTTGTAAGAATAAGGTAAGTAAAGGCCCTGAGTAAACCCCATTTGGGTTTGTGGATTGTTTGTACGATTTATACCCTATCTTTCATTCAGGAGCTCAAGGCAGCATGCATAGGATTACTTCCTCTCATTTTTTCCCCACAACTTTGGGACGTAGGTTTTGCTGAGGGAGAGTGAATGACCAAAAGTTATCCAGTGTGAGTTTCTGTGGCTGAGGGTGGACTTGAACCTGCATCACTCCACCCATTGAGTCCTTCCCAAGGACCTGGGATAAGTGTGCTAAAAGATATTGGAATTGATACATGTACAGGTAGTCCTCAACTTACAACAGTTCATTTAGTGACCAAAGTTACAACAGCACTGAAAAAATTAATTTATGACCGTTTTTCACACAACTGTTGCAGCATCCCCATGGTCACATGATCAAAATTCAGATGCCTGGCAACTGAGTCATATTTATAATAGTTGCAGTGTCCCGGGGTCATGTGATCACTACTGACATGCAAAGTCAATGGGGAAGCCAGATTCACTTAACCACATTGCTAACTTAACTGCAGTGATTCACTTAACAATTGTAGCAAGAAAGGTCATAAAATGAGGCAAAATTCACTTAACAAGGGGGACTACCTGTATTTTGTGATTTTTTTCCAGTTCTTCTATTATTATGTTTCGTCACAGAGTCAGCCTAATCTTTAGAGTGGATTTGGCATTTTTGTCTATCGAGTCCTTTCCAAGGACCTGGGATAGGCAGATGTGGATGTTTGATGGTGTTACAGATATTGTTGCAGGGTGGAAGCTGTTCTGAGTAAATCCACCTTTTTCAATTGACTGATGGTGAGTTTGTCAATTCCAATGGTGTTCAAGTGGTGTTCCAGTTGTTTTGGGATTACACCCAAGGCATCTATCACTATTGATACTACCCTTGCTTGTCTTTGCCACAGTCATTCTATTTCTATTTGTAGGTCTTTGTATTTTATCATCTTCTATAGTTCCTTTCTCTTCTCTTCTGCTGTCTCCAGGCTCTGCCACATCCACTATCCAGACTTTTTTTGTCTTTCTTACCAACAGTTGTTATGTTATATGGCAGGTGCCTGTCTGTTTGAATTCTAAAGTCCCAGCCCAATTTAACTTCATTTTCTATGACTTTCTCTATTTTATGGTCCCACCAGTTCTTGCTTTCAGGCAAATGATATTTCTTGCAGATCTTCCAATGCACCATTGTTGCTAGTTTGTCATGCCACTGCTTGTAGTCAGTCTGTGCTATCTTCCTGCAGCAGCTTACCAGTTGGTCCACTGTTTCTTCAGCTTGCATAGGCGGCACTTACTGTCTGTTGCTGTCTTTTTAATTCTGGCTTTGTATGCATTTGTCATTAAGGCTTGGTCTTGTGCTGCCAGAATTAGTCCCTCAGTCTCTTTCTTCAGCTTTCCTGCTCTTAGCCATTGCCAGGTCTTGTTATTACCTGCTTTCCCTGATATTTTTTAAACATATTGGCCACGTAGTGCTTTGTCTTCCTATGCATCCATTCTGTTCTCAATTTGGTCTTTCTTGTAGGCCAGTTTGGTCTCTCCAGTAGTCAGTAAGCCTTCCTGGTATACTAACGTCAGTGCATCTTCTTCATTGTCCTTCAGATATTCTTCCAAAGTACTTTTTTCTTCTTCAACCATCTGATGTACTTGCAACATTCCATGCCCACCTATTTGCCTTGGTAGGTAGAGTCTGTCAATGTCGCTATGAGGATGAAGGGAATGATTCATTGTCATTTTTTTCTGGTCTTCCTATCCATTGCTTTTAGTTCTACTTGAGTCCAGTTCACTATTCCGGCTGTGTACCTAATGACTGGAATTATCCAGGTGTTGATTGCCTTGATGGTGTTTCCTCCATTGAGTTTGGACTTTAAGATCTTTTTCACTCTCTTGATGTATTCACCGCTAATCTTTTTCTTGACTTCAGTGTGCTTGATGTTGTCAGCTTGAAGGCTACCCATGTATTTGTAGTAATCATCATCATCCAGACTCTTAATGTTATTTTCATGGGGCATCTTGATTCCTTCATTTTTCACTAACTCCATTGCAATATCTTGGCTATCTATACACGGACAGTGTTGAGCAGCGATTCTATTTCAGATGGTGTTTTTCCATACAGCTTCAGATCATCCATATAAAGGAGGTGGGATAGTCTGGCAAATGTTTTTGATGTTTGATAGCCATGGCCTGAGTTATTCAGTATTGTTGACAGAGGAAAAAGTGCAATGAAAAATAGTAGTGATGATAGTGAGTCTCCTTAAAACAGCAGTCGCCAACCAGTGGGCCACGAGAAAATTTTGGCGGGCCACAGCATGCTGAGGCAGGGAGGCGGGGCAATCCTGCATTCTCCCGTGTCATGGCTGCTGCCTCTTGCCTCAGCGCATCGAGAAGGCCCAGCAGCAGCGGGAAGAGCGCGGACCTCCTAAGCCACAGGAAGAAACTTCCCTCAGGTGAAGATGGTGCAAGGGGAGGCTTGACCCCCTCTTCCTCCTCGCCAGAAGTGCTCACACGCTCAGCGGGAAGGAGGCGGCTTGTCGGGGGCCAGAGGGGCGGTGAGCGCTTTGTGTATGAGCGGTTCTGGTAAGGAGGAAGAGAAGCTCCTGGGAGGGGTCACAGGAGATCACGCCCTCCCCTCGCAGGCCAGGAAACACCCAGGAAGAGCTCCAGTGCCATGATCTCCCACGCCCCTGCCCTCAGGAGTTTCTCTTCCTCCTCGCCGGAAGTGCTCACACGCTCATTGGGAAGGAGGCGGCTTGTCGGGGGCCAGAGGAGCAGTGAGCACTTTGCATGTGAGTGCTTCTGGTGGAGGAAGAGAAGCTCCTGGGGTGGGTCGAGTCTTCCCCTTGCAACATCTTCCCTTGAGGGCATCGCTGGCAGCCGCTCAACCTCCTCTATGTGCGGAGGCAAGAGGCAGGAGGTGACACCAATTCAGAGGATCCTTTCCCCTCACCCCCACCCCTTCGCTAATGCCGTGCAAATGTGAGTAGCATTTGTTCTCCAATCTCCAAGTTAGGGGAGCGACATTCAAACGTGGCTGGCAACAGCCCCCTGCGGCTTCCTTGCTGCCTTTGGAACCAATTTCGAAGGCTGGGAAAGGACTTCTCCAAGGCAAGAGGGGGGCGGGGCTCACTGGCCTCCAAATTGGTTCCCAGTCGGCCTGGGGCAGCATTCAAACGAGGGGAGTGGGGAGGCTTATAATCAAAACCATGATTATAAGCCTCCCCTTCCTTCACTCCCCTCGTTTGAAGCCTCCGAAGCAGTGGTGAAATTCGGCTACCTCGCACCAGGTGGTAGGAACAATCACCCCTGGTTGGCCCCACCCACACTCACCCGGTCGCACCCATGTCGGCAACGGGGGTGGTACTGGCGGCGGGAGAGAGAGAGAAAAAGCAAAAATCCCTGCAAAGTTGACACCCCGACGTGCCAAAGGTCACAATGCAAGAGAGGAAAGCCTCTTGTCGCCCTTTTCCCTGACAGCCCTTCTCTAACCTGGCAATCTTCAGGATTTGGGGAGGGGGAGGACTGCAACTTTTGACGAACTTTCCTCCAAGAGTTTCTCCCTTCCGCAACTCTGCGGCATGAGTCGGCCACTTCTGTAAGTGCCGGCAGAATCAACGAAGCTCGCCCCACGGGGCCAGTTCCTTAGGAGTTTCCCCATCTCCCCAGACGGCTGAGGAGGCACTCAAAACAACCTGGAGCTTTTCCCACCTTATTTTGCTCTTTCGGCTTACCTTCCGCAGCAAAGTCAAGACGACCAACCATGTCAGATTCCCACCACCTTTCCCCTCCCCACTCCCGGGGACTGAGACAAGAGAAAGAGAAGAGAGAGAGGGAGAGAAATGAGAGAGAGAGAACAACAAGGGCAAAGAAGTGGTGTCGGCTTGGCCACACCCACCCACATGACCACCAGGCCATTGTTATATATATATATATATATTCTTAAGTTTTCGCGGGTACTTACATGTATGGTATTCAGCTTTGTTCGCGTATTTTCCCACGTCATTATAGTTGTGCTTTTAAAGTTGTAGCAATGTTTCGGCAGAATCTCATCTGCCATCATCAGGCTTCTGTGTTGTGTTCGTCTGTGAGTCAGACTTTCACAGCCCTTTCAGTTTTAAATTTGGGGCTAGCCTACTGCTGTGCCAGAATGGTTTTTTCTTAATCCTGATTGGTTGGGAGTCTTGGTCTGTGTTTATTGGTCTTGGAGTTTGTTGTGTTCTGCTTGATTGGTGTTTCTAATATCTTCTGTCTGTTTTGTGGCTTTTTTTGTCTTGATTGGCTAGCAACATGTGTTCCTGTATTGGAGGCCTTTAGTGCAGCTTGGCTCCGGGTAAATGGATGGCTATCATTAGTTAGGAAGCTAGGTTTCATCTGGGTGCTTGGTTGGGATGTGTTTGAGCTGGAGGTATCAGGGAGGGGTCTGTTTGTGCCCAGGTGTTTGCCTGGCTTGTGGTGTGGAGATTTTTTTGTTTGTGAGTGCAGGCTTCCAAATAAATGACAGTCTGGTGGAATCATCTCTTCTACTCATGCTTTCAGGTCTTTTTTCAATCTCTATGGCTTCTCTGATAATTCTGTGGCTGGGGTTTTCTATAGTGGCTAGGGTTTTGGTGCCATTGAAGTCGATGCTATGACCAGTTGCTTCCATGTGTTGGACTTGTGAGGAAGTATGTTCCAGCTTTTTTACTGCATTTTTGTGTTCATCCAGGTGGGTACTTATTCTTCTATTGGTCTGTCCAATGTATGTGGCAGGGCATGATGCACAGAGGACTTCATATATGCCTTGGTTTTCCAGGTCAATTTTATCTTTGGGGTTTCTTAGGATGGCTGCTATTTTTCTGTCTGTTTTGAAGTCAGTCTTGATGTGATGCCTGTGTAGTATCTTGCTGATTTTGTCTGTAGTACTTCTTATGTAGGGCAGGACAGCTGTTCCATAGAAGATGAACTAGAAGATGAACAGACCTATGGACTAAATAGGTCTAACTAAATACCCGAACAAAGCTGAATACCATACATGTAAGTACCCGCGAAAACTTAAGAAAACATATATACATATACACATAGACATACACACACATATATATTAACATTTTATATTAAATGTATTATCTTTTTTTAAAATTTATATTAGTGGTCCTCAGGATTTAAAATTATGAGTTTGGTGGTCCCTGAGGTCTAAAAGGTTGGTGACCCCTGCCTTAAAAGATTCTTCTCTTGATAGTAATCTCTCCCAGTCTCTCACCATTGACCTGCAACTGTGTCTTCCATTGTGCCATCGATCTTTGCACAAAGTTTCTGATATTTCTATTGACTCCTGTTATTTCTAGGCACTTGATTAACATCATGTGGCAGAGAGTCAGATACCTTTTTGTAGTCAATCCATGCTACATTCAGGTTGGTCTTCCTTGCAGTTTTCCAAAATCATTTTGTCAGTTAGGAGTTGATCTTTTTTGTTACTCTACTGTTTCAGCGGTTTCCTTTCTGCTCAGGTGGAAAAAGATTGTTTTCAACTAGATGCTGTTGGACTGCATCAGCTACCACACCAGTTAACAATTTGAAAGTTGTTGGTAAGCAGGTAATTGGCCTGTAGTTGCCTGGTGCTGCCCCTTTTGCTGGATCTTTCATTATCAGGTAGGTTTTCCCAGATGTTAGTCACTTATCAATTTCACCTTGTAGTATGTTGTTAAATTGCTTGGCAACAAGTGGGTATAGAGCAATTAGATGTTTCAACCAAAAGCCATGCAGTTCATCTGCTGCTGACCTTGATCTTCCTTGTTCTTTTCTCTACTATTTCTGCTGTTATTACTCGTTCTTTCATTTCAACTTTTTTTTATACTGATCCATCTCTTTTAACCAAGCTGCATCCTTGTTGCATTTCTTTGGGTTATCCCATATCTGCACACAGAACTGTACTGTTTCTTCCTTGTCAGATACTGTTAGGAATGTAACCTAATAGTTGGATTGGAAAATATCTAAACCAGGATAGACGTTTGAATACTGTTTCTTTAAGAGAATGCTAAAACTGTAATTCGGTGTGGTTCTGCAAATGGCCATAAGATGGAGCCAGAAACCTGGGTTGTTTTAGTCCTGTTCTGGTGTTTCTGGAGAGTGTTGCCTGTCCTCCAATTTTCCCTATTGACTGTTATTCTTGGATTTGATGTAAGTCTGTTACTGAACTGTTTTTGATACTGAACTTTGATATTTGGATTATCCCTGGACTGAAAACTGACAGCTTTAACCGTGAATGACTTGGACTGTTTTGTTGAACTTTGCTTAACCGTTTTACTGGAAGTAAAAGCCTACATTTTACTATACAGTGTGGCTGTGTGCTGTGTGTGTGTTATTCTTCACTGCTCTCACTAGGTCTCCCTGTGTGCACTCATTCTCCTAACGTGGAATTACCTCAACAGGTACTGACTGATTCACTGCAGTTTTTCAACTGATGGATTGGTAGAAACTTTTCTGATTGGATTGAAATTGGAGGTTCTGCCTATAATTTGCAATTTGAGCTTCATATCTGCTGATCTTCTTGGCTATAGCTGTTATTTGTTGCTTTATTATTTCCAGTGCTTCCTTGATCTTCCTTTCTAAGTGGTATTTCTTGATTAGCTATTCTTTGGTCTTTTCCTTCAGCTTCTTTTCTTTCATCGGTTCTAGCTTACTTGCATCTGATCTCAACATGCTGATCTTAATTTCCTGTGTAATCTTCAATTTTTTGTGGTGCAGTTTGGGTTTTTTTCTTCTTTGTTGATTTTACATCCCAGGTATTCAGTTATAATTGCAGTTTTGCTGTACATTATTTTGTTTGTTTCTTGAAATGAGTTGGTGCTTATACAGGTATTCCACGATTTACAGCCGTTCATTTAGTGACCATTCAAAGTTGCAGTGGTACTAAGAAAAGTGAGTTAGACTGTTTTTCACACTTATGACCATTGTAGCATCCCCAGGGTCACATGATCAAAATTCAGATGCTTGGCAACTGGTTCATATTTATGACAGTTGCAGTGTCCTGCGGTCATGTGATCACCTTTTGAGACCTTCTGACAAGCAAAGTCAATTGGGACTCCAGATTCACTTAACAACCATGTTACTAACTTAACAAATGCTATGATTCACTTAACAACTGTGGCAAGAAAAGTCATAAAATGGGGCAAAACAAATGTTTCACGTAGCAACATAAATTTTAGGCTCAATTATGGTTGTAACTCGAGGACTACCTGTACTTGATATTTTCAGTATTTGCATCTGTTAATGCTTGAGCTAGCTGTTTCTTTGGAACAAGCTTCAATGCAGGCAGACTTATTATGATGTTTTTGTGTTGTTTTAGATCCTCAGTTATTGTTTCTTTTACTTCTTTAGTTAGAGGTATTTGTTCTTCCTGAGGCAGAGTGGGTGCCTTATTTCCAAATGAAAACAATTGTATATCTCTGCTGGATTCCTCTACTACCAACTCCCCCTGGTTTGCCTCTACATTCTGAGTTACTTCTGGCAAGCAGAGGTGGCATTCAGCTGGTTCGGATCCGTTCTCCTGAACCAGTAGTAACGAATATATGCAGTTCGGTGAACTAGCAAATGCCATGACTGGCTGGCCCCTCCCCTCCCACTCCTTTTTGCGCCTCGCCTGCCTAGAGTCATGCCCGCAGCATAGCTGCTGCTGCTTTCTGATTCCCTTGCTTGCCTTGACCACACAGCCCAACTGATCTCTGCCTGGTAAGTCTTCTCCCCAGCTACTTCCCCCATGGGCCAGCCATGCTTCCCTGCCTTCCTGGTGGTCCACATGGCCAGGCCCGCTTGCCTGCCTTCTCTACGCCCTTCCATGAAGCACGTGGTTCTGCCATGCTTCCCATTGTGGGGAAGGGAAGCAGTTGAGCTGCCGCTGCCTTTTGGGGCACGTGGAGCAAGATGGAGCTCCTGCAGTCATCTCTTCTCTTCCCCCTTCTCTTCTTCTCTTTGTGGGCAGAATTGTTTTCCCCACCTACCACTGCCCAGATGCCCTCGCTTTCCCCAAATTCCCCAAGCATTTCTTTGCCTACCTGATTTCCAGTTCCATCGCATTTCTCACCATCATGTGCAGGGAAATGAAAGATTGTGTGGGGCTAAAAAAAAAGTTCAATCAATTCCAACTTCTTGCAAAAGGAAAAGATCTCGCAAAGTTGGAATTGATTGAATGAAATTTTTTTTAGCCCCACATAAACTTTTGTTTCCCTGCACACGGTGGTGAGAAACACGACGAAGCTGGACATCAGGTAGGCAAAGAAATGCTTGGGAGAAGCGAGGGCATCTGGGCAGTGGTGGGTGGGGAAAGCTCCATGGTGTGGGGCTGCAATGGTGAAACGGGCAATGGAGCAGCTGGTGCGAGGTAAGGAGGAACAAAACAGCCCCATTGCACTACGCCCCCTCCTGCTGTCAAGCGCACCCAGCTGTGCGTGGACTTTTCTTTGCCCGTGCCATTTTCTGTGCTGTCCGGGAGGCAGGCTGCTCCCCCACACCACTTCCCGGAGGTTCCCACACTTTCTGCTGCTTCCCGCGCTTTTTGTCACCAATCATGGAGAAATATATTACTGTTGTTATTATTAATTAAATTTGTATGCCACTTGACTCCAGAAACTCAAGAAAATCTGTTTCATCTAAGGTTCTCAATAGCTTCAGATTATATGTATATAAAGTGCATGTGCATATATACAGTATAAGTTCTTTTGTATCTAGAATGGGAAGGTAACCCTGTGCATGTATTCTTTCTGATTGTGTTCAAAAGTTTAAATTAATTCAGAAAAATCAATACAATTTAATGAACATGTTTGTGTCTACTTTGTAGAAAAAGCAAAAGTCCACATTTGTGGAAAATATCAGAATTAGTCCAAAACAATTAGAATCCAAAAATTATGGCAAGAATTAAACTGGTCAAAATAAAAACAAGGCAAAATAACCATGGAGTTGTAAAACCTATACACAGAAAAGTGAGAAAAAGATTTTATTGCTTGCCAACTTTGAAGGCAAGCTCCAAACCTAGCTACCCTCCTCCTGTTGACTGACTTTCTGGAAAAAAAAAACATCATTTAATGCTGGCTAGGTAAGCTCCAATTTCCTCCAGAGTAACTGGTAACACAATACACAATTAAGAAATGTTATTTAAAATAGGTGCTTTGTAAACTTATCTGTGGCAAGTCTTCCCAGCCACTGCTTTGCAAAAATATTCACAACAATAAATATGCATCAGAATCCAAATATAGGGTTCCAACTTTGGGTGACATTTATGGCTGCTTATTTTGTTTCTACTACGAGTAAAGAAATGAGTGAGAAATCATCATAGATATCAGGCTAGTGTTGTATGCCAAGTGAATGCAGTTCCAAATAACTATAATGAACTGAAATTGTATCCTGCTAAGGATCAGGCTGCTTGGCAGAAAGCAATGGATAAGGAACTAAAATTCTTACGAAAACTGGAGGTGTATGAAAATGTCAGGTTACCACCAGGTGAACAAGCCATAGGATGTAAATGGATATATAAACTGAAGACAGGTGTAGATGGGACTGTTACCCATAAAGCCAGGTTTGTTGCACAAGGGTTCAATCAGACAGCAAATGACTACAATGAGGTGTTTGCACCTAGTCTGAAGGGTACTACTTTAAGGGCAGCATTAGTGTGGGCAGCTGAGGAGAAATACATTATAAATCATTTAGATGTAGAGATGGCGTATCTGCATGCACCATTGCAACACACTATATATTTAAAGAAACCTTTAGGTATTAAAAATGATAATACAACTGATTGCTGGAGATTGAAAAAGAGTCTTTATGGTTTGAAGCAATCAGGATATGAGTGGAACCAGTGTATAGTTAAGGAATTAACTAAGATAAGTTTTGTAGCTGGCATGGCTGATCCATGTTTGTTTAAAAAAGAAAGTAATGGTATAATCACCAAAACTGAACAAGAAGCTACTGAAATAATTTCATTGTTAGAAAAGAAATTTAAGATAAAACAGTTAGGTGAAATTAAACAATATCTTGGTTTAAAGATACATAGAACTAGGGGAGGATACAAAATCTCACAGGCAGATCAAATTAACCAATTACTAAAAAGTTTTAAAATGGAACTTTGTAAACCAGCTAAAACACCAATGAGCCAGGAGTTTAGCCACAAAGATGTTCAAAGTCCTGTTTTTGATAAGAACATTTATCAGTCTTTGATTGGTAGTTTATCTTATCTCAGTAATTGGTCAAGGCCAGATATAGCATACAGTTTTAAACGATTAGCGAGGTTTAATGCTGAGCCCACTGAAAGGCACTGGCAAGCTGCTAAAAGTGTGTTAAGATATCTGAAACAGACAATGCATTATGCATTGTATTTGGAGCCCCAGGTATCGGAGAGCAAGTGGAGAATCCGGAGTTTATGAATCCTGGTTGGTTTGGGCTAGTTTTGGGAGAGCTGGCTTGATGTCACGGTTCTGACCAATGCCCTAATAAAATCAGGAGCCTCAAGCAATTTTTCATTTAAAAAATCCAGTTGTTTATTAGGAGCACCATGTCAGCACGACCTAAGCGAAGCCAGCTCTGACTTAACCGAGTTCACACCTTGCCTCTGACCCTGTTGCCCCCTCCCCCCAAGGTGTGTCACCAGTCACATTCCCCAACGAAACAGTTTCATCAGATGTAGAAGTCACTTCCTCCATCCGTTGCATGTCTCCATGGAGATTGCCTTGACTTTGGCCAGCTAGGATGTGTTTTGTTTCGGGGTATAACTTTTAAGGATGTGATTCCCCCCAGGCTTGGTTGGTTCTTTTTGTGGAACCTGGCTATGAGACAATCAGCTTGGATGTTTATGCTCTTTACCCAGGACACATAGAGGGTAGCCCTTCCACTTGATTAGGTATTAGAGTCCCCCCCCCCCGTGCCACCTAGAGGCAAGGATGCTGTCAACTAAAAAGATACTCCTTTGGTTTTTTTAGCTGCCAGAAAAAGGGAGTGGGGGAAAACAGTGCATTCCTTAAGTGCCTAGATAATCACCTGGAGCGCAAGAAAATTACTGGAGAGCATGATTGATGACTCTTGGGGATGGATGTGTCCCATTGGAGAATACACATCCAGGGGGTGGGGGGAAGACCAGGGTCAAGGGGGAAATGAATGATGTATTTTAGTATTAACTGCATCCAGCCAACACCAACATGTCCACTTCTAATAAATCAATTTTCTTTTCTCTGAGATGTGACTAGAGACTTATGATTTGAATGGGGGTGGATTTGTTGGAGTCCTGACAGCCAGCCAATACTCCAAAAATTCTACATTCTGGGATACCTGACCCCTGGCCTCTTCAATCACTTCCCGACATCTAAAATGCATGGGGAGAAAGTCAGACTAACATGGCAGAGGGGGGCTGTCAGTAGAAAGCCTTCTAGAAGCAGCCCAGTTACAAACAGAAGCTGAGGACATAATCACAAGCAAAGCTGAGAGGCCTGAATAAATAAAGGAAATAAAACCCCCACAGCTTTGGAAGGTGAGCTCCCCCAGCTTAAAAAGGGAGGAAAGCCCCTGAGTGAGCTGACAAGAGTGGAATGGATGTGGGACTGGGAACAAGCCAGAGTCCCAAAGCTCCTGTCAGGATCCCTGGGGAGATCCATAGAGCAGCTGAGGGAGGAATTTGACCAGGCTGCCATTAGAGAGGAGGGCCCATCATGCCGCCCAAAACAGAGGGGACCTCCCACAGAGCCTTCTGAAGTGAGGAGAAGCAGGCAGGATTACAGTCCTCCTCCTCTACCCAGCAGAAGAAGAAACAGCCCACAGCAGCAACCAGTGCCTCCCCCACGCAACAGGGAGGTCTTTCCTCCTTCTGCGTGAACTAGAGCCAGGGAGAAAGGTCAGCCACCTCAAGCACAGATTTACAGAGGGCAACAGGAAGAGGGCAGAGCAGACCCCTAGGAACTGCCCCGGTTCAGGGGGAAATTTAATGGGGACCCAGACCAGCTAGCTCTATTCCTTGACTCAGCTGAGATCCACCTAGAACACTATGGACACCTCAACCCCTTCCCTAGGGCCATGGGGAATGCCATTTCTGAGGTGCTGGAGGGACAAGCAAGAGGATGGCTAGCAACCTTCCACAAGAGAAGGGGCCCCCAACTTCATGATGCAGACGACTTCCGATGACTGCTGGAGGCCAGATTTGAGGAGGCAGAGGATGACCTGCATGCAGAAGATCAACTCAGCAACCTAAAGCAGGGAGGGTGACCCATCAAAGAACACATCCGTGAATTCAGGAGTGATCAAGTGGAAGGGCTACCCTTTATCAGAGGCATCTTGGGTAAAGAGTAGGAACGTCCAAGATGATCGCCTTGTGATGAGGTTCCATGCAGAAAACCCAACCAAATCTGGGGCTTGTGGGGGGTGTTCACAACCCTAAGTTCTATACCTGTAATAAATTTGTTTTCTTTTTGTGTTGTACAGGTCACCTTCAAGAAGTGAGGGGAGCTGAATGTCAACTAAAAGATACTCCTTTGGTCTTTTTAGCTGCCAGAAAAAGGGAGTGGGGGAAAACAGTGCATTCCTTAAGTGCCTAGATAATCACCCAGAGAACAAGAAAATTACTGGAGAGCATGATTAATGACTCTTGGGTATGGATGTGTCCCATTGGAGAATACACATCCAGGGTGTGGGGGGAAGACCAGGGTCAAGGGGGAAATGAATGATGTATTTTAGTATCTGCTGCATCCAGCCAACACCAACATGTCCACTTCTAATAAATCAATTTTCTTTTCTCTGAGATACAGCTAGAGACTTATGATTGAATGGGGGTGGATTTGTTGGAGTCCTGAAAGATGCATTGTATCTCATAATTGGTTTGGCCCCCTATGACCACAGTATCTGTGGGCTCACGGGGTGGTGGTCTCAGGGTCCCTCTGGCAGTTGTGTGTCTCTGGGAAGATGGCCTCTGTGGAAACAGTCCAACCTATCAAAAAAATACTGTAAAATGCAGATTAGGAATGCAAGTCAAAATAAGCAAGAAAATGCCAACGAGTGAATGGCAATTCTCTAGTTGTTGTATCTACTACATCGTTTCAAACATGGTTACTACACATTATGACTTCACCCCACAGTGTTTCAGGTAAACCTGAATCAGATAACATAGTGCGAGCCATGACTTGTAATGTTTGCCCTTTTCGTTCTACAAATGAGTTATGTTGTGGTCTGTAAGGTGCAGAACACTTATGCTCAACACCAGCCAATTTCAGCATTGTTTGGAATCTTTTGTTAACAAATTCAGTCCCATTATCAGTTACTAATGTAATTACTTTTCAATTTTCTCTCTGCAAACCTTAGCCAGTTAAAGAAATGTTGGAATGTTTCTGTTTAGTTTTTCATAAGATAGCAGAAACCATATCGTGAGTAATGGTCCATAATACTCAAAATATAGCAGGCACCTCCTAAACTTGGTTTTTTAGGACCAATTATGTCAGCAAAAACAACCTCTAAAGGTTCTTTGGTCTTAAACCCATTTAGTCTGTTTGCTGGAGGAACCTTACTCTTTTCTTGACTACAAGCATTACAGTGTAAATACTTGCTACAGGGTTTCAATTTTACTCCCTCTGACAATTTAACTGTTTGAGCATTTTGAAATTAATGTGCCCTAGATGTCTATGCAGTAAATGTACACATTCATCATGTGGCTTAACATAGTTATAAACTGAGTTAGCCATCTTCAACTGATCATCATGTATTACATATAAATCATTCTCTAATGTAGTAACACTTTTACCCCCTTTCTCTATTATACAGTTATCTCCCCTAAAGGTTACTACATAACCAATATTAACTAAAGCCCTTACTGATAATAAATTAAATTTTAGTTTAGGTACATATAACTTAGTTAAATGTTCGTTTATACAAGAACAATATGCAGTACCTTCATCTGATGCTTTAATCTTCCATCCATTTGGGAATGATACATGTTGTTTACTCGTGGACATCTTTACAAACCTGTTTCTATCTTTAGTAATGCATTGTGATGCTCCACTATCAACAACCCACAAATCATGGTTTACAGTTGAATTGCTAGACAAAGCTAAACTAACATTCTTCTTAGCCTTCTGGTGTTTACTAGTATTCTGTTGTTTTCCTTTCTTACAGAATTTAGCTATATGTCCCCTAGCCCCACAAGAAAAACATTTCCTAACAGTATAGGCAGTTGAAGATAAATCCTCTTCTTGTGGTGGATCCTTCCTCAGTTGGTCCCTATCCAGCTGTCTTCTTGCTTCTTCCAGCAACCTTCCAGTTATGTCAGTCAATGTCAGTTTATCTCTGGGCAGGACTTCCAGTGAAGATACATAGTCATCATAACTTTCATCCAATGAGGAAAGAATGATGTAAGCTTGATGCAGCTCTGAAAATATCAGTTCCTTTTCATGTAGCTCTTGAAAAGTTCTTTTCATGAAGTTTAAATGAACTAACATATCTCCACCTTTCAGAAGACGTGCTCTAAACAGTTTACGTGTAAGATGTATGTGTGCACCTACACTGTCACGAACATAAATCCTCTTCAAATTCTCCCAACACCTAGCAGCAGACTCTTCTCCATGAATATGGACTAGCTGCTGGTCACTCAGTGTTACTCCAATTATACAAAGAGCTTGTTCGTTGTTCTGTTTAAAGTCAGCAAGCTTCTTGGCATCATCCTCATTTTCTGGATTCCAAGCATTTACATCCGGTGGGTCTTGAACTACATTCCATAAACCTTCTTTGCACAGAATTAGACTGCATTTCATAGACCAGGAAACATAGTTTGTTCCATCCAACCAGGTTATCAGTGATAGACATGTTGAAGTGACTTGTGCCATCTTTACCAGGATAGTAAACCACAATTAAACAGTAAACAGGTGTCTGTATACAGTACTGTGTATTCACACTAACTCTCAGTTATCTGAGCCTGGTATGGTCTGGGCCCATAACCAGTGTTGAGGTAATTCCCTGTTAGGAGAATGAGCGCATACAGGGAGACGTATTTGAGAGAAGTGTTTGAATAATACACATACAGCACACAGATATACTGTACAGTAAATGTAGGTTTTTACTTCCAGAATCGTTAAGCAAAGTCCAAACAAGCAATCCAAAGTCATTCACAGGTAAATCAGTCAGTTTTTTCAATCCAGGGATAATTCAATAACAAAGTCCAGTGTCAAAAACAGTTCAGTAGCAGACTTACATTAAATCCAGTAATATCAATTAGGAAAAATGGAGGAACGGCAATACTTTCCAACAGAAGGAAACAGAGATACACTCACACTCTCTTCTGAGACTCAGACTAAACAACCCAGGTTTCTGGCTCCATCTTATGGCCGTTTGAGAAACCACATCTAATTATAGTTTTGCATTTTCTTAAAGATACAGTTTTAAAATGTTTATCCTGGTTTATATATTTCTGTGGTAATATATCCATCATATTCTGCAAGTTCTTGTACAGCTTTGTAAGATCTGGGGGTATCACAAACGCTCCTCATGAGGGCAGTAGTGTCTTTATGATGAGAGTTTGATCCTGTTATCTGCAAAGCTCAGAGACCAGGAATCTGTGTGGGAGTTCACAGTACCTATCCGAGCCATTCCCATGAGACCTTTGGTGCCCTGCTTTCTCACGGGAACTTTATCACCTTCGCTGAGGCCTAGCTAGATAATGTTGCTGAGCTAATGTTGAAGTCATTGTTTTGATTTTGTATTTGCATTTTCTTAATAAATACTGCTACCGGGGGCTCTCGGGGCTGGCAGTTGCTCAGGCGTCTTCCTCGTCTCCCATCATTTTCAATTGCCAGTCCATCACAAGTGGTGACCCGACGTGATAGTTTGGAAGGCTATACGTTTTGGCGTGATAGCTTGAAAGCTATACGTTTCCCGCATCCTATACTCATCGTCGCGGACGTCGACTGGGCCCTCATCTTCTTCGCTGGACGGAGACAGATTCTTTTCGTGAGTATGGGGGAAGTTCTCTCGAAAGCTCAGACAAAGCACCTTAGGGAAATGAGAGAGATCGCTGGGAATAGTTTTAAGTTTGGAGTTCATAGTAGAGGACATGAAGTAGGAAAGAAAGAAATTGAGGACTTATTACAGTATGTTTGGAAACATATTCCGTGTTATCCAGAGGGAGGTAGTATTAAAGTAGGCGCTGGAGAAAGATAGGGAAATTTTTGCACGAGGAGCCTCGTGCCCCTTCTTCAATTTTGTTAACCTGGAGGGTGGTTATGGATGCATTAGCTACGCATGAACAACCGCTCCTATCACCCCCGAAGAAGGTTTGCCGCCTTACAATGCGAGTACGTATATTGCCACCGACAGCACCTCCAGATAAATCCAGAGGGCTGTCAGGCACTGAAAATACTTTGTCAGAAGAGAAGAGTTTGCCTTTAAGAGTTCAAGTAGATGCAGTTACTGCAGCTATTCAAGAAGCAACAAATAGAGGGGAATTATCAGGAGATGATTTGGTAGATTTTGGAGTGGAGATTCAACTTAATCCAGTAGAAATTGGTGTGGACGTTGCTTTAAATCAACAGAGATAGAATGCCTGAGGAGGGGTTCGTTCTTCTCCCACAGTTAATTTTTCAAGCCGTACGGACTCTCCCTGACGGCGAAGGTGGTGAGAAGACCTTTACTAACATCAAACAAGGAAACAATGAACCCTATGAAAATTTCATTAGCAGATTGAAAGTGGCTATTGAAAGGCAAATTGACAATCAATTTGCCGGAATGAATGCTTTTGAAGTTAGCAGTAAATCAGGCTAACATGAGATTGCCAAAAGGTGGGGAGTCAGACTTTTAACATGGAGACTTTAGTTCTGGCTCTCCAGGCAGGAAATGCTAAAAAGAAACTTTTTAATTGTGGGAAGCCTGGACATTTTAAAGCGCAATGTCGGGCTCCTGGGGGTCAAAGTCAGCAAAATGAGAGATCAATGGGACAGGGTGTGACCTAAATCAGCCTATATCAGATGCTCCTACAGTTTTTACTGATGGAAAAAAAAAAAATTTTTTTGTGCTTGTGTTTGGAAAGATAAATTTGGAATTTGGCATACAAAAGTGACATCAGAGCAGAAGTCTGCCCAGCAGGCAGAACTTGCTGCTGTAGTTTTAGCTTTTCAAAATTTTCAAAATCAGGATTTTAATCTAATAGTGGATTCTTTGTATGTATATAATTTGTTACCCTTTGTAGCAGGTTCTTATTTGTCTCCTGGAATATCACCTAATATTCTACGTTTGCTTTTGTTGTTGCAAGAATGTTTGGAGCAGCGTATGAATGTGTGTTTATTGCCCATATCCGTAGTCATAGTAATTTACCTGGAATTTTATCACAAGGCAATGCCAAAGCTGACAGTGCTGTAACTTCAGTTCTCACTGTTCAGCCATGGGACAGCCATAGTTATTTTCATCAAAATGCTAAAGCGTTGGCACATCAATTCAAGCTTACTGCTGCAGAAGCTGCTGCCATAATTCAACAATGTCCAACTTGTTCAAAGCAAGGCACAGCTATTCCTATGGAGTCAACCCCAGGGGTTGAAACCCTCAATGATTTGGCAAATGGATGTTACTCAGTATCCATCATTTGCACCTTGGAAGTATATATACATGTGACTGTGGATACTTATTCAGGATTTCTAATGGCTACTCCTCAAAGAGGTGAAGCGGTTAAACATGTCATCAATCATTGCATTAAGACATTTTCAGTCGCTGGTACGCCTCAAACTTTAAAAACAGACAATGGTGCGGCTTATCGGAGCACAGTCTTTGATCAGTTTTGCAAACAGTGGTCCGTGGAACATAAATTTGGAATTCCATACAATTCCACAGGACAAGCTATTGTGGAGCGTTATAATGGCACGCTCAAGAACATGTTAGCTAAATTAAATAAAAAAGGAGGGAAGCTCCTGGGGCTTCCGGCAATTCAAGATCATTTAAATCTTGCTTTGTATACTTTAAATTTTTAAATTTGTCTGGTAACCCCCTGCGGCGCGCGGCCAGCAGGCATTTTTCTTCCCCTTCTACAGATGCAGTGAGGCCTCGAGTGTTGGTGCGATTCCTTCCGGATCCGGCATGGGTTCCCGCTGAGCTGATTACGTGGGGACGTGGTTATGCAGCAGTAGAACATCTTGGTCAAATTCGTTGGGTTCCTGGTCGATGTATCCGGCCTGATCATTCTGCGCCTTCGCAGGTGCCAGTGAGGATGTTCCTGATTCTCAGGATGGCGTTCCTGTGGTTCCTGATTCCGTTCCTGAGGTTCCTGATTCTCAGGATGGCGTTTCCGTGGTTCCTGATTCTCTTGATGCCGGCAGTCCAGGCGTGGCGCTGTGAAAGCTGGGAAAAGATGACTGCTTATCCGAGGTTATCAACTTGTATGCAGCAGGTTCCTTTGGGGAATCGGACTAAATTAATCTGCAAACAGCGGCATCTTTTGATTTTTCCAGCATATTGGTCCTGGCATAAGGGTCAAGACATTCTTTACTCGGGACCTGATAAGGATATTATATCTTCAGCCTGTGCTACAACTCTGATTCTGTTTAATGTTTCTGTTTCAGACTATGGACAATATTGGTGTCAATTGGAGTTGCCTAAGTTACTTTACACAACTTCTTTTTCCATTCGTCTTATGCCTCCACGGACTCTAATACGGAGGCGGAGAGCTGCTATTATCTCAGAAACTAGAGACCTTGGTGATAATTTATGGAAGGAAAATTCCTACATCAAGGACGTTCGGATTGCAGCAAAGAGTTTAAATGTAACTAATTGTTAGCTTTGTATGCATGTACCCACCTTTTGGAATAGCTATGAACTATAGAGATATTCATATTTTAAATAATTTTACTGTTGTTATGTTTTATGATACTGTTGAGAATATTAAGATGTTAAATGAAGAAGTGTCTGAAATTCGCCAAGTTACTTTATGCTTTAGATATAATGTTAGGAGTTTGTGCTTTAATTCATTTACATTGTTGTGTTTTTATACATAATTATGAGCCTAACATTACAAGAACTGTTCATGATATGGAAGACCGCATAGCTGAACACGAAGCAGGAAAAGATGGCTTCAATAAGTCACTTTGGGCTTTGCTATGGGATTGGCTTCCTGACAGCTCATGGTTACGTTTATTGCTTCAATTAGTTGTAATAATTGTTATTACACTTATTATGTTATGTTGCTGTATTCAATGTATTCCTAATCTATTTCAAATGTGTGCCTCAGCCTTAAGTGTACGAAACCAAGTTTGCGAGGGAACTGTGTATTTTGCCACTGAAACACCCCTATCTTTGAATAAATAAAAAAGGAGGGAATGTGGTAATATATCCATCATATTCTGCAAGTTCTTGTACAGCTTTGTAAGATCTGGGGGTATCACAAACGCTCCTCATGAGGGCAGTAGTGTCTTTATGATGAGAGTTTGATCCTGTTATCTGCAAAGCTCAGAGACCAGGAATCTGTGTGGGAGTTCACAGTACCTATCCGAGCCATTCCCATGAGACCTTTGGTGCCCTGCTTTCTCACGGGAACTTTATCACCTTCGCTGAGGCCTAGCTAGATAATGTTGCTGAGCTAATGTTGAAGTCATTGTTTTGATTTTGTATTTGCATTTTCTTAATAAATACTGCTACCCGGGGGCTCTCGGGGCTGGCAGTTGCTCAGACGTCTTCCCTGCGTCTCCCATCATTTTTCAATTGCCAGTCCATCATATTTCTAACACAAATAGCTGTTAGGTGACTCATATTCCTAACAGATATGTTAGCTCATTTGGAGTTTATGAAAAGGACTTTACAAGAGCTACAAGAACAAGAGCTGATTTTCTTGGAGTTGCATAAGTTTACATCATTCTTCTTTGGATGAAACTTGTGATGGTTATGTGTCTTCACTGGAAGTTTTAAACAGAGATGAACTTACATTGACTGGCATAACTGGAAGACTGTTAGAAGAGTCAAGAAGAAGGCAAGATAGAAATCAACTGAGAGAAAGACAACCACAGGAAGAAAAACTGTCTTCAACTGCCTATATTGTTAGGAAATGTTTTTCTTGTGGGGCTAAAGGTCATATAGCTGGATACTGTAAAAAGGGTAAGAAACAGAATGCTGTTAATATACAGAGAGCTTATAAAGATGTTAGTTTAGCCATATCAAGTAGAACTACAACTGTAAACCATGATGTATGGGTAGTTCACAGTGGAGCATTGCAGTGTATAACTAAAAGTAAAGAGAGGTTTGTTAACATGACAAAGAGTAAACAGTATGTATCATTAGCTAATGGATGGAAATTGAGAGCATCTGGAGAAGGTACTGCATATTGTTTATGTATTAATGAACATTTACCAATGTCATATGTACCTAGAATGATATTTAACTTGCTATCTGTAAGAGCAATGGTAAAAGCAGGATTTGTTGTAACTTTTCAGGGGGATAAATGTTTAATTGAAAAACAGAGTAAAAGCCTTACTGCAAGATTGGATAATGGTTTATTTATTATGTAAGGCATCCAGAAAGTATCCATAATATCAATCACTCTTGAGACATTATCTCTCCAATTGATTTATTAGAAACAGATCTGGCATGTCAAAAGCAATTTCCCAAGTGAAAGCTTTTTCACGCATTACACAGAATCCACCTTCTCTCCTCCCTTCTCTCCTCCCACTTCCACACTTCATAAATCACAAGAACCAATTAACTGCAACTGGAAATTCTTAATACGACATACAGAATAACCTTGAACTTTTCAACTCTAACTCTCTAAAAAAGAATGTGGCAGCTGAATTTCAAAGCTGACAGGCGTCCCCCCTTGAAAAGTCTCCTCCTAAAAGAAAAGAAAAAAAAAGATACAGGGGTTAATACATTGTCCTTAACCCCCCTCTCCCCCCTGCCCCCATGAGGACCCTTCTGTTTGTGGGGAAAATCCTCATGGAATTGGTTAACCAACTGATCAGCATGAACTTCCCAACTCTTTACCCAACTAGCATCTGAGAGGGGATATCCTTTCCATAAGACGAAATATTGCAATCGGCCACGGTGTAATCTAGAATTGAGAATTTTTTGAATCTCATAATGTGTTTCCCTATGTACCATTAACAGGTTAGGGGGAGCGATTGACAGTGGTCTTATCATTGATGTAGTAGCTGGTTTTAGTAAACTACAATGGAACACCGGATGAATTTTCCCCAATAGTCGAAGACTTAATTGGACAGTGACCGGATTGATTATCTTTGAAATTGGGAACGGACTCAACAATTTTGGACCCAGCTTCTTACTGGGCAGTTTCAACCTAAGATACTTGGTTGACAAATATACTTTGTCCCCTACTTTAAAAGGCATTGAAAGGGATCTATGTTTATCCGCGTGTTTTTTATAATTTTTTGCAGCTTCGGTCAAAGCTTTTTTTGTATCTTCCCATCCTTTCTTTAATGAGTTCATCCATTCTGTTAGGTAACAGTCAATGTCTGTTCAATTTTAAAAGGTTGAATGGCTCCACTTACCATCGGGTCATCTTCTTTGCTGTCTGCATCTTGAATGATGGGCAATCCTGCTGCCAGAGTTCCCTCCCCTGCAGGTTGTTGGGGGTTAGGGACCTCAGTGGCTTGGCATACATATTTGCTTTTCTCAGGAGGTTTTCTTGGTGCCTTTTTCCCTTTAGGGGGAGCAGGTACTCTCACTTGAGGTACTAGGCTAGTGCTAAGCACTCCAAGGTGCAATGCCCTTGCTGGCCACAACAGAAACACTTTATGGAAGTTGGGGAGGGGGTTGCTGTTTGATGCCCTTCGCCTTGGTGTGGAGCTGAGTGCTGTGTGATTTGCCTTTTGGATTGTTTCTCAGCGTTGCTTCTTCGGTGCTGTCTGAGTGCATTGTCCACTGCTTTGGCCATTCGATACCACTCATAGATTCTATCCTTGGGCAGCCCACAGCAAAGGCAGATTTTTTTTTTACAATTTTTTTATTTTTCTAAACAAACACAGACAAAACAATACATAAAAACATAAAACCATCTTTCAATTACATACAGTGTGTCAACTGGTTGCAATTCTTTTGTGCTACGTGTCCATAGTCCTCCTTCACAAGTCACATAAATTCTCATATTTTAAACCAATATGGAATATAACTTCCATTGCCACTTCATCTAATAAAAAATACATTCTTATATCATTTTCTCTTAAATTCTATTATTTTTATATTGTAAAGTTATCTATAAAATATATCATTTCCACGCTATTTTTCCTAACCATTAATAAAATAAATCCCATATCTTATAATATTGTTTTTCTTCTTGTTCTCTAATTTCAAATGTCAATTTACTCATTTCAGCACATTACACTATTTTCTTAATAACTTCCTCCTGTGTTGGTATTTTCTCATTTTTCCAATTCTTTGCAAATACAATTTTGTGATGACCTGTCATCTCTCAAAATAACCCAAAACCCAAAATGTTGTGCCCCGATTCCCGAGCCTATTCTGTCAGAGGAAGAGGACCTGGAAGATGAGGAGGAGGAACTGGGAATGCCTTCCTCCCCAGGACCTTCTTCTCTGGCAATGCCTTCCTCCCCAGGACCTTCCTCCCTGATAATGCCTCAGGTTTCATCAGACAACCGAGAGGAACAGCCTGAGATTAATCAGGAGGAAGGCATATCGGAGCAGCCCCTGACAGGGAGTAAAGAGGAAGAGTGTTGGCTTGATCCTAAGCAGCGTCGTAGGGAGAAACGTGAGCAGCAACATAGGAGGCATGGGAGGGTCAGAGAGTGAGCTGAGTCATTGAGCCACACCCCACAGGGGATAAAAGTGGGTGTGTTTTCTCCTGAAACTTTGTACGGGACAAAGTTTAACCTTACTTTCAGATTTTCTTCGTGAATGACTATTTTTGTGGACTGCCTTGTGATTTTCTGTGAGCAAAACTTTACATCTTCGCATGGTGACACTGGCAGCAGATAGAGGCAGAGACACAGGAGACACACAATCCAGATGTGCTGTGCAGGCTGCAGGGAAGCCAAGAGACAGTGGGATGGAGTGGGCAGGTGACCGGAGGTTTGTCTTTGCATCTCTCGGGTTACCTTTGGCCCATTTGATGCATTGGGATTGCCTGCCTCCCCATCCCGTGCCTCTGCTTCCATCTGCTGCCAGTGCTGACGTGTGAAGACGAGCCTCCTGCGGCCACCTGCCCACTATGGCCGTCTCGTGGATTACCTGCAGCCTGTGTGGTACATCCAGATTGCATGTCTCCCCCCTGGGCCTCTGCCTCAGTCTCCTGCCGATGCCGTCACACAAAGACGAGCCTCCTGTGGCCAGCCTCCTGCTCAGCTTTCCCATGGCCATGGTACATTCAGATCAGCTGCCTTCCCCCACTGTGCCTCTGTCTTCGTCTGCTGCTTGGACACGTAATCAATTCACCTGCACTGTGCAGGCTGCGGCTGCTGCCGGACCCATCAGCCCCTGCACCCTCGCCACCTCAGGTGGTGGCCACCTCCCCAGCTGATGATGACCTTAACTAGGGCTTATTTCTGGGTTAGGGCTTATATTAGGAACACACTAAAAATCAGTCTATGGCCAAGAAGAACCTAGTAACGAGCCAAACTTTGTCTCCTACTGCTATGGGTGGGTCCTCCTGATGATGGGCATGTGCTGCCCTCTTTTAAGCCTGTTTCACTTGGTCAAGTTACTTTTTTAAAAGGTCTTGGGCTCCATGTTGTTACTGTAAGAAGTCAACCACTCCTGGAACCATGGAGTCCAGTGCAGGGTGGTTGGACAATACCATAGGGTATGTGCCATACAGGGCTTGAAATGGTGTCATTAAAGTCATTGAGTGCAGTGAATTGTTGTGAAGAAAATTCTGTAAGTAGCAGTAATGAAGGCCAGTTATCTTGGCTGTAGGTGCAATAGTGTTAGGGATGATAGTCACCAAACAGTTGGGTTGGAAATATATAAACCAGGATAGTTATTTGATACTGTTGTATCTTTAAAAGAGTGCTGTAATTGTGAGGCTGAGGTTCCTCCGACGGCCATAAGATGGAGCCAGAAACCTGGTTTGTTCTCTTCTTGCATTTCCCTATTGCCATATTGCCTGATTGTCGTTCTACTTAGATTGTTGTGAGTCTTGCAACTGTTAGCAAACTCCATTTACTGTACTTTGTTTATGATACTGGACTTCATTTTTGGATTATCCCTGGACTGATTGTATTGAATACTACCTGCTTTAACCATGTATGATTTGGACTGTTTGTTGGACTTCATTTACCCATTTACTGGAAGTAAAACCTACATTTTACTATTCAGTGTATCTGTATGCTGGTTGTGTGTTATTCAACACCACTCTCACTGCGTTTCCCTGAGTGCACTCATTCTCCTAATGGGGAATACCTCAACACTGGTTATGGGCCCAGGTCATACTAGGCTCAGATAATTGAGAGTTAGTGTGAATACACAGTACCATATACAGACAGCTGTTTACTGTTTAATTGTGTGTTACTGTCCTGGTAAAGATGGCACAAGACCCGTCAACAAGTCTATCACTGATAACCTGGTTGGATGGAACAATCTATGTTTCCTGGTCTATGAAGTGCAGTCTACTTCTGCGTAGGGAAGGGTTATGGGCTGCAGTTCAGGATCCACCGGATGTAAATGCTTGGGATCGAAATAATGAGGACGATGCTAAAGAGTTAGCTGACTTTAAATGGAACAACAAATGAGCTCTTTGTATAATTGGACTAACACTGAGTGAACAGCAGCTAATGCATATTCATGGAGAAGAGTCTGCTGCTAAGTGTTGGGAGAATTTGAAGAGGATTTATGTTCGTGACAGTGTAGGTGCACACATACTTCTTACACGTAAACTGTTTAGAGCATGTCTTCTGAAAGGTGGAGCTATGTTAGCTCATTTAAACTTCATGAAAAAAACTTTTCAAGAGCTACATGAAAAGGAACTGATTTTAGAGACTTCCGGTGGCAGGACAGGGCGAACGGAGGTGAAGAAGACTGTTGCGGTCTTTGAACACCTTTTCTGGTGCCAGGAGCGATCCCCCAGGGATACACGAACCCCGGAGAGGTTCGTGTCAACGTGGAGAACCTTGAGCGGTAGAGTGGGGAAGGCAACCCCCCGACAGCGAAGAGGGAAGCTCCCGAGCCCAGCGCAGAAGAGTAAGCTGTCATTCTATGGCGGCTTCAAGTCCGGTCTGCCACTTGGGTGAATAAGCAAAGCAGTGGCAGCCTGCGAGGTCGAGAGTAACAGGAACAGAGAAATGGTTTATAACTTGGAACCTTTGAAGACTGAAGATATAGCAGAATGACAGAAGAATGACAGCGGCGTAAAATCTTGTCTCCTGGTTGTGATTAGCACCTTTCAGAAGTCGGGCAGAAAAGCGGCCAGAAAAGTGGCTGGGAAAATGAAAGGACTATAATGGAGAGCGGAAAAGCCCAAGCACAAAAGTGAAAGCGCAGATTTTACCCTGTGAAAGGGAAGCTCTGGGGAAAGAGGAAGATTGTCAAAACCAGGAGATCAGAGGTCCAGAATTTGTGAGGGGCTTCATCTGACTTTCGGACCTTTCTTTTTGACTTTACTGGAGAAAAGGGAGGTGATGGAGGTGAAAGAATACTGGCATTGATCGAGTCTGATGAACCCTCAGATCTGAGTACAACACGACTATCACATCTATTTAATATTGTGGAGAAGACAAACTGAGCATTATATTGGACTTTGGAAGATTTGTATGTTGATTTAAAAGTTGGAAAGCAAAGAAAGAAGAAGAAGCAAGAGGAAGAAGGCAGAGACAAACAGAAGGCTGGGAAAGACGGTTTTGGGACTGCAGATTAGTCAGCACATTACACCATTTGCTGATTGGAACGCTGAAAAGAATCCTCTAGCTGGAAGATGGCCTATTAGCTCACCCAACTTCCTTCCTTTATTACGTGGTACTACTTAATATTACTAGTTTGGCACTACTTTCTCCTTAAGATGACTTCCTTGCTTTTTGTTTGTTGATTTTCTGAAGCTGTGGTAATCTCTCTCCTACCCTTTCTCTTATTATTTTGCCCCCTGCCTCCCTATTGTATTTCCTAAATAGCTTACATAATTTTACTTATTTGGGAAAAAAGAAAGAAAGAGGGGGGGTATACTATTTTTATAGAGTTAAGAGATTACTGTTGTAAGTATTAATAGCAAAGAGGGATAAACTCTGTTGATATAAACTATTTATAAATTATTTAGACTACTTAAGACATTTAAGATTAATTCCTTAAAGTGTTAATTGATGTACTATTGCTGACCAATTTTCTTATTACATAGACTAGAATACTGTAGTAGATATCTATTTATAATATAGGGGAAAAGACTGTGGAGCGAGATATTAAATTGAAATAGGAGAATAGACTTTCAAATACAAGACCCAAACACTGAATGGTGATTTGGGATAATATATCTAAAATTGTGCACATCCACGACATCCACGACAACTATGGCCTTAAAAACAGGAAGGAAGGCTACTCCGACCCTATCGACTACGTTGACACCCACCCCACCAACAACTCAAAAACTATTGAGGAGTCCTTAACAGGGGAAAAGCAGCCTAATGTCCCCAACATTAATATACAAACTTCCTTATTATCCTTGCAGGAAGCTATATCTAAAATGCAAGAAAGGATGATTAAAAATCACAATGAAACTAGAGCAGATATAAGTGAATTGAAAGATGAGATGGGGAAACTGAAGGCTGAAATGAAAGCGGATATAGCGAAGGTGGAGGGTAAGATAGGGTCTCTTCAGCAGGCCATGGAGAAAAATGAAGTGAAAATAAAAGATATAGAGAGTAGAACAACACGCATGGAGACTAACTTTGAAAGGATGGATGAGGAATTTAAAAATGTACTTAGAGAAACGGAAGACTCACTGGTTCACCTCGAGATGGACAAAGCAATGGCGTATTTAAGGTTCCAGAATGTGGCTGAAGCAAAAAATGAAGAATTGGAACATTTGATGGCAGAAATATTGGCTGAATGGTTAGGAAAAGAAAAAGATGACCTAATTAAAGAGTTTGATGAGGTATATAGGGTTAGCACAAGCTACGCCAGACGCAACAACTGCCCAAGAAAAATTCATATTCGCTTCTCTAGGAGATGTCTGAGAGATTTAATTTTGAAAATGTCTAGGGAGGAAATGATATCATATAAAGGCAGAGAAATTACGATTTTAAAACAAATTCCAAAGAAAGTGAGGACAATAAGACAAGATTATAAATTTCTAGCTAATGATTTAAATAAAAAAGGAATCCAATTTAAATGGCTAATCCCGGAAGGGATGTTAATTACGTGGAAAGAGAGGAAAATCAAAATAGAATCGATAGAACAGGCCCAAGACTTTTATCAACAGCTCACGGATACGGATGGTCAATCCACTAAAGAAGAACCTAAAAGGAGACCACAGGAGGACCGATATCGTCACAGAACCCAAAAGGAATGACTTTCCCCAATTTCAGGAAGTGATAAACCACAACTTGGGAGAGAAGAGCAAATCCCACAACAACAACAAGAAGAGAATCGAATCATTACTAGGCAAAAATCTAAGCAGACGTAGATAAATGGTGGAGGGGAAGAAGTTGCTCTCCATCAATATAAATGGATTAAATTCAATATCAAAAAGAAAAAGGATATTTTCAAAACTTATTCGACATAACGCAGATATAATATGTCTTCAAAAAACACATATTTCGAAAAATGATGAAAGACATCTAATTTGTCCAAAATTAGGGAAACTTTTTACGGCACCGGCCAATAAACACAAGAAAAAAGGAATTGCAATTTACGTTAAACAAGATGTAAAGGCAGAATTGACCTGGTCGGATCCCGAAGGAAGAACTCTGGTTATACAAGTTTGGATAAACCACATCACATTTTTACTTGTAGCATTCTATGCCCCAAATGAAGACCAAGGGAAATTTTTCAAACACCTCCACCAAAAAATAGTAGGCTTTGAAAAAAGGAACATTTGCTTGATTGGCAATTTTAACTCCATTGCAGACTACCAAAAAGACCATAGTAATATGGGAAAAAACAAGAAGGGGAAAAGGGAATTTTCTATGGCATGTAAGGAAATGATGAAAGAGTTAAATTTAAAAGATTTATGGAGGAACGGAACCTGGAAGAGAAACAATTTACATACTATTCCAATCCACATAAGATTTGGACTAGAATAGATATGGCTTGGATGGATTTGGATTTGGCTAATGAAATAAAAGAAATTAAAATCCTGCCAAATGAATGGGCTGACCACAACCCAAGACAGCTAATTTGGAGACACAGGAGAGGAATAAAAAAAAAGATGGACGCTAAATACCCAAATAGTAAACGAAGAAGAGTATATCAATAAGCTGAAAGAGGAGCTAAACTATTTCCTAAAAGATAATAATAATGAAACAACTTCAAAACAGAATATTTGGGATACTATGAAAGCAATTATAAGAGGTACAACAATTTCCTATAATGCTATGAGAAATAAGAGAACTTATGCCCGACAAAACGTATTACAACAACAAATCAAAGACTTAGAAATACAATTACAAAAAAACCCCAAGATCCAAGGAATACAAAACCAGTTAATATTAGCCAAACATAAGCTGAATTTAATTGAACAAGATAAAATAGAAGTTAGTTTGAGAAGGTCCAAACAAAATTATTTTGAACACGCTAATAAACCAGGAAGATGGCTATCTTATAAACTTAAAAAAGAAAAAGAAAAGAGACTGATACACCAACTAATAGACTAGAAAGGCATACCACAACATGAGATTGAGAAGAAAAAAGATATCATATTAAACTACTTTCAAAGATTATATAAAAAGGAAGAAATCAATGAAGACAAAATAAGAACTTATCTGGAGAATACGAATGATAAAACAATAGGGGAAGGAGAGAAAGAATTATTAAATAAGGATATTACATGGTCTGAGTTGAAATCTGCAATGGAGAACCAAAGTAATAATAAATCCCCTGGACCAGATGGGATCCCAGTAGAATTGTACAAAGCTATAATAGAGTTAGTAGGGCCACTGATGCTGGAAGTGTTTAATGAAGTATTTTTGGCAGCCAAAATGCCAGACTCATGGAGGGGGGCGTTGATTTAGTTAATTCCGAAGGAGGACGTAGATGCCAGATATATCAACAATTATAGACCAATTTCACTTTTAAATGCTGATTATAAATTATTTACCTCAATCATAGCGAATAGAGTAAAACAAGTTTTAAATTTATACATTCATGAAGATCAAAATGGTTTCCTTCCGTCCCGCCAAATCAAAAATAATCTAAGAACAGTTATTGACGTTTTAGAATATTATGAAGTTCATCCAGAGAAACAATTTGCACTCATGTTTTTAGATGCTGAGAAAGCATTTGATAATCTACATTGGCACTTTTTAATTCAAAAAATCTATAACATGACATTATCACAACAATTTACAACACCCAACAGGCCAACATACTAATTAACGGTGAACAAACAGGCCCATTAAACATTGAAAAGGGCGTTAGACAGGGTTGCCCCCTCTCACCCCTCCTATTTATACTTGCTTTAGAATCACTGTTAACGCGGATAAGACAAAACTCTGAAATCCAAGGAGTAAGGGTCAAAGCAGAGGAATATAAACTACAGGCGTTCGCAGACGATATGGTTTTCTTCCTAGAGGAACCTATGGAAAAAGGACATAACCTAATAAAAGAACTAGAACAATTCGGTTCAGTAGCAGGATTAAAGATCAATAGAAATAAGACAAAATTAATGACTAAAATCTAACAGAGAATCAGAGGAAAGAATTAGAAAAAACCATGGGGATACAGGCAACAAAAAAGGTCAAATATTTAGGCATATGGTTAACACCACATAGTAAATCGCTCAAAGAGAATAATTATGATAAACTATTACAGCAAAATAAGAAAGACCTAGAATCCTGGAATAAGCTGCAGCTTTCTCTACTGGGCAGGATTGCCACGATCAAAATGAACATCCTACCAAAATTCCTTTACTTATTCCAGACAATTCCAATTAAATTACCAAAAATTTTTTTTGAAGATATAAATAAGGTAACTCTTAAATTTATTTGGCAAGGGAAAAAAGCTAGGATCAATATTAAGGCCTTACAAGATGCAAAAAGTAGAGGGGGGCTAGCGCTCCCAAATTGGGAATTATATTATTGGGCAGCCAACTTATTATGGATAAAAGACTGGGTTAATTTACTCAATAAAAGAACCTTAGCCTTAGAAGGGCACGACCTTCAGAGAGGGTGGCATGCATTTTTATGGGAAGTGGGGAAAACTAGACAGTCGTATTTCCATAGACATCTTATTAGAGATTCATTACTAACTAACTGGAAAAAAATATGCAAAAAACACTATTTAAAAATTCTGATTTGGCTTTCAACAATGGAGGCAATGGTACATCCCAACAATTTGGATATAACAAAAATGATTAAATATAAAGATTTATTAGACCCTCTAGGAAAATTAAGAACTCGACAGGATTTACAGGAACAGGGATTTAAAATTGACCAGTGGTTATATATACAAATCCATAGTAGATACAAACAAGATATCAAAGAGTTTGGAATCTATAGCAAATTACAATATTTAGATAAAATCTTATTAGGATCAAATAAAAAGAATATTTCCAAATTTTATAAATATTTATTGGAGGTAGAATTAGAGCAAGAGATAGTGAAAGGGAACATGATAACGACGTGGAGTAGGAATATTGGAAGAAGCATTACATTAAAAGAATGGGAAAAGATCTGGAATAGAAACATCAAGATTACGAAATTGGTGGCGTACAAAGAAAATATGTATATAATGTTATATAGATGGCACTTACCCCCTTCGAGGTTGGCGAAGATGAACCCTAACATGAGCTCAAGGTGTTGGAAATGCAAAAGCACTGAAGGAACATTTTTCCACACGTGGTGGTCTTGTAAAACTACCCCAAAATTTTGGCAAAAAATCAGAAAATGGTTGGAGGAGATAACTAAAGAACAAACAGACTATAAACCAGAGTTCTTCCTGTTAGGGATCTCTGATAGATATTTATCCAAAAAGACAAAATATGTAATAATCCATATTCTAACTGCGGCTAGATTAGCGTTTGCTCAATGTTGGAAATCACCTCATACACCTTCAGAGCAAATGGTTATTCAGAAAATTTGTGAGTGTGCTGAAATGAATAAACTAACGATAGTGTTAAAAAACAAAGAGTCCTCAACATTTTACGACAACTGGGACTCATGGTATAATTGGCTTACACAGAGACAAATTATGTAAATGATATAGAGTAACTTAAACATAATGGAAAAGAGTAGATTGGATATGACGAAGAGAAATGATCCTTACAGACTGTCACAAAAAGACATCGTTCGCTTTTAATTGTACTTTTTACCCTATTCTCCCTCCCCCTCCCTTCCCCCCTCTCCCTCTATATCTTTTCTCTTCCCCCCAACCGGCCCTTATCCGGTGTGTTAGGCCAGGTGTTTTCTTTCTTTCCCCACAGCCGTTTTCTTTCTATTTTGTAAATGTACTGTTGATGTGTTTTTAAACTGTAAATTCAATAAAATCTATTTTAAAAAAAAAGGAACTGATTTTTTCAGAGCTGCATCAGGTTTATATCATTCTTTCCTCATTGGATGAAAGTTATGATGATTACGTATCTTCACTGGAAGTCCTGACCAGAAATGAACTGACATTGACTGACATAACTGGACGATTGTTAGAAGAGGCAAGAAGAAGGCAGGATAGAGACCAACTGAGAGAGAAACAACTACAAGAAGAGGATTTGTCGAAAAATGCTTGAACTTCTGTAAGTTGAGACTCAGTTGTTATAGCAGCTAGGTAAAGGTCTTGTAGAATCTGGGGAATACCTTGTTGTATAAGTTGTGTGATTATGGCCTTGTTGAGCCCCTTCTTGAATTGTGATCTTAAGGCTGGTTCTTTCCAATCCAGATCTGCTGCAATGAGCTTGAAATCTTCAATGTATGCTCTCATGGAGTTGTTACCCTGGTGGAGTTGGTAGATGCATTGTTTGGCAGTTTCTATCAGAATAGGGTCTCCAAAATACTCTCTAAATATAGTGAGGAAGTTTGGGTAACTATCCAGGACAGGGTCATTGGTTTCGATGAGTGGAACTACCTATTTGGCAGCAGAGTCTGGTAAAAGCATGAGGATGAAGGAGACTCTTGATCTGTCAAAAACTCACCAGGTTGGGTGCTAATGAACACATTGCACTGTGCTAGGAATGTTCTCATCTTATTAGACTCACCAGTGAATCTTTGCGGTAGGCAGCTGGGATATATGGGTATGAGAGTGGCAGGAACAGGCAGTTGTCCCTCGGCGGGTGTAACAGGTGGTTATGGTTGCAGAGGAATGCCTTGTTCAGTCAGGATATGCATTTGCTGCATCATCTGTTGAAAATTGGCTGAAAGATTACTGATTTTGTCTTCAATGCCTTCTTGGTATCTGCTGATAGAGCGGAGGTCTGGCTCATCTGCTATTGCTGTAGCTCTGGGATCTGAGGTTGTGGCTAGTGTATTCTGGAGCCCATGAAAATTTTGGGCAAAGGGGAGTAGCTCAGATTAATGTCAAGCTTGGGGAAATCAGGAGAACCAGGTAGTTCAAATGAGTATAAAGAGTTATTGCAAGCTTAAGCTCTCTACAAAAAACTGAGCAACTAAATGTCAAGGGAAATTCGTGGGAGTTAAGAATAGAAAGGAATTCAAGGTGGGCTGGGGTTAAAACTCTTGTGGGCACACAAGGACTCATGACTGATGATGCATTTAACCCCTCCCTTGGGCTTACCTTGGTCTTCTCCTACAGTGGTTTGCCATTGCTTCCTTCTGAGGTCTGAGAGAATGTGACTGGTCAAAGGTGATCTAGCTGGCCTTTGGGTGAAGGTAGGTGTCAACTCATAAAACATTCCTATGCCTGATTTTGAGTTGCTGTAAACGGGGGGATCTGAAGGAGCAGTATGGCAGTTTAAAACCAGAAGTACATTCCACACTTATCTTACAAAGATTGCAGCTAGGCTACCAGATCTTCTGCCCACAAAAATCCTTAATTGGAGAACATGATTGATGACACCCAGCCCGTGAACATGCTTCATTGGAGAATCTGATTTATGAAACATCCAGGGTGGAGGAAACAGGGTCACAGGTGACTGTAAATTACATATGCCAGAGTTGGCTTCATTTAGGTTAATGCTGACATGTTGCTCCTAATAATTTGTTTGGATTCTTTTGAAGCTTGGCTCAAGGCTAATGATTTAATTAGGGCAATTGCTGGAACCCTGACAGTAGGTAGGACTAGAACACATGATCTCCCAGTTTCTAGCCCAATGCCTGAACCACTACACCAGTCATATCATAATGTTATGCAATTAAGCAGTGGGAATAATTTTTCCAAAATAATTAGTTGATGGTGTTCTGAATTGGAGGGTTTTTTCTGATGTAAATAAACTAAGCTTTAGCAGTTTTTATTTGGCTTATTTTCCATGGGGAGCAACAGGAAGTATCACTTCTAATTTTGAGGTATTTTGCCCACAAATGTTAATAATGCAAACTTTCAGTATTCCAGAAGTCACATAAAATGGTTTGGAAGCCACATGTGGTCCAAGGGTTCCCATTTTTGCACCAGTAATTGCTTTAGTTTGCCAGCAGCAGTACATCCAGAGAACTAAGCCAGCTTTTCCAACCACTGCTTTCTATATAGAACACCACACTAGAGATGATGAGGGTTATGTTCTGAAGATGAGAACAGTTGTCAGAGAATATAGTTTCTTTTCAGAATGACAGTCTGTAGAGATTCTGAGTCATCCAGGTCATGGTTGTCCCAAAGGTGCTTTTTCAGGAGGCAACTGGACTTTGTTTTTTCCTTTGAAGATGTTTTGCTTCTCATCCAAGAAGCTTCTTCAGCTCTGACAGGATAGTGGGGAATGGAAGGATTTATATTCCTTGCAGACAACTGGTAATCTGCATCCTTTCAGAGGGTCAGTGAAGCATTTGGAGGTTTATCGGTGTCCTCAGGGTCACCCGAGTAGTGCTCCTGTTTCCTGTAGTCTGCATTTTTTCTCTGGAAATCCATTCCTACTCCCACACCATTCAAAGGGTATTCATCCCAAACTGTATAACTAAACATCTATAGAGAGTCTGAGTCATCCAGGTCATGGTCATCTCAAAAGTGCTTTTTCAGGAGGCAAATGGACTTTCTTGTTTTTTGTTTTGAAGATGTTTCACTTCTCATCCAAGAAGTTTCTTGTCTGAACTGAATGACTGGGATGCCAATAAAGTGGTCATCAGGGATTAATTTATCCAATTTAACCATTTAGAGAACAGAAAATCTCAGGAAAAGATGCAAAAGATACTGGATGAAATTAGAAATAAAGAAATATATTTAACAAACTCAGAGAGAGCTTGGGAAAGATTCCATGGATGAAAATTGCAAAGGGAAAAACAACTCAAGCTTGGGAAACTGAAAAATATGATCATAAAAGTCCAATAAAGCACAATAGCACTGAAAAAGAAAAAAAGAAGAAATCCAAGAAGAAACCAGCACAAAGATCTTTCTGATAAACTGAAAGACAAAAAGGACAGATACAAAAAAATGGAAAGAGGGACAAATAACTAAGGTAGAATATCAGCGGACAGCTGAAATCTGCAAAGATGAAGTCAGGAAAGCAAAGGCTCAGAATGAACAAAGACTTGCAACAAATATCAAAAACAATAAAACAAGTTTTTTTCAACATATAAACAACAAGAAAAAAGTCACGGAATCAATTTGTCCACTAAAGAGAGAAGATGGCAAGGAAGTAACAGGCAGTAGAGAAAGCAGAGCTGCTTAACTCATTCTTTGCAACAGTCTTCACGCAAAAGGAAATTATAGCCCAACCTACCAAATACATAAACTGTAAAAGACAGATTAGAAATAAACATTAAAATAAGCAAGAAAATGTCTGACCTAGATGAGTTCAAATCACCGGGACCTGACGGATTACATCCCAAAGTTCTGAATGAGCTGGCATATGTTATCTCAGAACCATTGAACCACATCTTTCAAAGATCCTGGAGCACTGGGGAACTACCTGAAGACTGGAAAAGAGGTGATGTGGTTCCAATCTTCCAAAAAAAAGTGGGGGAGGGGGGAGAAACAGACCCAGGAAACTAAAGACCAATCATTCTGACATCAATATCTGGGAAGATGCTGGAAAAGATTATCAAAAAACAAATGTGCAAACACCTAGAGGCAAGTAGTTATAACCAGAAGCCAACACAGGTTTGTCAAAAACAGATCCTGCCAAACAAATCTTACTGCATTCTTTGAAAAAGTGACTAAATTAGTGGACCAGCAAAATACTGTGGACATAGTATACTTGGATTTCAGGCATTCAACAAAGTAGACCACAGCCTACTACATCTTGGTAAGCTAGAAAAGTGTGCAATAGACAGCATCACCACCAGATGGATTTGTAACTGGCTGACAAACCACACTCAACATGTAGTCCTTAATGCACGGGTGTCAAACATCACCTTGCCATCATGTGACATTTCACAATGTTTTTCCCCTTCATGGAGCTGGGGTGGGTGTGGCCTGCACATGACGCATCCAGCCCGTGGGCTGCCAATTTGATACCCCTGCCTTAATGAAACTATATCTACATGCAGGGAAGTAAGCATTGAACACTGGGCCCTATCCAACAAAAAGAAATTTAATGTAGAGAAAAGTATGTTTTTACACTTAGGCAGGAAAAACCAAAGGTACAACTACAGACTAGGAGAAACCTGGCTCAAAAGCAGTAACTTTGAGTGGGATCTTGGAGTCCTAGTAGACAACCAGTTAAATATGAGTCTGCACTATAAGGCAGTAGCCAAAAAACCTAATGCAATCCTTGGTTGCATTAACAGAGGGATACAATCGAGATCATGTGAAGTATTAGTACCACTTTATAAAACCTTAGTAAGACTACATCTGGAATACTGCATCCAGTTTTGGTCATCATATTATAAAAAAGATGTTGAGACTTTGGAAAGAGTGCAGAGAAGAGCAACTGTAAGACCATTAAGGGCCTGGAGACTAAAACATATGAAAAACAGTTGCAGACATTGGGTATGGCTAGTCTAGTGAAAAGAAGGACTAGGGGAGACATGATAGTAGTGTTCTAATATTTGAGGAGCTGCCACAAAGAAGAGGGGGTCAACCTATTTTCCAAAGCACCACAAGGCAAGACAAGAAGCAATGGATGGAAACTAATCAAGGAGAGAAGCAACCTAGAACTAAGGAGAAACTTTCTGACAGTGAGAACAATTACCCAGTAGAATGGCTTGCCTTCAGAAGTTGTAGGTACTTCATCACTGGAGGCTTTTAAGAAGAGACTGGACAGCCCTTTAATGGTCTAGGGTATCATGCTTCAGCAGGGAGTTGGACTAAGATTCTGGAGTTAATATTCTTAATGGCAAGATTCATACAACAAAGAATATGAAAATTACTTTTCTTACAATTTCAGAAAGTCACTGTAGCAGAATAGATGAACAAGGCTGCCCAGTTATAAAACAACTGTATTTATTGGTATGTTTAGATTTATTATTTCACTTGCCTCCCTGCCTCGTCCCAATCCCTTGATTGTGAGCCCTTTGGGACAAAGACTTCTCTCTCTTAATTCTGTAAAGTACCATGTATGTATGTATAATTGTAAAAATATATACCTTTGAAAAATGTATTTTGACAGTTACACAATTCAAAATTTGAGCAAGTTTTGTTAGGGATAACAAGGTTACCTAACGTAGTTTGGGTAAAATAATATATATAAACTATGATAGTAGGTTTAAGTGTGTGTCACTTTAAACTGCAAAGCATGTAATTTTGGGTGCGGTGTGAAACCACCATAAGAGGGAGCAAGAGAACCTGATTTGATTACTGACGATTCCTGACGATTGACTGGTTTGATGGATTGATGGTTTGCTAACTGCGTGTTCCCTGAATGCTGGAGGAAGAAAGGAGGTTTTGACTTCTTCATATCTCTACTGCGAGGAGATATATTACTGGACTGATATTTGTAAGTTTACTGACCTCTCTTTTTCGACACTGAACTTTGCAACTGAATAATCCCCGGACGGACTGAATTAGTGAATGATATATGGACTGTTTGACTATGCTATAACTCTTACTGGAATAAACTATTTAACTAGCACGGTGTATCTGTTTTACTGAGTGTAAGCTACAAAAATGTTTATCTCACATATTTTGCCTGACTGCCTGACTGCCGTGCAGATTCTGCTAGGGTGTATCCCTAACATGTTTTTTCAGCTTTTTTTTGGTCAATACTTCCTAGGGTTAGGAAAGATCCATGTGAAGTATCAGATAACTTCTCCCTGCAAATTCAGGACAAGTAAGCCTGTTTCTCCATGGATCCTGTCCAATTATCAGTATATGCAAAGTGAAAGATGTTCAACAAAAGTTGCCAAGAGGAAGCCAGAGTGTTCTCTAGAACCACCACTGAGCAGAGCCCAAGTGTGAACAGATCCAAGCAACTTTATCTGCAAAACTTTTCACAGAATTGCCATACAGGATTTCTGAACACTGCTAACGTTTACTGTAAGAGGAACAAGCTGTAATAAAACCTTTATAATATGGAATTGCTCTGCTGAATAGTATAGATTCAACAGTAGTGGAAAATACTATCATTGCTATCATGGAAATGGTTATATTCAATGAGATTCTCTTCACCTTTGCTCTAATCTTGATAAACTAGAAGCCCCAATAATTCATCCTTCCTCAACTCTAGTAGGTCAACACACATGATGTGTCTTCAGGGACTGCAGTTAATAATACACATATAGCTGACACTACAAAGGCTATAAACATTCCTTGTTGTTCTATGTGAAAGTATAAACTATCATGATACTGAATTATGCTTCACATATATTACTTTTCCAGCACTTTAACAAAATATATAATCCTGGGCCAAGGCTTTTAAGTTGGGGGTTCAAATCTGGGGAAGTGGCTCATAATAGAGTTTGGTATTTATGAAAACAGGAAACAATAAAGCAAGTGACATAGGAAAATAGGGTAGTTTAGGTAAGGTTTCCTGATAAAAGCAGAAGCCAAGACTAGATCTAGCCCTGCTTGTATATATACTTCAGTTGTATTTCTCATGCAAGTACCTTTTTCTCCATTAGTTTCTGCATATGTTGAAAGACATATCCTGTTTATCAAAGACAGACTTGATATGTCTTCAAAGGCAAAAAAGTAAAGCTTACAAGATGGCATGTTCCAGATGACTTGTAAGTTTAACTAGCAAATGAAATATACTTAACACAGTATTCCCTGACAAATCTAGTAGTATAAACCTTGTAGTAACAATAGAGATCCTGTAGAGGGTGCACGCAGCAAACTGCTGTGTCTAATACAGGGGCCTCTTTGCATGATCTCACTCCCTGTCCTGGGCTGGAAAGTCCCAGACTTGTATGTGATCTCACCTTACTAACATCACCACTGTCCTTAAGGATTGGTTGGGGGGGTTTCACCAATCCAAATGCTGTATCTGTTACCTTTGTCTTCTTGTAAAAACCCTATAAATGCAATAAACGCTGCTCAGGCAGTCAGACATCTTGGCACCCTGCACAATGACTGGTTTTTGAACTCCATCAAAACCTGGTATAAACCTATCAATGTAGATGACCCTTCTATTATATACATGCCTATTATTACCTGTTGTGGCCCACCGGCAGCTGATGGAGCTGGCAGCAGAGTCGGACAGTAGTGAGGTTGGGGAGGAACCTGTGCCGGGTCTGGAGGTTGAGGAAGATCCGGAGGAGGGCACTGCATCAGGGGCAGAGATGGGGCCAGGGCAGGTGGCAGTCAGCAGCTGCCTTCAGGTTTAGACAGAAGTGATGCGGCGAGCTTATGGAACTGGTTCCCAGCCTGCGCATGCGCAGAACTAGCAGAAGGCAAGAACAATTGAGACAGCAGGGTTGATGCAGGAGTAAGGCCACACCTTGGAGATGATCGGCCCCTCCCATAGGACATAAAAGCGGAGCGACTGGGACATGAGCTTTTGCAGGAAGCAATTAGTTCGCTTGGTTGGTTCAAGCTTTGAAAAGTCCTGTTTGATTGTGTCAAGTTTGGCCTTGCCCTGCGTCTGGCAATTAGTTCGCTGGCTGCATTCCAAGTGTGATAAGGTGGGTGTTTATAAACATTCCCTTGAAAGACTGTTTGTGAATCCTGGCTGGCTGTGAATGAACGTTATTCACAGCTGTGGAAAAGAGGTTTTGTCAGGATCAAGACTGTGTTTTATGCTTTCTAAGGAAGCCTAGGTCAGAACATTACCGTACATACATGCTTGATCATTCCTATCCAGATTCATATAGTAGTAAGAAAAAAAATGCATATTGTTCGGAGAGGTCCAATTTGTTCCATGGGTGATAAGTGAGCTCTTTGCTCAGTTATTTGATTTGCTTGCTATCACTGGTGGAGCAAATCGGACCTCTCCACTTACAGAGAGCTTAGCTTTTCTTTGCAAAGCAAAGGTCTCCATTGCTTGGACCCCTCAAGTGGCTGTCATTTTCCAAGCCAGTGTTTCCATTATCACACTGCACAGCCACCAACTGCTTTGTTTCTGGGCTGCACAGGTCAGTGGGTCAGTTTGCAGCTGCACTCAGAAAAAGATGTCTGATTGTGGTATGTGGCCCAGCAGCAACGCAGCCTGTCTTCTTTCCCTTCCCTTCCCTCTGGAGATCTTTGAAAGGTTAAGTGTGTGATTGTGCTGTAGGGACCCCCAAGGGGTGGGAAGTGGAACATGGGCTGTCTCAGGGGATGGGATGCCTTGGGAGGCCCAAGGCACGTGGGCTTGTGCTTGCACTAGCTCTACCAGGATCTCCCCACCTGAGGCATCCCATGCTTCACTAAATGGCCCTTACATTTGTTTAACAATTGCATTGGGGAGAGCAGGAATGGGGGTGTGTGTCATTAAGTGAGGTGGTTCATTTAACAGCCATTCTGACTTGGACCATAATGGGCAAACTCCATTACAGTTGTAACACAAGGACTACCTGTAGTTTTCAATCATACTGCATTTTATATGCAATCAATTCTTTTCAACCTTATACAGATACTATACAGAGGCAGGTGGGATGTAAGGATAAAGGTTTACCTATGGCTATTTACTGAGTTTATGTAAGATTAGAGGTCCAAAGTAACTACTTGCAACTTCATATTTCTGGCAACTATATGATTGGTGTTGCTGATTAAGACCTTACAGCTCAAAATGCTCGCTGGTTAAGGTATTCGGATACTGGGTGGGTTCTCTCCAAAAGACTGGCCTATTGTTGACAGGCTGCAATAAAATGCTTCTATGTTCTGACAAGAAGACTCAGTGAGATCACATGAAGTACGATGGAGTCAATAATCTGCTTCAAAGATTTTACAAAATAATAATTATGGTAAAGAGAAGAACCTTATTAAGGTAACTTGTGCTATGAAGATTAACAATTATAAGGACTGAGTCACCATGCCACTGATACTCCCAAGATCTTATATTTGTGCCTCTATAGGCAAAGAAAACAGACAGACTTTTTGAAAAATATTTTATTTGTGTGCCATCTGAACATCAGATATATCTGGTGTGTTAGCATGAACCAGTTCTACATTTTGAAATTCATGGTGACAAAACCCTCCTCAAAACACACACACACACACACACACCCCAAAATCACCTCCCCAGAGCATTTGAACTGGCTGAGACAGAAACTTTAAAAATGCTAAGTAAACAAAAGAAAAAGCAGCATGTAAAATGAGGGGTAGATACAGACGGTTAAGAGATGTCATGTGTATGCAAAAATATTTTATGACATAGGGTAAGTATTTTACAAAATAATTATGAGAAAGCAGAGAAAAAATGGAAGATGAGGGTAGTGATGTGGAAGATTCCTCACATATCAGCAACACCTTAAATATAACTTTATTATCCAGTGACATAACACCAGGGTGAAGAGTGCCCTGTCTCTTCCACACAAAACCACCGCTCTAAAGTTCCTCTAAGATTTGAACAGAGAGTTTTAAAAGGCAAATCATTTACAGCAGTCTTCTTCATTCTAGGTCTCCCTGCCCCCAAAGGCTTCTCAGACCATGCTGGCTTGGAAGTATTGGAGCTGAAATCCAAGATATCTTGTGGGCACCAGGAGTAAGTAAGCTGCTTTACTTTTGCTACAGGGTTACCTCCGAAAAGTTTCCCCCTCTCCCTGATGAAATGTTTATGGCCAATAATTGTTTTCTGGAAGTAATGGAGCAGGCAGGGATACCCACCTATCATTCCAAAAGACAGGCTGCCAGAAAATTCAATAAACATTACTTCCTCCATCCATTCTTACACCTGATAAGAGTTAATTTGGTATTGAAGCAAATAGTTGCTTGATCCTGAACACAGACTATGAGAAAATTCAGTGCTGAGATGACAGTATGGCAAATTATAAGGAAACGTGTTGTGCAGCAAATCCCCTTAGGTATCTGGCACAGTAACAGAAGAATGTCGTTTCAGAAAGCAGCTACATGGGTAGTATAATATGCAGCCATGCTCTCTCCCTCAAAGAGCAGCTTTATTCCTGATGCTCAGGGAATGGAACACAGGTTAAAAATACCTCTGGGTGGCCCAAACCAGCCTTCCCTCAATAAAAATCCATCTGCTTTTTTTAAAAAAAGAAATCAACAATTAGGAACAGAAGCTCAACTGTACTTTCGATGGCATATCTTGCAAAGTTAAAAGGCAAGTACATTCTGGCCTTTAAAAAAAGAATGAAGTATAGAACTAGGAAACTTTGAGAATCACTGTTTGGGAGTGGCTATTTTTTGCCCTTTTATTGTTATAGAAAACTGTATTTCAAGCAGGCCCCATATGATAAGGACTTAGACAGAGGCATGTAACAGTTTTTATTTTTTAAAAACCTGACTCTTCAATAAGTGTGGAGATTGTTGTGGCTTAGCCAAATCATTTCACTCTCACTGCCCATAACTCCTGAATTCTAAACAGTTAACATACACGATGTGCACAATTATTAGGCAAGTGAGTATTTTGACCATATCATCCTTTGTATGCATATTTTCCACCTCCAAGCTGTATAAACTTAAATGCTTAGTGGATATAAGCAGATCAGGAGATGTGTATTTGTGTAATGAGGGTGTGGCCTAAGAAGATCCACACCCTATATCAAGGTGTGCATAATTATTAGGTAGCTTTTCTTCAGGAAAAATAGGCCAAAAAAGAGGTTTAACTGACTCTGAAAAGTCAAAAATTGTAAAGTCTTTCAGAGGGATGCAGCACTCTTGAAATTGCTAAGATATTGGGGTGTGATCACAGAACCATCAAACGTTTTGTTGCAGAAAGTCAACAGGGTCACAAGAAACGTGTTGAGAAAAAAAGATGCACCTTAACTGCCAAACATTTGAGAAGAATCAAACATGAAGCTACCAGGAACCCATTATCCTCCAGTGCTGTCATATTTCAGAACTGCAACCTACCTGGAGTGCCCAGAAGTACAAGGTGTTCAGTGCTCAGAGACATGGCCAAGCTAAGGAAGGCTGAAATCTGATCACCACTCAACAAGACACATAAGTTGAAACGGCAAGTGTCATGCCCCTGGTGGAGATTGACTCTGAGGGAGAGGAGGAACAGCCGACAAGGAGTGGAAGTGTGGCTCTGGAGGTTGTGGAGGAGGCTGGGGAAGGGCAGAGGCTGGCTGAGGAGTCAGAGGAGGACCCAGGCCCATCCCCTCTCCATCCTAGGGCATGCAGGGAGGAGAGGATAAGTGAGAGACAAGGTCTCCTCGGGAGGAGAGGGCCTTGATCCTCTTCATGGGCTGCAGCTGTGACAACTGAATAAGAGGTCGGACATGTGTACAGGCAAGTGCTGAAAACAAAGCGTGGAAATATCTCTAGTTTATTGTTCCTCTCTTGAGTTTGGCGTCCTTCCCAGTGTGTGTTATCTGTGAATGTCCTCCAGCCCTTATCTTGCCTGGTTTGTGTTGCTTTTTTCCTTCTTCTTGTAACTGTGTGGGAGTTTTTTTGTCTTCCATCAAGAATATTCGGAGCTTGGAAGCAAAGTGAAGGAATAAAAGGGGCTTCACCTGTTTTCTGTGACTGTGTTTGTTTTGTATCCCACCCTGGGTCATCACACCAAGACTGGGCCAAGAAATATCTGAAGACAGATTTTTTCAAAGGTTTTATGGACCGATGAGAGTGACTCTTAATGGACCAGATGGATGGGCCTGTGGCTGGATCAGTAACAGGCACAGAGCTCCACTTTGACTCAGATGCCAGCAAGGTGTGGAGGTGGGGTACTGGTATTGGCTGGTATTATTAAAGATGAGCTAGTTGCACCTTTTGGGGTTGAAGATGGACTCAAAATCAACTCCCAAACCTACCGCCAGTTTTTAGAAAACACTTTCTTCAAGCTGCAGTACAGGAAAAAGTCTGCATCTTTCAAGACCATGATTTTTATGCAGGACAATGCTCCATCACATGCATCGAAGTACTCCACTGTTTGGTTAGTCAGTAAAGGCCTTAAAGATGAAAGAATAATGACATGACCCCTCTACCTGACCTAACCCCTATTGAGAACTTGTGGGCCAATCTTAAATGGGAAATTTATGGTGACAGAAAACAGTACACCTCTCTGAACAGTGTCTGAGAGGCTGTGGTTGCTGCTGCACAAAAAGTTGATCGTCAACAGATCAAGAAACTGACAGACTCCATGAATGGAAGGCTTATGACTGTTATTGAAAACAAGGGTGGCTATATTGGTCACTGATTTTTTTTGAACTGTCAGAAATGTTTATTTGTAAATTTTGAGTTGTTTATAATTCTCACTTTTACAGATGAAAATAAATGAGCGTAATGGGAAAATTTTCATTTTTCATTTAGTTGCATAATAATTCTGAACACTAATAGTTGCCCAATAATTGTGCACATATATTCTCCTAAGAAAGCCATAACCTCACTATTACTTTCTTAAATATTCAGGTTTGAGGTTTATTAACATTTTGGATTGACCAAGAGCACTGTAGTTGTTCAATAATAAAATCCTCCAAAATACAGCTTGCCTAATACAGGTAAAACTTGAAAAATTAGAATATCATGCAAAAGTTCATTTATTTCAGTAATGCACCTTAAAAGGTGAAACTAATATATGAGATAGACTCATTACATGCAAAGCAAGATAGTTCAAGCAGTGATTTGTCATAATTGAGATGATTATGGCTTACAGCTCATGAAAAACCCAAATCCACAATCTCAGAAAATTAGAATATTGGGAAAAGGTTCAATATTCTAGGCTCAAAGTGTCCCACTCTAATCAGCTAATTAAGCCATACAGGCATGATATTCCCCTCTGAAAAAAAAATCTGAAAAGTAGCCAGGGGTGCAGGGGTTGCCTAAGCACCCGCCGCGGTCCGCACAGCGCCCCGGTGGGAATTAAATTGGCAACGCCTCCTTGAAGCTTTAGCAGAGTGAAGTAATCAAAAGTGATTTTTCAAGGTGAGTCTGCATGATAGTTTTATTGTTTGACAAAAAATAATAATAAAAAGCACCATGAGAATGCTCTCGGGCAAAGGATTTCACATTTAAAAAAATAATACAAACAAACAAAAACAACAAACCAACCCTGCTTAACAGACAGAAAAACAGCCACAATGCTTCACCTCTAATTGGACTTTCTCTTTGTTCCCTTTCCTTTGATCAGCATTGCTTCTCTATGCTTCTTTCTAGCTAGTTGAGCTGATAGCATAACTTTGAGTCTGGCCTGTCTTTTGGCTACAGTTTTCTTCCTCTTCAGTTTCAGATTGGCCCTCTTTGCTTTTAAATCCAAAACAGCTGGAGGGGACCATGTTGCAGAAATGTGGAGTAGTTGCAACCATCATTTTAATGAAGCATTCTTCTATGAAAGGTGCCATAACATTTTGCTGGTTTTTTAAGGTGCCACAAACTTAGGTGCCACACATGTTAAAGTGGGAAGCTCAGGCAGTGCAATATGCCTTATCTTTTATGATAGTGGGTTAGGGGCTGCAACTATTATTTGACCTTTAAAGTCACAGAAGAGGAAGTAATATCAACGTTAAGTCTTGTTGGCCAAATCTTCGCTACAGGTATCCCACACAGCTACACAAAGAGCAGTGAAATCCAACTTCCTAAAGAGAAACCGCCTTCCCTCTGCCTTAAGAAATCTGTCACTTGAGCGAAGCAGCATCTTTCAGTTGCTTAGTAATCCGTGTAGTTCGTCGCCGGGTGGCTAACAATAGCTGAACGAAGCTCTTTTCCTCCCGAGCCTTTGTCTCTGCGCTCTGTAACTCCTGAGAAAGTATAAGCTTTTCTTCTTCCACTCAGCCGAGCATTTTCGTTCCTGCGCTGCCTCCAAAGACGCTTCCTTCGGGGCCGGGGGTGGAGGAAATCACCTGAAGCCGGCTGCGTGCGTGGGAAGAGAAGAGGGAAAGTGGGGCAATATTGGCAGGAATGGGAAGCGAGCCTTGGTGCCTCTGTTGCTTTCGGCGACGAAGGGGGAAGAGTGGCTTCTCCGCCTGTTGTAGTTGGCCCCGACGAACGGAAAGACGCGTCGTCCTTTGCCAGCGTCCTTGCACCCAGCACGCACCACACACACACACACACACACACACACACACACAAGCACGCAATCCCACTTGCGCTCTAGTGAGTCACAAGCAGGTCAGGAGGACCGCACGGGAAGGGAGGGGCGCAAAGCCTTCGGAGCCGCCACAAAGAGCGGGAGAGAAGCTTGCTCGAGCCCTGTCACAGCCAGCGCGTAGAGGCTCCCTCGCAGGCAGCGCCTGAGGCGTCTTGGCACCTTTCCTCCAGGTGGTTCAAGCTGCAAGAAAGGAAAAAGGGAAGCGTGTAGCTCCCGCAGTCTGGGCCGTTTTGTGGGACAGTGAGCGAAGAAGCCAGATGCAAAAGGAGCCGGCTGCTGAACAGCTCTGCCCTCGCCTTCAGCAGGGAAGGTATGTAATCCTAATGATCCCCGCAGGCTGCTTGCATGGCGAGGAAAGGGAACCAGGCACAAAACTGCTGCTGCAATGCACCAGCCATTAGCTCTGGAGCTTTGCACGGCCCGCCCCTGTGCTGTGTTCTGCTAGAAGTATCTCTTGCGTAGACGTGATGAGTTGGACCGTAGTCCTGAGATCGTCTCCGTAACCTGGCTAGTTTTTGCAGTACTGATCGGATTGATCGGAGGCGCGGAAAGGTCTGACGTAACAGAAAAGGATCGAGAGTTTATGGCAAAAACAAAAAAAAGTAGGAATCACTGTTCGGAAAAGAAAAAAATTGGAATTCCGATTTTAGTCGGAAGAATATGATGTCTGGCCATAACACCTGCAAAGGGTTCCTGAGCCTTTAAATGGTCTCTCAGTCTGGTTCAGTAGGAATCACAATCATGGGAAAGACTGCTGACCTGGCAGTTGTGCAGAAAACCATCATTGACACCCTCCATAAGGAGGGAAAGCCTCAAAAGGTAATTGCAAAAGAAGTTGGATGTTCCCAAAGTGCTGTATCAAAGCACATTAATAGAAAGTTATGTGGAAGGGAAAAGTGTGGAAGAAAAAGGTGCACAAGCAGTAGGGATGACCGCAGCCTGGAGAGGATTGTCAGGAAAAGGCCATTCAAAAGTGTTGGGGACTTTCACAAGGAGTAGACTCAGGCTGGAGTCAGTGCATCAAGAGCCACCACACACAGATGGATTCTGGACATGGGCTTCCAATGTCGTATTCCTCTTGTCAAGTCGCTCCTGAACAACAAACATCAGAAGTATCTTACCTGGGCTAAAGAAACACAGAACTGGTCTGTTGTTCAGTGGACCAAAGTCCTCTTTTCTGATGAGAGCAACTTTTGCATCTTATTTGGAAACCAAGGACCCAGAGTCTGGAGGAAGAATGGAGAGGCACACACTGCAAGATGCTTGAAGTCCAGTGTGAAGTTTCCACAGTCTGTGTTGATTTGGGGAGCCATGTCATCTGCTGGTGTTGGTCCACTGTGCTTCATTAAGTCCAGGGTCAACACAGCCATCTACCAGGAGATTTTGGAGCACTTCATGCTTCCTTCTGCAGACGAGCTTTATGGGGATGCTGACTTCATTTTCCAGCAGGACTTGGCACCTGCCCACACTGCCAAAAGCACCAAAACCTGGTTCAATGACAGTGGGATTACTGTGCTTGATTGGCCAGCAAACTCACTTGACCTGAACCCCATAGACAATCTATGGGGCATTGCCAAGAGAAAGATGAGAGACATGAGACCGAACAATGCAAAAGAGCTGCAGGCCGCTATTGAAGCATCCTGGTCTTCTATACCACCTCAGCAGTGCCACAGGCTGATAGCTTCCATGCCACACCGCATTGAGGCAGTAATTGCTGCAGAAGGGGCCCAAACCAAGTACTAAGTACATATGCATGCTTATACTTTTCAGAGGTCCGATATTGTTCTATGTACAATCCTTGTTTTATTGATTGCATGTAATATTCTAAATTTCTGAGATTGTGGATTTGGGTTTTTCATGAGCTGTAAACCATAATCATTTCAATTATGAGAAATCACTGCTTGAACTATCTTGCTTTGCATGCAATGAGTCTATCTCATATATTAGTTTCACCTTTTAAGTTGCATTACTGAAATAAATGAACTTTTGCATGATATTCTAATTTTTTGAGTTTCATCTGTAGGTCCCAATTTCTAGAAATCAACATAAACTCCTGAGGGGTGGGGGGAAAAGCAGGATAAGGGTGACAGTGAATTACTTATCTCAGAATTGGCTACACCCAGGCAAATGCCGGACATAGAAAGTTAACTTCAAATAAATCCTTTTTAGTTTTGGGAGTGTGGCTCGAGGCTCATGATTTAATTGGAGTAACTACCAGAATCCTGACATATTTGCTACCTGGGCATATACTGAGAAACAGTAATCAATCTTGATTACCCAATGCATGTACACCTGTGAACAATCATGTTGGACACAATGCACATAAGAAATACCTTCTATGCAGGAAATTTGTGTGGCTGGGTTCTTGTGACTAACAAAGACATCTTGGCCCACCCCTTTGCTACCTTCAAGAAAATGAAATGCAATTTTGTTGTTCATTTTTAAAGGTAGCATAATCTCAGTCCTTTTATTTAGGATGATGCCACTGCTCCCCCCCCCCACAATTTTCCCCCTTTTTTAAACATTTCCTCATCCCAGTACAAAATTCAACAGGTAAAAGGTTACATGGAAACTGGAACACACAATTGTATAGACAAGATGGATCAGATGAGAAAGTCTTAAAACAGCCTTCCGTGTCCTGGTGGCCTCCAGATGTATTGGGACTACAAGTCTTAGAATTCCTAGCCATGTTGATTGGAATTCAAAGACCTGTAGTTCCAACACATCTGGAGATCACCAGGTTGGGGAAGGCTGTTTTAAACTTTTTGAGTGAGGAGTAAAAGGAGGGTGGGGAACAACCCCCTCTACCAGTCTTCTAAACCTTTTGTTCCCCCCTCCCCCATTTCACACACCAATGCTCCAAACAGCCAACAGTTTTCAACTCTGCAAGGAAAATAAAAGACGGAGCCATATCATTCAACAGAACAATTCTTCTGGAGGGGGTGCAAAAATCTGTTACAGCCTTAACTGTGGGCTGAAAGAGCCCCTCACCTATGTGAGCTTCTTAGCTTTGTTGTATAATGAATCCACTACTTTACTCATATTCTGAATGGTCTCCAGAGCGGCTTCGTATGTTTTGTCTACAGGTGGTTCATCAAAAATAATCAAGACACCTTCACCTTGGTCAAGAATCCCTAATGAGAGAAAAGTTTCAATTAAGATTTTTGGATAACTTACATCTCTAACATGAAGTGTTCCTCTTTAATTTTGACAGACTTCAAAGGAGCAAAGCAAGTAGACTAGCTTGAATTATGCATTTAATAAATAAATATTAGACTCCGTCTGTATAGTTTCCAAGTACAGAACTTTTAAAGATGAGGATAAAGAACCCTAAAGCTTGTGGGAATTCCTCAGTATAATACAACTTATTGTTGATGCTTGTTGAGGTACTTCATATTTATTCAGGAAACCTAAGAAACACAAACATTGCAATGGACAGAAACAAACTCCTTCATTCTTGAGAATTGCGGAAGACTCACCATGGAATTTTTTGTCCAGGATCATTTGAGAGAGCTTTCTTTCCACATCTGCCTGAAATTGAACCAGGAAATGCTCAAGTGAGAGACTGCTTAGAATAATACCCCCCCTTTTTTTCCTTGAAGAAGTATTTTCCATTATTTATTTCAAAGAAACAGTTGCCAAAGTTCGATAACCTTTACAGTTCAATGCATGTATATCTGCTTAGTGTGTTCCACACAGCTTATTTCCATGTGCAGTTCTAGTATTTCAGGATTAGTAAGTTTTTTGTTTTATTTAAATTGTCCAAAAACATAATTACTTACCCGTATGTCTTTTTATAAGAGTTGAAACTGAATTTGAAATTTCTTCCTAAATCACTTCTGTTGCTGAAGAAAATTAATGTGGCTTTTTCACAACTATAACTTATATTTTAACAAAAAATACAGAAAGCATCATCATATAGGATGCTACATTTGAACTCTTACCTTTGATAACTTGATAAGGCTAGATATGTGGTCAATCTGCAAAAGAAATTGAGATGGGGCCACAGTGAGTGGAACTGCTATTGTTCTGAAACAGTTAATATGGAATAATTATCTATTAATCTTTGTACAATTTGGCTTTACCCCTGTATTCACAACAGATGGTGCTAATTTGTCAGCCTTACCACATAGATCAGGCCAGGAATCCACTCCACAGGAAAGCTAAAACAACTTTCATTAAGAGTGGCTATGATAACAGAATCTTACAAGTCTGATTATGCTGTACTTCCTTGCCTTTTTATATTCATGTGAATTAGGGAGCTATCCTGAGCCTCTTCCACATATTTTCTGCTTGTTGTGGACTTAAGATATGCTTTTCCGCTTGTCACTTTGGTAATCTGTCAGGGTTGCCTTCTTTATTCTCTACATAATTTTAACTTTGGTGTTAGTGCTTCTGGTTATTTGATTCACACTTGACAGTTTTTTCTTCATAATGAAACACAAGGTCAATTTTGGCAATTACATTTTTATTAATTTGATGAAGAAAAATATTGAGACTCTACACCCATACTACAGTTCTTTTTAAAAAAATCTTCCTGTCTTGAAATAATTTTATTAGCTTTATAATCAATTATTTAGAATCTATAATTCAACTACATATGCATGGCAAACAATTTAGTAACTAAGGATTCTTTTAGTATTTCTGATCAAACAATTCCTACAGAATCGGAACACAGCATAAGAATCTGATGACTAAATCCATTTATTGACCCAATATTGAAAACTACTATTCTAGATTTGGAACAGTTTCACCCAATTCATTTTGCCCTGAAATTCCTATCCCAGTCCTAAAACCCATGTAACTGAACAATTCAGAGTAGCCTGGTTTAGACAAAATTATTTTATTATTTATTTTACTTATGTCTATACAGCTTTTCCACTAAAATTCTATGTCATACCATAGTATGGTATGTTCCTTTCTGGTTTAGTTAATGCATAAACGGTGGCCAAATAAATCAATTAAATAAACACGCAGTGTGAGAAAAGAAACAATGGCTGATTTTTTTAATACAACCAACCACAAGTTGCAATTAGTTTACAAATTCTTCCTCATTTTAACCAGGGCTTGTGATTAAGTTTGATGCTAGAATAATAGTTTAGACCCGGTTTGGTTTTGTACTCTATCCAAAAGAAACAGAAGGAACATCAAAATTCTCCAAATAAGACATAATTATATGTCATACGGACTTGTTCAACAAGACAGAGATATAAAAGGGTTTAAAAAATTTGAAACAAATCTTAGTTTAGTGCATATGAAAGTGCCAAGGTTTTAGCATAAACTCTCCATGCCCTATTTGAAGGGAAAAGAGAACAACAATGATTTAATAAAAGCAGAAAGGGATGCATATGGGAAGCTCTGCAGCTTTTTACCTGCACTCTGGAGAAAGGCTCAATAACACGGATGAGGTTTTGTTCCAATAAGTTATCGTACAGTTTTCCCAAATGTGTATTGATGATGGGGTCATCCCTGAGTTCCACTTTATAATCTTTCAGAGCCTATGGCAGAGCAAATTCAATCATTACTGAATGCAGAAGGCAACCTCACAACCATCCTGAACAGGTTCATCCCATTCATGTCTATTTTGAGAATCATCTTTAATATGATGAAATCTTCATTAAAAATGAATTACATATGGGACTAAAATGGTTATTTCTGACTAATGAAAATCACACTCAAGACACACAGACCTATGAGCGTCCAACAGGCACTTTCAAGTCGCTATTTGAACTTTTGCAACAATTATATGTCCTAGTGATGTACAGGTGAAACTCAAAAAATTAGAATATGTGCAAAAGTTCATTTATTTCAGTAACGCACCTTAAAAGGTGAAACTAATATTTGAGATAGACTCATTACATGCAAAGCAAGATAGTTCAAGCAGTGATTTGTCATAATTGAGATGATTATGGCTTACAGCTCATGAAAAACCCAAATCCACAATCTCAGAAAATTAGAATATTGGGAAAAGGTTCTAGGCTCAACGTGTCCCACTCTAATCAACTAATTCAGCCAGAACACCTGCAAAGGGTTCCTGAGCCTTTAAATGGTCTCTCAGTCTGGTTCAGTAGGAATCACAATCATGGGAAAGACTGCTGACCTGGCAGTTGTGCAGAAAACCATCATTGACACCCTCCATAAGGAGGGAAAGCCTCAAAAGGTAATTGCAAAAGAAGTTGGATGTTCCCAAAGTGCTGTATCAAAACACATTAATAGAAAGTTATGTGGAAGGGAAAAGTGTGGAAGAAAAAGGTGCACAAGCAGTAGGGATGACCGCAGCCTGGAGAGGATTGTCAGGAAAAGGCCATTCAAAAGTGTTGGGGACTTTCACAAGGAGTAGACTCAGGCTGGAATCAGTGCATCAAGAGCCACCACACACAGACGGATCCTGGACATGGGCTTCAAATGTTGTATACCTCTTGTCAAACAACGTCAGAAGCGTCTGGGCTAAAGAAAAACAGAACTGGTCTGTTGCTCAGTGGTCCAAAGTCCTCTTTTCCAATGAGAGCAACTTTTGCATCTCATTTGGAAACCAAGGACCCAGAGTCTGGAGGAAGAATGGAGAGGCACACACTGCAAGATGCTTGAAGTCCAGTGTGAAGTTTCCACAGTCTGTGTTGATTTGGGGAGCCATGTCATCTGGTGTTGGTCCACAGTGCTTCATTAAGTCCAGGGTCAACGCAGCCGTCTACCAGGAGATTTTGGAGCACTTCATGCTTATACTTTTCAGAGGTCCGATATTGTTCTATGTACAATCCTTGTTTTATTGATTGCATGTAATATTCTAATTTTCTGAGATTGTGGTTTTGGGTTTTTCATGAGCTGTAAGCCATAATCATCACAATTATGACAAATCATGGCTTGAACTATCTTGCTTTGCATGTAATAAGTCTATCTCATATATTAGTTTCACCTTTCAAGTTGCATTACTGAAATGAACTTTTGCACGATATTCTAATTTTTTGAGTTTCACCTGTATATTTGTTTAGATCTAAAGCAAAAATAGTGCTTCAGAGGGGGTGTGGGCATATTCACTGAACCTGTTGTGTCCTTTGAAGAGATGCCAAGAGGGGCAGCAAGCCTGTCCACACCTTCTTAAAACCACCATTTCCACTATGGAGCCAAATAGCTTCTTATACTGAGGTAACCATAGCCAAACTGAACTTTAATTGTGTAGATAAGCCCCTAGTTCAGGTCCGTTAATCAGTTGTGCAAATCAAGATATTCAAAGCTTTCCCACAGATATATCTGCATACAGATAGAAACATTTTTCCAAGTTGGAGAACGGAACATTTGAACATTGTACTTTACTTCCCAGCACCAGAATTTATTAAGTTTTCTTTCTGTTCCAATTTGTTTTCTAGTTTGGTTTTGATTTGTACATAGTGAGCCTGCAACATCTGTAAAACAGGTTATCTTCAGAATATTTTTATTGCCACATGCTTTGACCTATCAAACAATAGCAGGATCCAAGTGATTGATTCTTCTGACTTTCAGTGAAGAAAAGTCTGCACTCCAAAGTGCACCTTCTGAAGAAATCAGACTCTTCAGTTATTATGATTGAAAACTGTGGGCTTAATAATCACAGCCCAGTCCACCCAGTCCCAAATGGGTTCAGCAAGCGTATCTTGAAGACTTAAAAGGCTGGGTATAGTGAAGACATCTCTCCCTTTTTTTACTGCTTCTCAGTGTAGAAGTTCCTTTTCTAAGACCAAGGATTAATCTAACCCCAAGATATTCAACCCCAAGATATTCAACCCACGGTGGCACAGTGGTTAGAGTGCAGTACTGCAGGCTACTTCTGCTGCCTGCTGGCTGCCTGCAATTTGACAGTTCAAATCTCACCAGGCTCAAGGTTGACTCAGCCTTTCATCCTTCTGAGGTGGATAAAATGAGGACCCAGATTGTTGGGGGCAATATGCTGACTCTGTAAACCACTTAGAGAGGGCTGTAAAGTAGTATATAAGTCTAAGTGCTATTGCTATTTTCCTTATTATGTTTGTTTACCTCTTTGAAATCATCCAATGATCGATTCTTACTGGCTTGAGCTACACACTTCAGTGCTTCTGTCTGTAAAACAGAGTAGAGCCAACATTTATATTCTTCTGAATCATTAAATACAAGTAATGCTTGTGATGTTCACATGTGAGAAAAGTGCTTTAGTTGGACAGAATGTAATTCAGGAAGGATACTTGATGAAAATACTAAGACTGCTTTAATTCTTCTACCCTCGCTTAACTCAAGCAGTTGTTAAATCACAGAAGCATTCATATTAAGTTGAAAAAAACACTATCAAGACAAAATAATCCCAACATAGAAGCAGAAATTTAGGCTGCTACAATGAAGTACCTGAAAGCCCACAAGTATTCTCCGTAACTGAAATCCATCAAAAAGGATCTAAACTTATTAAAAAACAGAACTGCTAGCTAGTATTGGAAGTAGGAAAATGGCCCTATGAGTTGACAGGACAATCTGTTTGGTACTTTTTTCTCATTTTATCTATATATTATTCTTATTTTATTTCAATCTGCTGCTCAGTGTTAACTATCCCTATTTTTCCCTTGAAGATTAGACAGCTGAAAATCCTAAAATTCAATCTAATGTAACCTCTCAAGATAAGTCAAAATCTCCCTCCCCCATGCAACAGAAAGGAGTCCAGATTCTACCTAAATCACAAAGCAGACAGATACGTTTACACCTGGAGAAGAAAACTGTAAATAAAACTAACAAGACAAATCCTACTTACTTTATCCACACCTAAAATACATATGACCATTTGAATTGGGATTTGGAAACAAAACTTGAAAGGCAACCATTTATAGAACTGTCTACCTCTCATAAACAAGGAATCAGGTGATCAGAATGCTCCCTTAGCTTCCCACCCTGAAGCAGCAATTCTTTCTCCAGAAAAATATATTGTCAGTGAAGGCTGAGCAAGTCAAACAACTCTGAAAGGAATTTACAACAGACCTTGTTGCCAGGCAATGCTGATTGACTACAGAAACAGTACTTTCTATCTTTGAATATTAACTATCTATAAACAAGAATGTGGACTTCTTAGAAAATAGCTTTTGAAATTAGTGAGCAAAACTTGCAAATAATAGTTTCCACATAAGATTAAAAGACTTGCAGTAGCAGTTAACAGCCTACAGCTAGTCATGAACAGAAACTATTGGGGAAACCAAATTAAGACTAATAAGGTCAAATAAAGAGATCTATAGCATCACATTCCACGAAAAAAAAGAAACCTAAACAGGCCGTTATATAATTCAAATGAATCAAGCTGTTTAAACAGATAACAGATAAACAGTTGGAAGGGACCTTGTAGGTCATCTAGTCCAACCCCCCACCCAAGCGGAAGACACTACACCATTTCTGACAAATGGCAGTCCAATCTCTTCTTGAAAGTCTCAAGTGATGGCACTCCCACAACTTCCGGGGGCAAGCTGTTCCATTGGTGGATTGTTCTCACTGTCAGAAAGTTTCTCCTTGTTTCCAGGTTAAATCTTTCCTTGTTCAGTTTCCATCCATTATTCCTTGTCTGGCCTACAGGAGCTTTAGAAAATAACTTGACCCCTTCCTCCCTGTGGGAGCCCCTCAAATATTGGAAGACTGCTATCATGTCTCCCCTGGTCCTTCTCTTTACAAGACTAGCCATGCCCAGTTCCTGTAACCATTCATGTTTTTGTCTCCAGTCCCCTAATCATCCTGGTTGCTCTTCTCCATACTTTTTATAGAGTCTCAACATCTTTTTTATAATGTGGTGAACAAAACTGGATGCAGTACTCTAGGTGTGGTCTTACTAAGGCTTTATAGAGTGGTATTAGTACCTCAACTTGATCTTGATTGTATTCCTCTGTTAATGCAACCTAGGACTGCATTAGCTTTTTGGGCGGCTGCTGCACACTGCTGGCTCATGTTTAGCTGGTTGTTCACTAAGACTCCAAGATCCCTCTCACAGTTACGGCTATTGAGCCTGGTTTCACCCAGTCTGTATGTGTACTTTTGGTTTTTCTTGCCTAAGTGTAGGACTTTACTTTTCTCTACATTGATCTTCATTTTGTTAGATATGGCCCAGTGTTCTAGTCTGTCAAGATCCATCTGGACCTTGAGCCTATCTTCTTGGGTGTTAGCTATTCCTGCCAGCTTAGTATCATCTGCAAATTTGGTAAGTTCCCCTTCTATTCCCTCATAAAAGTCATTAATGAAGATATTGAAGAGTACTGGGCCAAAGATGGAACCTTGTGGCACCCCACTGCTTACTTCCCTCCATGTAGACTTAGACTCATTAAGGACTACTCGTTGGGTATGGTTTGCCAGCCAGTTGCAAGTCCATCTAGTGGTGGTGCTATCTATTCCACTTTTTTCTAGCTTACTAAGAAGTAGGTTGTGGTCTACTTTATTGAATGCCTTGCTGAAATCTAAATATATTATGTCCACAGTATTTTGCTGGTCTACTAATTTAGTCACTGTGTTGAAGAATGAAATAAGATTGGATTGGCATGATCTGTTTTTAACAAACCCGTGCGGACTGCTAGTTATTACTTTACTTGTTTCTAGATGTTGTCAGATCTGTTTTTTATTATCTTTTCCAGTATCTTCCTGGGTATTGATGTTAGGCTGATTGGTCTATAGTTTCCTGGGTCTGTTATTTTTTTCTTTTTTGAAGATGGGAACCACATCAGCTCTTTTCCAGTCCTCTGGTAGTTCTCTGGTGCTCCAGGATTTTTGAAAGACATGGTGCAATGGTTCTGAGATGACCTCTGCCAGCTCCTTTAAAACTCTGGGATGTAATCCATCAGGTCACAGTGATTTGTGTTCATTAAGATCAGACAGGTGTTCTCTTACCATTTTTTTTTTACTTTTATTTCTGGTCTGTCTTTTACAGTTATGTTTTTGGTGGGTTGAGCTATAGTTTCTTTTTGTGTGAAGTCTGGTGCAAAGAATGAGTTAAGCAGTTCTGCTTTTTCTCTGTTGCCTGTTACTTCCAAGTGTTGCAGGATATAAAATTATTTTGCTGTCATTTAACCAATCTACAATTTCTTTCATGTTTTGGGCCCTTTGAAGGGCCCTTTTCAAATATATCAACTATGTGTTTTTCAGGATGAAAAAGCAGCACATTCAGAGATTGTCTTGCCCAATGCCAAGGGCAGCATGCCAAATTATAAAACCTATGGCAACCCAGTAACTCTAGCATCCTTGTCAAGACAAAGTTGAAATAATCCACCTAAAATAAATGCCAAAAACACATGCTATAGGTGAAGCCTTAGAAATAGTACAGTAATTAACTCTTTTGGAGCCTTACCAAACTGTGAGCAAAAAGAAATGCTGAGAATACTTGATGAACTTAACAGCTGGCAATAATCTGTGCAGCAGTCAAAACACTCACTTGGTATCCTTGGATTTGACAATGCAAGAAAGTCTTTATAAATCTCAAGAGTCCTACACTTTAACTCCCTCACCAAAACAGAGAAATACTTCATACTTTAGCAACTCCAAAACAACCTAATTTGCTCTAATCTTGCCAATCTCTAGATGTCAGAGATCTGCTGCATCTTGACTGAGACCAGGAAATGGAACAAAAGGAAACTGCTGTGTCAAGTCACACACCAGTCAAGGCCCCTGGCCTCCTAGTTCAATTGGGCTCAAAGGTCCAATGACATCCAAAGATCAGGGGTGCTACTTGTTAACAAACTCCATTTTGATGAATCACCAAATGAATGCTGCTGGCCCACCTTTCTGCATCCAGGAGGGAGCACATACCAACTGACTCCCAAGATACCCAGGATACACAAAAGCCATCTAATGAATTGCTGCTGGTGAGGCAGAACAAATTTGTAACTGTATTGAGCAGTATTTGGAAACTTTTTAATAGGACTTAGCTAGGATTGGAAAAAAATTCAGGAACAAAAAAAGTAGTTCAGGATTTCTATACCTGTCTGCCTGCATACCGCAGTGCAAGCTTCCCACTCACCAATGCCTGCACATCTTCAGGTCTGTAAAAAAGCAAAGCGATATTGATTTACGGAGTCCCTGAACTCAGGCTACAAATGAACCTCACTACATAATCACCGCTTTCCAGAAACATCTGCATTCCACTATCATCTTTACATTAATGTATTTAAAATGCTTTGTGAGAGTGCCAAATAAGCATGAACCAAAGATAATCAAGAGAAAAAGTAACTGTCCATTTGAATATTTGTGATTCTGCATATATAGTTACTTTGGCTTGTAGCTACTGCAAATGCCAGAATTATAAAAAGATCAATAAATATAAACAAAAGCACAAAACAGATTCTGCCATGTTTCAACATCAAAAACCAAATGACAGTATTGATAGAAGTCATTGGACAAAAATCTTTCTAGAGCTTTCTTTTTCAAATGCCTGCTCATCCTGGGGAAGAGAAACCACGAGAACCTTTGCTTTCTTTCAGTTGTCAGAAATGAGAAGTAATAAAAAATTATATTTCAAGGACCTGCATCTATCTCAATAGTTAACTTGGCCTCCTCAGCCCACATCCTGTTTTGACCAGGGAAGCATGTTATAAAAACATTCAATTCTGTTAGATGGCAAGGAACTCAAATATACTGGCCTTTTCACTCTTCTTAAGGACTTGCTTCTAACAAGCACTGCCCAGTTTTCTTAAAGTTAGAACTGAGCTGAAATAGGTAATATTTTGCCAGTGATAATGCAATTCCAATATGTAGAAGTCTAAACAGGAGAGAGGCAAATATTCTATCCATTGCCCACTTTCCTGGCTTTTAATTCTCCATTTTTCCTCCTTTAGTATTCATATCTCTTCAACCACCATCAGAATTTGAAATTTAACTTATTCATACAAGAGTTTTGCAAACTGCAACATGTGATCTGATCAGAGCAACTATCATATGTGCAGGTATAAAAAAAGGAAACTAGTACATGTTGCATTCCTTATGTGATAGAATAAAAATCACATACAAGTTTAACATGATCTTGCATAGCAGCATATACTTCAATGAAGTGATGGCTTTGGGGCTGTCAATAGAATCATAACCTTCAAATGCCTCATAAAAATAAGAATATGCTGTCTTCCAGTCCTTTTCTTCTGCTGCATGGATAATACCTATTAAAGGTGAAATAAAAAAGAGGTCTGACTATAACAAAGGAACCTGGGGTACAAAATAAGGGAAAACATTGCTGCCAAGTCCTATTTATTTCTCCAAGCCAGAAAATTCTTGAACTGCAATTTTTTATCCCCTGCCCCTGGGTTGCAGGCTATGGCAAGGAAAACTAATTTTATGTATATGGCTAGAAATTTTTCTAATTCCCACAAAATTCATTTTCATATACTCATGCAAAATAGCAAATGTAATTTCTTCCAATATTTGAAATTTCACCTAAAATTATTTTGATAACAGCCTGAATGAGATTCAAAACACCACCAACTATATTAAGTAACTGCTAAGTCAGAGAAGCCATGTCAAGGAAGTGATCAAGAGATGTCCAAAAGTATAACTCTGGATAAATTTCAACAAAAGAACATTAGCTAACTATTCAGATAAATTCTGTATCTAGTTGCTAATGACTTCAGCTTAACACTTATAAAAAGAAACATTATTTATCCTTGTTGTAATCTCCCAAGTATTAGTCAGATGTTTCTATTTTGCATGAATTACTCATATAAAATAAGGCAATTTCTTTTCAAAATGCTAGAAGAAATTCAACAATTATAGGTAATCCTTGGGTCACTACTTGTTCATCAACCATTCAAACCTGCAATGGTGCTGAATGAGTGGGACTTAAAACAGGTCCCTGGAGTTCTAGCTGCTTCAACATTCCCACCATCATGCTTGTGATTACAACGTTGCAGCAAGCCACAGTCATGTGATCGTGATTTCTGATGTTCCCTTCCAGCATCCCACAAGCAAAGTCAATGTGGAAACTGACAGAGAGTCAGAAGTCATGATAACATGAGGTCCTCACTTAATAATGGCATCTGGGACTGCCGCCACTAAGCAATGCAGTCATGTGATATCATGCTTTACAACCACATTGCTTAGCAATGGCAATTCCAGTCTCAATTGTCATTGTAACCCGAGGACTACCTGTACCATCCAAAGCAGATATTCTCAACCCACAGTAATTCTGAAAAAGATTTATCTTATCTTACAAACATCTTTGGAACATGTTACAATTTTCCCCAGACAAACTGCTTCAGTGTGGTTCTGTCTTATAAGCATTTTTGTACTATTATAACTATTAGACTTTTATCCTGTTTTATAAATAACTCAAAGTATGAACATACCTAATATTCCTGCCTCCTATTTTCCCCACAACCACCACCACCCTGTGAGGTAAGCTGGACCAAGGGATAGTGACTGGCCCAAAGTTACCCAGCCAACTTTTATGCCTATGGAAGGCCTAGAACTCACACTCTCCTGGTTTGTACAACTCCTGTTGACTCAAGATCAAGGCACTCATAATATGAAAAGCACAGAGGCCTTACCCGATTGCTTATCCAATGCTGCCTGCAACTTGGGTGGACAATAGATTGCATTGGCTGTTGTACGGGCAGAGGTTAATGCTGCTCTGGCCTTTGGCAGGTTGCTCAAGGCATGGTAGGTCTTGCTCTCTAGTAACTGTACTTCTACCAACAAAGCCTTGTCATCCATCTTCTTCAACTCCCGCAAAAGCTGTGATCCTGATAAAAGCAACGTGATGGTGGCATTTACACCATGTTAAAGGCCTTCCTCTGAATCCTTTAACTTGATCAGAAAAAGAAAAATCTAATACATTACTTTGATAGAGGTATAGGAAGAGTGAAAACAGTAGATACAAGCCGATACACTAGATGCGAACACTAGTATTTCTCTTTTTCAATATCAGTATAATACTCCCAAAGCTTCCAAATACATCATATGTGCCTAACTAATGGAATTTGCCATTAAGAAGATCTTAACAATATTACTCTTGACAACCTGAAGAACCAAGCATAGTTGCCAGCTACTTAACTAAGCCACTGTGACTTTTGTTTCTAAATTGTATCTGAAAAATTCAGAACATGTATTTTATTTCAAGCTTGCAACAAACACATTGGGTTCTGGACATTTTGCCAAACCAGTTCAACAGGAAAAAAAACATATTTTTTTGTTCTGGGTTTTAGCTAAAACTATATTCTATGGGTGTGTTTTCATGGGATAAGTAGGACAAAGCTGGTGCATATCACCTTTTTTCTCCCCTCAAGAACTTCCAGTACAGTACATCCCTTTATCCTGCCCACCTCCAATCTTTCTAGCACCTTCCCTGCTCCCCACTCAACTGCCACATTGTCCTAGTACAGGGGTCTGCAACCTTAAACACTCAAAGAGCCATTTGGACTCGTTTCCCACAGAAAACACCGGGAGCCACAAAACCTGGGTGGGTGTGGCCAACTCAACATCACTCACTCCCACCCAGTTACATGACACCCCCCAGCCACGCCTACCCAGGTTTTGTGGCTCCCAGTATTTTCTTTTCTCTGGGAAACAGGTGTACCTCTCTCTCTCATCTATTCCTCTCTCTCTTTCTCCCTCTTTCTCTCTCATCTCTCTTTCTCCCTCTCTCTCATCTCTCTAGTGTGTGCGTGTGTGTTCCCTCTTGAACCATTTCCAAAACCAGGCAAGGGTTGGGGTTTTGTTTTTGTTTTTTGCTGATGTTGTTCCTTCTTCTTCTTTGGGTGCTTTTTACCATATGATTTAAATTAAGAGTCATTTCAGGTTCCCAGATAAATGAAGTTCTTTCGTCCCCCTGCTGTGGCTTCCTGTTGGCTGAACCCATCACTGGCTGGTCCCACCCCTCACCATCCCCTCCCACTCACTCCTCGCCTGCCCTGAGAAGAGAAGGACAATGGTGGCGGATAGAGACTGTATTCCAGAGCAGGAGCGAAGCGCCCTTCTATTTGCCCTTTTCCACCCTTATTGGTGCTGCGTGCACCTCGGGGAGACACGTGACTTGCTCTCAACCCTGAGACACTGACCAAGCCAGCTGCAGCCGATGCTCCACATCATAATGGGCTCCAGGAGGAGGAGGGGACACCATCTCCCCCATTGAGAAGCATGCTAAGTTTAAGTGTGCTGCACAAGGCACTGCAAGAGCAGTGAGGAGGCCATGGAGGTGGCGACAAGAATATGAGGAGACGCAAAACTTCCTCTCTGCCCCGAGACACTGGCTGGGCCAGCTGCAGCTGACACCGCTGCTCTCACCACCTCCATGGCCTGCTTGCTGTTCTTGCAGCGCCTTGCGCAGCACACTTAAATTTAACACGCTTCACAATGGGGGAGGCAGTGTCCACTCCTCCTCCTGGAGCCCATTACAAAGTGGAGCATCGGCTGCGGCCGGGCCGGGCCAGTGTCTTGGGGTTGAGAGCAAGTCATGAGTCTCCCCGAGGTGCATGCAGCACCAACAAGGGCAGAAAAAGAGGCAAGTAGAGGGGCACTTTGCTCCCTCTCTGGAATACGGAACAAGTCTCCATCCACCGCCGTCACCCTTCCCTTCTCAGGCAAGGAGTGACTGCAAGGGGAGGGTGAGGGCTGGGGCCAGCCAGTGGTGGGATCATCCAACAGGGAGCCACAGGAGAGGGCCCAAAGAGCCACATGCAGCTCTGGAGTCGCACATTGCCAACCCCCGTCCTAGTATAACATACCCTGATGACCCACCACATGATCTGAACCAGCACCTCCCTTCCCTCTTCCAGTCTACCACATTTCCCAGTATGGCACACCTCAGCAGCCTACCTTTCCACAATCTTTCCAGGATCTTCCCCTCTCCTCATAGCCTCTATAAACACCAATGGCTTTGATTTTTCTCCACTATTCACTCTTATAACCTACCCCTGAAAACACTTCAGCTTCTAACAAAGATGTTTCAAACCATTACCAGATCAAAAAAAAAACCCCATTTCATTCCATGTCCGGCCCAAACATGTTCTCATTTCATGCAAAAATCACTCCCAACTAGTTATTCTATGCATATACTGTTTTACGCATATCTAGAATAAACTTTATTAATATTAGGGTCAGTATAGGAAGTCAACTTACCCAACTGCAATGCTTCTTGATACCTTTTTGTGTCAAAATACAAAGAAACCAGCCTTGCCTAGAAGAGGGAAAAGTAAAGAATTATCATGAAAACTACTTTATGATTTTCAGATATTTAACTAGAGCTGATTGGTATGAAATATGAAGCAGACAAGACTCTTGGGAAATTACCCATGTTTCAGGAGCAGCAAGAAAACAAAGGAAAAAATATAGTAGAAAGTACATCCATAATAATGCAAAAGAAATCTGTAGAACAAGTACAGGTAATCCTTGACTTATGACCACAATTGAGCCCAAACTATCCACTGCTAAGCGAGACAGTTAAGTGAATTTTGGCCCATTTTTTAGATTAGATTAGATTCAACTTTATTGTCATTACCACAGGCAACGAAATGCAGTTTGCATCTAACCAGAAGTGCAAAACAGCAATAAAGTGTGTATGTGTGTACACACACACACACACACACATATATACACACACACATACATACAGATACACAATAAAAATGTAACTATATATGGATATACAGAATATCTATGAATATGCAGAGTATATGTCTATGGAAGGAATATATACGACCGTACAGAATGTTTATGAACATATTGAATATAAGTATAATGCTCAAAAGTTTATACAAGATATGTTATATATTATCAGGGAAAGTATCAGTGTGTGTATAGGGATAGACAAGTTGAGGAGTTCAATAAGGAAACTGCTGTATGGTAGAAGCTGTTCCTTAGCCTGCTAGTCTTAGACTGCAGGCACCTGAACCTCTTCCCAGATGGAAGAAGGGTAAACAGTTTATGGGCTGGATGGGAGAAGTCCTTAATGATGCTGTAGGCTTTTCGCAGACGTTTCCTCTGAATGTCCACAATGGCAGGAAGTGGGATCCCTATGATGCGTTGGGCGGTTTTCACCACCCTCTGTAATGCCTTCCTTTCTTTCATGGTGCAATTTCCATACCAGACTGAAATACAGCTGGTTACGATGCTCTCAACTGCACAGTGGTAGAATTTGATCAGAATAGTTGGGGAAAGGTGGTTCTTCCTCAGTAATCTCAGAAAGAAGAGGCGCTGGTGAGCTTTCTTGATCAGGCTGGTGGTGTTGATCTGCCAAAACAGATCCTCAGAGAGGTGGATCCCCAGGAACTTGAAGCTGGTGACACGTTCTCCCGTTGATGTATATAGGATAATGTGTGTAAGCATTCTTCTTCCTGAAATCCACAATGAGCTCTTTGGTCTTGTTAGTGTTAAGTAATAAGTTGTTGTCAGCGCACCATGTAACCAGGCTCTGCACCTCCTCCCTGTACTCTGAGTCATCATTATCGTTGATGAGTCCAATCACTGTGGTGTTGTCTGCAAACTTGATAATGGTGTTAGAGCCATGCACAGGCCTGCAGTCATAGGTGAAAAGAGAACAGGAAGAGACTCAGCACACAGCCTTGGGGAACGCCAGCACTTAGTGTGATGGTGGATGAGGTGGAGTTATTCAACTTGACATGTTGTGGTCCGTTTGTCAAGAAGTCCAGTATCCAATTGCGGAGAGTAGTATTGATGCCAAGGTTGCCAAGTTTAGTGATCATCCTGGAGGGAATGACTGTACTGAATGCTGAACTGAAGTCAACAAACAGCATTCTTTTTTTAATAAAACAATTTATTAATTTTAACAGTTAAAAACAGCCAACAATACATATACAAATAAATGAAAGAAAAAAAAGAAAGAAGAAAGAAGAAAAGAAAGAAAAGATTGAAAAGAAAGGAAAAAGAAAGAAAAAGAAAGAAGGAAAATTAAAAACATTCATATTTATTTTACAGTTTGCAAGATCTTTTTTTTTTTATTATAGCCTTTGATTTATGTCATATATACACCTATTCTATACATATATCACTATCTCATTATTATCAGTTAAAACTTTTCTCTTATGCCTTATGATATATAATTTATCTATGATTAATCCTGTTAGGGATATACCCTAGCAAGATCTGCAGGGCAGTCAGGCAGAATATGTGAGATATCGTTTTTTAGTAGCTTACACTCAGTAAACAGAGGCACAGTGCTAATTAAATAGTTTTATTCCAGCAAGAGTTAAAGCATAGTCAAAAACAGTCCATATATCATTCACTTAGTTCAGTCCGTCCAGGGATTATTCATTTGTAAATTCCAGTGTCGAAAAAGAGAGGTCAGTACACTTACAAATATCAGTCCGGTGATATATCTCCTCGCAGTAGAGAGATATGCAGAACTCAAAAACTCCTCTCTTCCTTGAGCAATTCTTCGGTAGGGAAAACACGCAGCCAACAAACCATCAAGCATCCAATCAAGTAATTGTCATTAATTGCCAGCAATCAATCAGGTTGTCTTGCTCCCTCTTATGGTGGTTTCACACCACACCCAAAATTACATGCTTTGCATTTAAAGTGACACACACTTAAACTAACAATCATAGCTTATATATATTATTTTACCCAAACTACGTTAGGTGACCTTGTTATTCCTAACATTCTCCCCTTTTGGGTAATATAATAATATATATATCTATTTACAACTTTAACCCATAGTCATCACAACTCTCTTTGTGTTTTACTGCACCTTGGGCTTTTGTGAATTGATCAGCAATGTTTTGCTCAGTCATACAATACTCCAATCTTATTAAACCATCTTTTACAGATTGTCTTACATTCAGATATCTAAGATCTGTATGCTTAGATCTCGTTTTTACAGCAATATTTGTAGCCATCTGTATGGCTGCTTGATTGTCCTCATACACAACAATGGAATCATTAACAGTTAATCCCATATCCAATAACAACTGTTTATACAGAATTAAATCAGTACATAATAAAGATAGACATGAAAATTCTGCTTCCATTGTGGACATACTTATGTGTTGCTGTCTAATTGACCTCCAACCAATTAATGCTTTTCCTAATAGTATAGCCATTCCTGAAGTTGATTTCCTAGTGTTTATATCTGTTGCAAAACTTGCATCAGCATATGCACTTAAAATCAAATCATCTTTTGGCTCCAAATACAATGCATAGTGCATTGTCCTTTTAAGATATCTTAAGATACGTTTTGCTGCTTGCCAGTGTCGTTCAGCGGGTTCAGCGTTGAATCGAGCTAATTGATTAACGCTATAGGCAATATCTGGCCTTGACCAATTACTAATGTACGATAGACTGCCAATTAGCGACTGATAGATAGTCTTATCGAATTTTGAACTCTGAGCATCAGTCCGGCAAAATTCCTGACTCATTGGAGTTTTTGCTGGTTTACAAAGTTCCATCTTATATGTTTTTAGTAATTGATAAATCTTATCCTCTTGAGATATCTTATAGCCACGATTGGTTTTATTTATTGTCAATCCTAGATACTGTTTTATCTCTCCTAATTGCTTTAATTTTATCCTCTTTCCTAATAATGATATTATTTCAGTAGCTTCATTATTAGTTTTTGTAATTAAGGCAATATCATCTGTAAACAACAATAATAATGACACTATTCCATTTGTCTCTCTTTTGAATAAACATGGATCAGCTAAACCTGCTTTAAACCCTATATTGTTTAACTCCTTAACAATATATTGGTTCCATTCATAACCAGATTGTTTTAATCCATAGAGACTCTTTTTAAGCTTCCAACATTCATTATTAGTTTTATCATCCTTAATCCCTACAGGTTTCTTTAGGTATATAGTGTGCTGCAATGGCGCATGCAGATAGGCAGTTTCTACATCTAAATGATTTATGATATAGTTTTTCTTAGCTGCCCACACTAAAGCTGCTCTCAAGGTTGTTGCTTTTAGACTTGGTGCAAACACTTCATCATAATCACATGCAGTTTGATTAAATCCTTGAGCTACCAACCTAGCCTTATGGGTAACAGTCCCATTTGTACCTGTTTTTAATTTAAATATCCATTTACAGCCAATGGACTTTTCCCCTGGAGGTAATTTAGCATTCTCATAGACTCCCATCTGTTTTAATGAATTCAGTTCCTTTTGCATTGCTGTATGCCAGTTCTCCTGATCCTTCGCAGGATACAATTTTAGTTCTTCCACAGTGGTTGGAATTTTACTAATCTGGCAAACCACACTTGCCTGATACCTATCAGGTGGTCTACTCTCTTGTGTTGACCGTCTAGGTAGAACAGGACTCACAGGTGGACTCTTATCTATAACCTGTTCCTGGTTATCTATTTCTTCTTCAGTTATTTCTTCCTTAATTGGTTCTATTTTCACTTCCTTTACTTTCTCTTCAATTGGATTTTCTTCATCACTAGTATGGTGGCTCGGGCCCCTGTAGGTTTCCATAATTACACTTTTATTCGAATCTTGTTCCAATTTGTGCCATCCTACATGTTCCAGGAATTGAGCACTAGCACTACAATAAATTCTAGTTGTGCCCTCTTCCCAGAACCTGTAAGATCTATGGTTTGATTCGTAACCTACAAAATATAATCTTTTAGCCCTATGCTGTCCCTTATGTCTCAGTTGTGTGGAATATGCACCCATGCTGGTGCTCCAAATGTGTGCATATAGCTTAGGTCAGGTTTTCTACCATGCCACCGTGTGAATGGTAATTCACCTGTTGTTGAGTTAACAACATTATTCAATATATGATTACCACACATTGTTGCTTCTCCCCACAAATTCTCAGGTAATCCTGAATCCGACAACATAGTACGAGCCATTGCCTGCAGTGTTTGGCCTCGCCTTTCTATAAAGGAATTATGTTGTGGCCTATATGGTGCAGACTTTTTATGTTCTACACCTGCCATCTTCAGTCTATTTTGGAATTTATTATTTATAAATTCCGTACCATTATCAGTTACAAGAGTTACTAGTTTCCTTTTAGTTTTCTCTCTGCAAACTTCAACCAATTAAAGAAATTTTGATATGTTTCCGTTTTACTCTTCATTAAATAACAGAAACCATATCTAGAATAATGATCCATTATACTTAATATATAACGAGCACCTCCCACTTGGTTTTTTAGGACCTATAATATCAGCAAATACGACCTCTAGAGGCTCCTTAGTTTTAAATCCATTAACTCTATTTGCTGGTATTACCTTGCTTTTTTCTTGACTGCAAGCATTGCAGTGCAAATACTTACTGCAAGGCTTCAGTTTTATACCTTTGGACAGTTCAACAGTTTGCTTGAGCATTTTAAAATTTATATGCCCTAAACGTCTGTGTAACAAATGTATGCACTCATCATGAGGTTTAACGTTATTATACACAGTGTTAGCCACCTCTAATTGATTATCATTTAACACATACAATTCACCTTTTAAAGTTGCAGTCACTTTTTTACCTTCCTTTTCTATTATGCAGTTTTCTCCCCTAAAGGTAACTACATAACCTAGTTTAATCAAAACTCTAACCGAAAGCAAATTAAACTTAAGTTGTGGTACATATAACATTTTTACATTTTCTTTTATGCAAGAACAATATGCTGTACCTTGACCCCTTGCTTTCAGTTTCCAACCATTCGCTAATGATATCTGCTGTGAACTCGTGGACATCTTAATAAATCTTTTCTTATCTTTTGTTATGCAGTGCGATGCTCCACTATCTACAACCCAAAAATTATTATTGTTCACAGTTTGGTTGCTATACATGGCTAACTCTAAGCATTTTTTATCTTTTTGATGCCTTTTTGCATTCTGGCTGGCATTTTGGCATTTTTCTTTCTTGCAGAATCTAGCCAAATGTCCTTTTCTTCCACAATTAAAACATTTTCTAATTGTGTAGGCTGACAAAGATAATTCCTCTTCTTGTGATTGTTCCCTTCTGAGTTGATCCCTTTCAAGCCTTCTCCTGGCTTCTTCAATTAACCTGCCAGTAATGTCAGTTAATGTGAGGTTATCCTTTGGCAGCACTTCCAATGAAGTTACATAGTCGTCATAGCTCTGATCTAATGAAGACAAAATTATATAAACCTGATGCAGTTCAGTGAAGATAAGCTCTTTTTCATGCAGCTCCTGAAAAATCCTCTTCATAGTGTTTATATGAGTCAACATGTCTCCATTCTTTTGAAGATGTGTTCTAAACAGCTTCCGTGTAAGATTTATATGAGCTCCTACACTGTCTCGAACATAAATCTTCTTTAAATTCTCCCAGCACTTAGCAGCTGTTTCTTCTCCACGAATATGGACAAGCTGCTGGTCACTGAGTGTCAGTCCTATTATACAGAGAGCTTGTTCATTTCTTAGTTTATATTCTTGTATTTTCTGGGCATCATCTTCATCCTCTGGATCCCAAGCATCTACCTCTGGTGGGTTTTGAATTATATTCCACAAACCTTCTCTGCATAGAAGTAGGCTGCATTTCATAGACCATGAAACATAGTTTGTTCCATCCAGTTTGGATATTAGAGACAAACTTGGTAAATTGACTTGTGCCATCTTTCTCTGGATATTAAACTATAATTAATAAAACACAGCTGTCTGTTTACAGTATTGTGTAACTACACTTACTCTCACTTTATATAAGCCTGTTATATCCTGGTTAGACTGACTGTGCAGCTGGGCCCATAACCAGTGTTAGGGATATACCCTAGCAAGATCTGCAGGGCAGTCAGGCAGAATATGTGAGATATAAGTGTTTTGTAGCTTACACTCAGTAAACAGAGGCACAGTGCTAATTAAATAGTTTTATTCCAGCAAGAGTTAAAGCATAGTCAAAAACAGTCCATATATCATTCACTTAGTTCAGTCCGTCCAGGGATTATTCATTTGTAAATTCCAGTGTCGAAAAAGAGAGGTCAGTACACTTACAAATATCAGTCCGGTGATATATCTCCTCGCAGTAGAGAGATATGCAGAACTCAAAAACTCCTCTCTTCCTTGAGCAATTCTTCGGTAGGGAAAACACGCAGCCAACAAACCATCAAGCATCCAATCAAGTAATTGTCATTAATTGCCAGCAATCAATCAGGTTGTCTTGCTCCCTCTTATGGTTTCACACCACACCCAAAATTACATGCTTTGCATTTAAAGTGACACACACTTAAACTAACAATCATAGCTTATATATATTATTTTACCCAAACTACGTTAGGTGACCTTGTTATTCCTAACAAATCCAATTATACCAACAATTCCAACTATCATAATATTGTGAAGTATCTTTGTTTTTTAGTGCCAGAGTCAGTTTGTCCATTTCTGCGCATTTTGAAATTTTATCAATAATCACTTCATCTGGTGGAATTTGATGTTGTTTCCAGTATTGTGCAAAGGCTAATCTGGCCGCAGTTAATATATGTATTGTTATATATTTAGCTTTTTTGGAAATTTGTTTGTCAAAGATCCCTAGTAGGAAGGACTCTGGTTTATACTCGATCTGCTCTTTTGTAATTTCTTCCAACCAAGTTTGGATTTTCTTCCAATAATTTTGGGTTTCTCTGCATGTCCACCACATATGGAAAAAGGTTCCTTCTTTTTTCTTACATTTCCAACAATACGGACTCATGTTGGGGTGCATCTTTGCTAGCCTCGAAGGAGGGAGATGCCATCTATAAAACATTTTATAAAGATTTTCCTTGTATGCTACCAATTTTGTGATCTTATTATTCCTGCCCCAAACTTTTTCCCATTCTGCTAGTGTAATACTACGTCCTACATTCCGACTCCACGCAATCATATTCCCTTTTACAATTTCTTCTTCTAATTCTGTTTCTAGTAAATAATTGTAAAATTTAGTTATGCTTTTTTTGTCCGGTCCTAATAAAATCTTATCTAATTGTTGAAGTTTGTTGTTAATTCCAAATTCTTTCTTATCTTGTTTGTACCTACTTTGAATCTGAAGATAAACCCATTGATCAATTTTTAGTCCCTGGTCCTGAATTTCCTGCCTCGATTTCAAATTTCCTTGTGGGTCCAATAAGTCTTTATATTTAATCATTTTAGTAATTTCCAAATTGTTTGGGTGAATCATCGCCTCCATTGTTGAAATCCATATTGGTATTTTTATGTAATGTTTTTTCTGTATTTTCTTCCAAATTGTTAGTAGCGCGTCTCTAATTAAATGTCTATGAAAATATTTTTGACTGGTTTTCCCTATATCCCATAAGAATGCGTGCCACCCCTTTGTAAGTCGTGGCCTTCTAGAAATAATATTCTTTTATTAGTTAACTTCACCCAGTCCTTCAACCAAACTAATGAGGTGGCCATATGATATAACTCCCAGTTTGGGACTGCTAACCCTCCTCTGCTCTTTGTATCTTGCATTGCTTTTACATTTATTCTGGGTTTTTTCCCTTGCCAAATAAATTTGAGGGTTGTTTTGTTGAGTTCTTGAAGAACTTTTGTGTAATTTAATTGGAATCGTTTGGAATAAATATAGAAATTTGGGGAGAATGTTCATTTTAATGGTGGCAATCCGCCTAATAGTGAAATTTGAAGTTTACTCCATGATTCTAAATCTTTCTTTACCTGATGTAACAATTTGTCATAATTATTTTCTTTAAGTGACTTACAGTGTGGTGTTAGCCAAATTCCTAGATATTTCACTTTCTTTGTCACTTGTATTTCCATTGTTCCTTCTAATTCTATTTTCTGTTTTTCTGTTAAATTTTTGGTCATTAATTTAGTTTTTTTCTTATTTATTTTAAGTCCTGCTACTGCTCCAAAATTCTCCAGTTCTTTCATCAATTTTAGTCCCCTAACTATTGGTTCTTCAATAAAGAAGATCATGTCGTCCGCAAATGCTTGCAATTTAAATTCCTCTTTCTTAACCGTTAATCCCTTTATATCTGGATTTTGCCTAATTCGTTAATAAAGTTTCTAATGATAATATGAAGAGCAGTGGGAGAGTGGGCAGCCCTGTCTCACTCCTTTTTCTATCTTTATTGGGCGGTGTGTTCCCGTTTATTATTATATTAGCTTGTTGTGTGTCATAAATAGTTTTAATATTTTCAAATTTGGTACCCAGATTCAAATTATAAATTTTTTGAATTAAAAATTGCCAATTCAGATTATCAAAAGCTTTCTCTGCATCTAAAAACATGAGTGCTACTTGTCTCTCAGGGTGGGCTTCATAAAATTCTAGTACATCTAATACTATTCTTAGATTATTCTTTATTTGCCTAGCTGGGAGGAATCCGTTTTGATCTTCATGTATATACAAGTTTAGCAGTCTTTTTAATCTGTTTGCTATAATAGAAGTAAAAATTTTATAATCAGTATTTAGAAGTGAAATCGGCCTATAATTGTTTATATATCTAGGATCTGTATCCTCCTTCAAGATCAACGAAATCAACGCCCCCCTCCATGAGTCCGGCATCCTGGCTGCTAGTAAACGTCATTAAAAACTTCCAACATAAATGGTCCAATTTGTTCTACTATACCCTTATAGAGCTCCCCTGGGATTCCATCTGGGCCTGGAGTTTTGTTATTTTTCTGGTTATCTATTGCTGATTTCAATTCCGATTCAGTAATGTCTTTATTTAATAGTTCTGCCATTTCTTCCCAATTACCTTATCTTTAACTTCATCTAAATAATTCCTTATTCTATCTTCACTAACCTCTTCTTTTTGTATAAATCTTCAAAGTATTTATGAATGATTTCTTTTTTCTGTTCTATTTCCTGGTATATATCTCCCTTGCTATCTATTAACTGATATATCATTCTCTTTTCTTTCTTTCTTTTAATTTATAAGATAGCCATCTTCCTGGCTTATTGGCATGTTCAAAATAGGTTTGTCTGGTCAAATTCAAATTTGTAATCATTTTCTCTTGTTCGATTAAATTCAATTTATGTTTAGCTATATTTATCTGATTTTGCAGTTTTGTATCTTTTGGAGTATTCTGTAGTAGAGTTTCTAGCTCCTTAATTCTTTGTTGTAGATTATTTTGCTGGGAATATTTTTCTTTATTTCTCTTGGCATTATAAGAGATTGTTATACCTCTTATTACCGCCTTCATTGTATCCCCATATATTTTGTTTTGTAGTTTCTCCATTATCGTTTTCTTTTATAAAAAAATTAATTCCTCCTTTAATTTATTGATGTATTCTTTCTCTTTTATTAATTGAGTGTTTAATGTCCACCTTTTCTTTGGTTTTGCCCTACCCTTCCATATTATCTGTATTGGGTTATGGTCTGCCCATTCATTGGGCAAAATTTCCACTTCTTTTTATTTCATTTGCTATTTCCCCATTCATCCATGCCATATCTATCCGTGTCCATGTTTGGTGGGGTTTTGAATAGAATGTAAACTGTTTTTTCTCAAGATGTAGTCTTCTCCATATATCTGTCAAATTAAACTCTTTCATCATTTCCCTGCAAATCTTAGGGTGTTCTCTTTTCCCCTTTCTATTTTTCCCGCCGTTGCTGTGGTCTTTTTGATATTCAACAATAGAATTGAAGTCCCCTATAATAAGGATGTTTTTTTGTTGCAATTCAACCATTTTTCCATATAGGTGTTTAAAAAACTCTTTTTGGTCCCCATTCGGGGCATAAATTACTACTAAAAGAATTGGGATGTCATTGATCCAGATCTGCAAAACCAGAGTCCTTCCTTCCGAATCCGACCATATTGACTCTGCTTTTAAATCCTCTTTTACATATACTGCAATTCCTTTCTTTTTACACTCGTCTGCTGGTGTGGTAAATAACTTTCCTAATTTCGGGCATTCTAAATATTTTTCATCTTTCTTCATTATGTGCGTTTCTTGTAGGCATATTATATCAGCCTTTTGTTTGATTAATTTAGTTAATATCCTTTTTCTTTTAATCGTTGAATTTAAACCGAACAAACAGCATTCTTGTATAGGTGTTCTTATTGTCCAGGTGTGTTGAGTGGGATGTAATGCTATGGAAACAGCATCCTCAGTGCTCCTGTTCTTGCTATAGGCAAATTGATAGGGGTCCAGTGTGATTGGGAGACAAGTTTTGAGGTGTGCCAGGACTAACCGCTCAAAGCACTTCATGATTGTAGATATAAGTGCTATAGGGCGGTAGTCGTTCAAACACTCTGGCTTGGAGTGTTTAGGCACCGGCACGATGGAAGTGGTCTTGAAACAAGTTGGTACAGTTGCTTGGGAAAGAGACAGATTAAAGATGTCAGTCAAAACCACAGACAGCTGTCCAGCACAGGCCCTGAGTACACGTCCTGGAATGCCATCGGGGCCTGCAGCTTTACGTGTGTTGATCCGACTCAAAACAGTGCAGACTTCAGTGATTGAAAGAGTGAGGGGCTGTAAGTCTACAGAGGGTCTGGTCTTGGTGGCTGTTTCCTGGTTGTCTAGTTCAAAACAAGCATAAAAAACATTCAGCTCATTGAGAAACAAGACATTAGCGGATGAAGAAGTAAGGCAGGCAGGCCTGTAGTCTGTGATATTCTGAATGCCCTGCCACATACATCGGGGATTGGAATTAGTGAAGTGATCCTCAATACTTAACCTGTAGCTACACATCGCTTTCTTGATGCTCCTTCTCAAATCAGCCCTGGATGCACTATAGGCCTGTCTGTCACCAGATCTAAAGGCAGCATCTCGGGCCCAGAGCAGGAGACGGACCTTCCTATTCATCCATGGCTTCTGATTGGGGTATATGGTAATCTGTTTTTCAGTTGTGACACTGTTAATTGTAAAGTTAATACACTGCTCAAAAAAATAAAGGGAACACAAAAATAAGACATCCTAGATCTGAATGAATGAAATATTCTTATTAAATACTTTGTTCATTACATAGTTGAATGTGCTGACAACAAAATCACACAAAAATTATCAATGGAAACCAAATTTAGCAACCCATGGAGGTCTGGATTTGGAGTTACACTCAAAATTAAAGTGGAAAAAAACACTACAGGCTGATCCAACTTTGATGTAATGTCCTTAAAACAAGTCAAAATGAGGTTCAGTAGTGTGTGTGGCCTCCATGTGCCTGTATGACCTCCCTACAATGCCTGGGCATGCTCCTGATGAGGTGGCGGATGGTCTTCTGAGGGATCTCCTCCCACACCTATACTAAAGCATCCCCCAACTCCTGGACAGTCTGTGGTGCAACGTGGTGTTGGTGGATGGAGCGAGACATGATGTCCCAGATGTGCTCAACTGGATTCAGGTCTGGGGAATGGGTGGGCCAGTCCATAGCATAAATGCCTTCGTCTTGCAGGAACTGCTGACACACTCCAGCCACATGAGGTCTAGCATTGTCCTGCATTAGGAGGAACCCAGGGCCAACCGCACCAGCACATGGTCTCACAAGGGGTCTGAGGATCTCATCTTGGTACCTAATGGCAGTCAGGCTACCTCTGGCGACCACATGAAGGGCTGTGTGGCCCCCTAAAGAAATGCCACCCCACACCATTACTGACCCACTGCCAAACCGGTCATGCTGGAGGATGTTGCAGGCAGCGGAACATTCTCCACGGCGTCTCCAGACCCTGTCACGTCTGTCACATGTGCTCAGTGTGAACCTGTTTTCATCTGTGAAGAGCACAGGGCGCCAGTGGTGAATTTGCCAGTCTTGGTGTTCTCTGGCAAATGCCAAACATCCTGCAGGGCTGTAAGCACAACCCCCACCTGTGGACATCGGGCCCTCATACCACCCTCATGGAGTCTGTTTCTGACCGTTTGAGCAGCCACATGCACATTTGTGGCCCGCTGGAGGTCATTTTGCAGGGCTCTGGCAGTGCTCCTCCTGTCCCTCCTTGCACAAAAGTGGAGGTAGCGGTCCCGATGCTGGGTTGTTGCCCTCCTACGGCCTCCTCCACATCTCCTGATGTACTGGCCTGTCTCCTGGTAGCGCCTCCATGCTCTGGACACTATGCTGACAGACACAGCAAACCTTCTTGCCACAGCTCACATTGATGTGCCATCCTGGATGAGCTGCACTACCTGAGCCACTTGTCTGGGTTGTAGACTCCGTCTCATGCTACCACTAGAGTGAAAGCACCGCCAGCATTCAAAAGTGACCAAACCATCAGCCAGAAAGCATAGGAACTGAGAAGTGGTCTGTGGTCACCACCTGCAGAACCACTCCTTTATTGGGGATGTCTTGCTAACTGCCTATGCTTTCCCCCTGTTGTCTATTCCATTTGCACAACAGCATGTGAAATTGATTGTCAATCAGTGTTGCTAACTAAGTGGACAGTTTGATTTCACAGAACTGTGATTGACTTGGAGTTACACTGTGTTGTTTAAGTGTTCCCTTTATTTTTTTGAGCAGTCTTTCATCCAAGACAGAAGAGGTATATTTATCAATGTCCATGTGAGACTCAGAGGTAGTTTGAGAAGCAAACATACTCCAGTCCGTATGCTGAAATCGGTCCTGCAGTATATTGTCCGATTCTTCCGGCCAAACTTTAATTGTAATCAGATACAGATAATCAGAGTTGGAAGGGACCTTGTAGGTCATCTAGTCCAAGCCCCCACCCAAGCGGGAGACCCTACACCATTTCTGACAAATGGCAGTCCAATCTCTTCTTGAAAGTCTCAAGTGATGGCACTCCCACAACTTCCGAGGGCAAGCTGTTCCACTGGTGGATTGTTCTCACTGTCAGAAAGTTTCTCCTTGTTTCCAGGTTAAATCTCTCCTTGTTCAGTTTCCATCCATTATTCCTTGTCTGGCCTACAGGAGCTTTAGAAAATAGCTTGACCCCTTCCTCCCTGTGGGAGCCCCTCAAATATTGGAAGACTGCTATCATGTCTCCCCTGGTCCTTCTCTTTACAAGACTAGCCAAGCCCAGTTCCTGTAACCGTTCGTTGTATGTTTTAGCCTCCAGTTCCCTAATCATCCTGGTTGCTCTCCTCCGTACTTTTTCTGGAGTCTCAACATCTTTTTTATAATGTGGTGACCAAAACTGGATGCAGTACTCTAGGTGTGGTCTTACTAAGGCTTTATAGAGTGGTATTAGTACCTCAACTTGATATTGACTGTATCCCTCTGTTAATACAACTAAGGATTACACTAGCTTTTTTGGTGGCTGCTGCACACTGCTGGCTCATGTTTAGCTGGTTGTCCACTAAGACTCCAAGATCCATCTCACAGTTATTGCTATTAAGCCTGGTTTCACCCAGTCTATATGTGTACCGTTAGTTTTTCTTGCCTAAGTGTAGGACTTTACTTTTCTCTACATTAAATTTCATTTTGTTAGATATGGCCCAGTGTTCTAGTCTGTCAAGATCCATCTGGATCTTGAGCCTATCTTCTTAGGTGTTAGCTATTCCTGCCAGCTTAGTATCATCTGCAAATTTGGTAAGTTCCCCTTCTATTCCCTCATAAAAGTCATTAATGAAGATATTGAAGAGTACTGGGCCAAAGACGGAACCTTGTGGCACCCCACTGCTTACTTCCCTCCATGTAGACTTAGACCCATTAAGGACTACTCGTTGGGTACGGTTTGCCAGCCAGTTGCAAGTCCATCTAGTGGTGGTGCTATCTATTCCACTTTTTTCTAGCTTACTAAGAAGTAGGTTGTGGTCTACTTTATTGAATGCCTTGCTGAAATCTAAATATATTATGTCCACAGTATTTTGCTGGTCTACTAATTTAGTCACTGTATTGAAGAATGAAATAAGATTGGATTGGCATGATCTGTTCTTAACAAACCCGTGCGGACTGCTAGTTATTACTTTACTTGTTTCTAGATGTTGTCAGATCTGTTTTTTTATTATCTTTTCCAGTATCTTCCCGGGTATTGATGTTAGGCTGATTGGTCTATACTTTCCTGGGTCCGGTTTTTTTCCTTTTTTGAAGATGGGAACCACATCAGCTCTTTTCCAGTCCTCTGGTAGTTCCCTGGTGCTCCAGGATTTTTGAAAGATATGGTGCAGTGGTTCTGAGATGACCTCTGCCAGCTCCTTTAAAACTCTGGGATGTAATCCATCAGGTCACAGTGATTTGTTTTCATCAAGATCAGACAGATGTTCTCTTACTATTTTTTTGCTTATTTTATCTTTTCATTCTGGTGTGTCTTTTACAGTTATGTTTTTGGTGGGTTGAGCTATAGTTTGTTTTTGCATGAAGACTGATGCAAAAAATGAGTTAAGGAGCTCTGCTTTCTCTTTGTTGCCTGTTACTTCCTTGCCGTCTTCTCTCCTTAGTGGACAAACTGCTTCCTTGATTTTTTTCTTGTTATTTATATGTTGGAAGAAACTTTTTTTATTATCTTTGACTTTTGTTGCAAGTCTTTGTTCATTCTGAGCCTTTGCTATCCTGACTTCGTCTTTGCAGATTCTGGCTATCTGCTGATATTCTGCCTTCGTTGTATGTCCTTCTTTCCATTTTTTGTACTTGTCCTTTTTTTCTTTCAATTTGCCAGAGAGATCTTTGTGTAGCCATGCTGGTTTCTTCTTGGATTTCTTGTTTTTCTTTCTCAGTGGTATTGTGCTGGTCTGGACTTCTATGATCATACTTTTTAGAGTTTCCCAAGATTCTTGAGTTGTTTTCCCTCTTTGGGATTTTCATCCATGGAATCTTTCCCAAGTTTTCTCTGAGTTTATTGAAATCAGCTCTTTTAAAATCCAGGACTCTGGTGTCATCATGTTGTTGCTTGTGTTTGTGTTATGTTGAATTCTAGTATGATATGGTCACTCTCACCCAAGGTTCCTGCAGTTTCAACTCCCTCTATCACTTCTTCTCTGTTTGTAAGAATTAAGTCCAGTATGGCTGTCCCTCTAGTTTCACCCTCTACCTTTTGGACAACAAAGTTGTCAGCTAGGTTGGTTAGGAACTTATTTGATTTCTCACTTGGTGCAGAATTAGTTTTCCAATTGATATCAGGATAATTGAAATCTCCCATTACTATTGTTGTGTGTTTCTTGCATAATCACAGAGGGTTTCACATGTTTAATGAGTGATGTGTATTTAGGGAGTAAAAAACAATGGGAGTTCGGACTGTCCCAGGTGGGGGAGAGAGAAGACTCTGTATGCATCTTCAACATTAGTGTAGACATGATCCAGTGTTTTATCCCCCTTTGTATAGCAAGAGATATTCTGATAAAATTTAGGGAGTACTGTTCTCAAGTTAGAGTGGTTAAAATCACCCCCAACAATGAAAGCTTTTATGACCTTTTTTGCCACAGTTAAGCGAATCACTGCCGTTATGTTAGTAACATGGTTGTTAAGTGAATCTAGTTTCCCCATTGACTTTGCTTGTCAGAAGATCGCAAAAGGGGACATGACCCTAGGAGACAGCAACCATCATAAATATGAGTCAGTTGCCAGGCCTCTGAATTTTGATCACGTGATCACGGGAATGCTGCAATGGTTATGTGAAAAATGGTCATAAGTCACTCTTTTCAGTGTGGTTGTAACTTCGAATGGTCACTAAATGAACTGTTGTAAGTCAAGGACTACCTGTAATTTAGAAATAAATCCTGTTCAAGGATTGGCAATGGTAGAACAGAAACATGGACTAAAGGCACACATTGAACAACATGCATTAACATGCTAGTAGAATTATCATTTCATTAATGCATTCATGTAGATAAGGTCTTACTTCAACCATAACAGGACACTCTTTAAGAAGCAAAAGATATTTGCATTATAAACTGGAGGAAACATTGCCAGTAATAACTTAAGAATATCTGTCATGCCCCTGTTGGAGTCTAATTCTGAGGGAGAGATGGAACAGGTGACAGGGAGTGGGAGTGTGGCTCCGGTGGTTGTGGAGGAAACTGGGGAAGGGCACAGGCCAGATGGGCATTTGGAGGAAGACCCAGGCCCATCCCCTCTTCTTCCTAGGGCACACAGGGAGGAGCGGATAAGGGAGAAATGTGAGTGGCGTGGTCTACGAGGAGGAAGGGGGCCTGATCCCCTTCATGAGCTGCAGCTGGGAGGTTTAAAAGGACAAACTGCGCATGGCAAAGTTGCAAGAAGCAAAGCGTGCATTCTTGTCGGAGCTTATCTGTGTTTTGGCTTCCTCCCAACTGTGGTTGCTGTGTTATCTGGTAGAAGTCTACAATTAATCATCCTTGCCTGCAGTAGTAATTCCTTCAATGTGGTTTGTGTTGGGTTTTTTATTTTGAATTAACTTTACTTTGGGTGCAGACTGCATTTACTCCCTCCATAAACTGTTTTTTTTTAAGAGTTTGATATCCACCTGAAGATAATTGAACATTGGAGCCAAGTTGGAGGCATTAAAGGGACTTTCTTCTATTTTTGTGACTTGGTTATTTTTGTGTAACACCCCGGATCACAATATCAGTCTGGAAGTTTATCATGCTCCAAACTAATACTTGAGAACATGCCATCGATAACCTAGAGAAAAAGCGATGACAAATGTTTGAGTATGGGTTTGAGTATGGCGTACTGGCATAGAGAATTGCAGGTTTCCAAACCCAAGTGCATCACTATATTAACTAAAATGGGCATGTCACACGTACCTCCAGAGCTTGGCGTAGGAACGTCCTCTTTTCCAATTTGGCCCATTCAATGCATTCAAGACAAAGGTCAACCTAACAGAAAAACTACATTCAATTATTTTTCTCCTATTTGTATCTTCACTGCTGTCATATCATTTTCGACATAAGCTGGCTCTGAATGTTTTACAAGAGGACTTTTCAGAAACAGCTGCCAACATTCTGAATTTGAAGTAGCATGCCTGTGCCTGAATTTCAGTTGTCTCACCTCTTGTCCTGTTGCAGCTTCCATGTCTAGGAATAGGTCTAGCAGGGACCGAACCAGACGGGCTGCCTTTGCCTTGCTAATGGAGTTCAAGAAAGGACGAACATACTTCAGAAGTCCTCCAAGCTCTGTATTGACAATAAAATAATCAAGTAGCAATATAGCTCAGGATATGAAATTGCATCATAATGCATTATAAAAGGTTATGGTCTTATTCTAGAAAAAGTGATCACATAGTTCTTAATTTCAGCAGTCAGTTATCTGAGACAGAAAAGGCATATTCATATAAACTAATTCTGATTTCCATTACATGTTTATTATAGGGGTCTTTCCCAAATGTGTAACTGAAATATGTCACTTTGCCTAATTGTTTCTCAACATTACTATTTCCTCCAGTTCTCTGAAATGTTTATTTCCTCAATTTATATGGCTACCCATTTACCAGGTGACTCTGGGCGACTAACACCACCATCAATATTCAAGAATAAAATCATCATGCAAAATACTGTGAAACAAATGGCTTATAAAACGTATTACACAGTAAGCTTCACTAAAAAAAAAAAAAATTAATAGTCCACTGAACACGTAGGGAGAAGTATAAAGTCTAATCCATTAACTCTAATGACTAGGTCACAAAATGGTTTGTTTGGGCTTAGAATGCAGTGTGAACCAAGTTAGTGTTTATAGTTTATGGCTTTATGAGATGTGTGAAGCCAGCCATAGTTAAATCACAATTTAACATGGAGAAACTGTGGTGGGAAAACGAAGAGGTTTAAACAGGATTATTTGATCAAGATCAATTTCAAATCACTGGTAGAAAAGAAAATCTCCCACTCGAGTATTTATTCCAGTTTTAGAAATACTATTAAATTGCTTAAAAATAGAATTTACCTTCTGCCTGTCCTGTCTTGGCCAAAAGACTCCCAAGTTCCAGAATGCTCTGTTCTTTGACTTGGACTGCTTCTTCATCATTCTCTTGAACATCACGTTTCACTGTGAAGATAAACATTTTAATAAGAGTATATTTCAAATGAAAGACTGTTTACAATTCTCTCAAACTTCCATTTTAAATTTAACTTGCTTCTTATAAGCCAAAAAGACCTGCCTGACAAATTATTCATTGTCTTGAACAAGGAGCAGAAAGATCCGCATCATGAGGCAGCTCATAAAATAGAATATTTATACAGTGTTTGATGTCAGCCCATTTGGTATTAATACTTACATCAGCATAAATATGGCTGCAACTATGAAATTAATCTTCACTCTCGAATGTGTTACTACTGTAAATAAGACAATGCATACAAAATTTTCCAACACTAAAAACAGGTATGCCACCAGTGCTAATTTTCATGAACAGGTACAAAACCACTGTTATTCAGAGAAGCCAAAACAGTAAGCTTGTTTCTTACAGTACCTGCACAGTGCAGCAGCTAACATTTAAGGCATGAATGAAATACAAACTTTTTGCTTGTGAGATCATCCAATTATCTTTAGCAATACTAAGGATAAATATCATATACTGACCAGAAATAAAAAAATACACATCCCCACTATAATCTATTATTGCTTACAAAAGGTTAATTGGCAGAATCATTCATTCCATCCTAATTTATCTTTCCATCCTGGGACAACTGATAATGGAAAGAACAGCATAACTGTCACCTATGACGGACTGCACTTAAAATTATAGAACTATAGGAAAAATAAAATGCTGTGTGGGTGACCTAAAATAATCTTAATGCCAACAGGAGCTGCTCTCAGGACACAACAGTTCCCAATAACAAAGTTACTGAGCAAAATTAATACTTCGTTTCCTATTTTCAGAATAATCAGAATATCATAAAATTCATTTTGTCCGAAGGCAAACACTCATTGTCAAGCACAGCACAGATGCATAGGAACCAATTCCCTGAATCAATCTTGTCTTCATAAGTTCTAGTAACTAACACCAGGATTCACCTAACACTGCAAGACCAGGGAACCTTCTGTGGACAGTGAAGGTGGAAGCAAGTTGCCCTTGGTGGTGTACTCATTTCTTTGCTGCTAGCAATCTCACAAAAAGTAAAAAACCTCTACAGCAGGTGTCCTGTACTCATATTTGTCTGAGCGCGGATGTTGTCTTACTGGCTGCTGTTACCAACTAACGTGTTCTACAGAAAATCAACTGGAATGTGATATAAAATGTATGAATTATATTAAGATGTGTAAGAGTATGTGCACAGAAGAAAAAAGGGTAGTTAATTACTCATTTTACAGAAAATTGGGATTGTCTCTTACCTCCCAATTTGGAAACCTACCCTTTCTGCAATGTTTTTAGAATTACATAATTAATTCAACCAAATTCCTTTTAGATAGGAACAAGGACAGTCCTAAAATAGGAACAAAAGCTTATTTAAAATCTAGTAGTTAACCATATGCCCTCATGAAGCCCATTAATGGGCATTAGGATAGTAGCCATCTTGTTTAATAGCAGCTGACATTTCTACATAACATATTTACCTATGTGGACGTACAGTAGACTTCTGGAACATGAATGTGCTCTAACCAGCAATACCCTCACACAGAAAAGGAAATGTCAGGAACATTCAAAGTGTGCTCCACCAACAACTTTATTCATGCTGCTTTACCATTTTTTCTATATCCAATTTCTGTATTAGCACTTTTTAGATCCATCACTTACTCCTCACATTAGCACTCCTACTGCCATGCCCTGACCATAACATTCTGTCTCCCTAAAAAGTCCACTTCTATTGCAGAGCATGTTTCCCCTTTTACTCTCTGTAGCAGAGCAGTCTTATCAAGCATACTATTAGCTAACAAGAAAATCCCAACTAAAAATGAATTAATAAAACATCCAGATATACTAATTTACACTTGTAAATAGTCTTTTCTACAATCAACAAGTAAAATGTTTCATGACATGTAAAATGCATTACCATGTACTGCTACTTGCCTGTCAAAATTAATGCTAAAAATACTGAATGAACATATTAAACAACTGGTAAAGCAAATGCAATGTACTCCCTTACATATTCACTGTGACCAAGAATCCACTCTCCATTCCCATTAGATCAACCTATATTTCAAGAACCCTCCAACTGATCATCAGCCTCATACACATTTCTCTGCCCTCTGTATACAATCGTCCGCTCGTTAGTGTCAGAGAAAGTTGTTTTTGAGTGGAGATTCAAGAGTGAAGCAGGCCTAACAGTCCGCTTAGGAAGTCAGACTAACCTAACTAGGTCAGGGCAAAGGCTAGAAAGTAGGTGAAAAGCGGCAGCAGAATCCATTCCTAGCGGACAAATCTGCCCGCTTAGCTTCTAATCATCAGACCACCCCTTCTGAATAAAAGCCAATATGACAGATCAGACAGCCCGCTTGGTGCTTTGAGGCCACCTGTTAGCCTCAACCCTCCCCTCAATCCCAGCATTTGTCTTCCAATCCCGACTTGCTTTCTCTATTTCCATGAAGCGATGCTGAATAACCCACTGAGCCTTCCCATTTCCAAATTCCTTTCTTAGCAGCTCCCGTTTTCCTTCGAAATTGCTCAGTGAGTCAGCAGTGGATCCAACTCAACCTGTCCAGGCCCATCATCAATTTCGTTGCACTATTGGCAGCCAGGTCATCTGCCAGTTTTCCACGTTTCGGCGGCCCCAACTCACCTATGGAGTGCAAAATGCCGATTGAGGCCTCGCGATCAGTGCTTAGCAAAGATTGGGCGCGCTGAAACTCCAAACCCGCCGCAGCCGCCATCTTAAGAGAAACGCCGGCCGGAACCACAGAGCCTTATTTTAACCGGAAACTGTCTCACTTCCTCCCCCTTCGACTTTGCTGCATCAAGCTACAATAATATAACGCAGTAGCGTTGGCTGGGAAATGTAGTCTTTTATGAACATCATAGGAATCAAGGGGGTGGGTTGCTAATGAAGCAATGAAAGCGGAGTGTACGAGTCCTAACTATCTACGCCCTACGCTAACTCAGCATCATACAAGTTCGTAGAATACGTAGATTGTACACACAAACACTTCCAACTGGGGACCGAAAATGATCTAGATGTTTACTCATTTTATAATGGTTATAGGTTATAACCAATGGTTAGCGCCAAACCCAGAGGAGGCATGCGGCAGGCCCCATTGGCCAGGGCAGGGGTCACCAACCTTTTGGACCTCGGGGACCACCAAACTGATAATTTTAAATCCCAGAGACCACTAACCAGTTCTGTGGGCGTGGCCAAATTTGTGGGTGTGGCTTGGTGGTCATGTGATTGCCTGGGCATGGCTTGTATGTAAATATATTTATATAAATATTATATTTATATTTATAAAAATATTGAATTTTTTATTAAAAAAACAAGTTTTACCCAAAATCAGGCAAAGCAGTCAGACAGATTGAGTTACTCACAGAATCATTCGTTGATCTATCTATCTGCCATCAGCTACCTGAGTCTGTCACATAAAATTTGCTTGCCATGAGTCTGCATTGAATAATAGAACCTTCAGTCCTAAGGGACTGATCTAAAGACTAGCTAGAAAGCAAGAAATCCAACCATTTCTTGCTTTCTAGCTAATCTAAATCTCCCGGCACAGCAGAACAGGTGATGGTCAGAAAAAGAAAAAAATAGCAACTTAGCAGGCAAGTTTGCAGGGTAAGGAGTGAGTGGGCGGTACAGCCTTGTGTTTCTGCACAGCCTGGATTAATTGCTTTGGGGGGGTGCTCTGGGGTTGACATTTCTCTGCAGCCCACCAAAATTTTCTCACAGCCCACCAATGGGCCATGGCCCACTGATTGGTGACCACTGAGCTAGATCATCATACACAGCTAGTCCCAACAGTTGTTTTTGTGTCTAATGGGGAAGAGGAAAAAGCTTGGCTTAATTATTCCCAAAACACATGATCCATACCAGGAGTGGGATTCAATTTTTTTTAACAACTGGTTCTGTAGGCGTGGGTTAGTTGGTGGGTGTGGCCTGGTGGTCATGTGACTGGGTGGCATGGCCAACTCAACATCACTCATGTCAAGGGGCGCTTCTCCTCGCCTGGCCTCTCATGACAGTGGGGATGCTGCAACGGTCATAAGTGTGAAAAATGTTGTCATGCCTCTGGTGGAGACTGACTCTGAGGAAGAGGAGGAACAGCCAACAGGGAATGGGAGTGTGGCTCCAGAGGTGGTGGAGGAGGCTGGGTGTTATGTCTTTGGAACTGGTTGGAGTCCCCAACCAGGTCCGCTGTTTGAGCGGGAGCACCAGCCGCTCCCATTGGCTGGCTCCGTTTGACAGCCGGCTATAAAAGCCGGCTGTCGAGCAGAGCCAGCCCGTTGCCGCCAGCTAACCTGCTAGTTAGAAGGCAGACGCGGCAACCCTTTATTCCCTGTAATAAAGCCTGTTCGTTGTTCACTCTGGCTCTTGCCTCTTCCTTCCGCCGCTCTACAACACTGGCGACGAAGGTGGGATATGGTCGAAGGCTAGCCAGACGTGTTTTTCAAAAAGAGCTGTGATCACTGAAGAGCGAAGCCACTGGCGCTGAAGCCGCAGCCGCCGACACTCACAAAGAGCGCGAAATTTAAAAAGCCTCCGTAGCTTTTTGAGCTGTAGTCACTGAAAGCGAAGCCACGGGCGCTGTAGCTGCAGCCGCCGGCGCTCACAAAGAGCGTGAAATTCAAAAAGCCTCCGTAGCCTAGAGAGACAGTCACCGCCTGTCAGCGCAAACCGTCAGCGTTCTTCTAAGAGCGCGAATTTCGAAATACGACTGAAGAGGACGAACCCTGCATCTTCAAAATGAATGCTAATCCAGCATTCCCACCATTCAAACCAACCGAGGAAAGGTGGGACTCATACAAAAATCGTTTCAGCTATTTCCTCGATGCCATCGGTTTAGCAGACGCTGCTGAACACAGGAAGAAATCCTACTTCCTCAGCTATTGTGGAGCTGCAGTTTTTGACACCGCTACAGCACTAGTCGCCCCTCGCACTATCAGAAGCGTACCGTGGGATGAACTCCAAGAAATCCTCTCCAACCACTACTCGCCAAAACCATCTCAGATAGCCAGGAGATACGCCTTCAGAATTAGAAAACAGGCAGAGGGAGAGTCAATCAACGAGTATATGGCAGCTCTGAGGACAGCTGCCTTGCAGTGTGGGTTCAAAGACTACTTAGAAGACATGTTATTGGACCAGATCGTCTGTGGGGTTAGAGACCTGAGGCTCCAAAGACGTTTGTTAGCAAAAAGGACTTGAACCTAGCTTTAGCCATGGAGGAAGCCCAAGCTGCTGAGCTCTCTGCCCAATCAGCAGCTGAAATTCAAGGTACTCGTTAAAGCCCAGCAATTCCACCATCCATTCAGAGGAAGTGCTCAATGAAGAAGACCCCACAGACTCATCAGACATTAACCGCTTAAAGCAACAGAAGTCTTCACAGGTAGGAGCGGGCAGAGAAACAACTTCGCCCCCAAACAACCTCCCATTTGCCTAACTCTGGAGGCTCCCACTCTAGGGCATCCTGCAGGTTTAAGAATGCCATCTGTCTGAACTGCCAAAAGAAGGGTCACCTCGCTAGAGTCTGCCAAGCAGGGCGTATTTTTGCCTCAAAGACCTCCACCGCCTTCTAATTCCCAAAGGCAAGTGGAGGACTGCTATACCTGCTACCACGCTAACCATACTTCCCAGACTCCTAATAAAATCAAAATTTCTGTTTCCCTAGAAGGTAAACCCTGCAGGATGGAGGTAGACACGGGATCTCCACTTTCAATCATCTCCTGGGAAACCCTAAAGAAGATCCAGCCCAGACTGTCGAAGAAGCAGCTACAGAGATGCCACCTGACACTGCGGGACTACCAGGGCAAGAACATCCCTGTCCTCGGGAAAGGCAAGTTTTTAGTTCAATTCCAAGCCTTTAAAGGCCATTTGCCTTTAGTGGTTGTTAATGGTGCCCTCCCCAGTCTGTTGGGGCTAGATTGGTTCCCTCCCTCGGCCTTAGTGTAACTGGGATCCATGCTGTCTCAACTTCTGACGTAGATGCACTATTTTCAGATTACTCTGATGTGTTTAGCAGCGAGCTGGGTTGCTATTCTGGCACCCCCATCTCCTTCTCTGTGGACCCCAGGCAATTCCTCTGCGCCTTAAGCCGCGCAGGGTGCCTTTCGCCATCCGTCCCAAGTTAGACGCAGAATTGGATAAGTTACTAAAGCAAGGGGTGTTAGAACCAACTGATTTTGCCAAATGGGAGACCCCCATAGTCACCCCACTCAAGAAAGATGGCAGTTTAAGAATCTGCGCAGACTATAAAACCACCCTCAACCGTTACCTGCAGGTCAGCGCATACCCTGTCCCTGTTATTCAGCACCTGTTACACACCTTCGAACCCGGCACCATTTTCGCCAAGTTAGATATGTCCCAGGCATACCAACAGTTCCCTGTTGATGATCAGACAGCTGAATTACAAACCATAGTCACACATAGAGGGGCATTCAAGTGTAAACGCTCCAATTCGGTGTAAGTGTAGCCCCGGTATATTCCAATCACTCATGGAAAGGATTCTCCAAGGTCTCCCAGGGTTGTCCCTTATTTCGATGACATCTTAGTCTCAGCAATTGACAGACCTCAGCTCATACAGAGGGTCAGAGCGGTTCTAGAGAAGTTTAGGCAGCATGGCCTCAAACTTAAAAGGGAGAAGGCGCCATCGCCACTAGGCAAGTGGACTTTCTGGGTTATAGGATAGACGCCTGGCATCCACCCAATCGAATCCAAGGTAAAGGCCATCCATGAGGCGCCCACACCAACTAACAAGACGGAGCTCCAAGCTTTTCTGGGGCTACTAAACTTTTACGCTTCATTTCTCCCGCACAAAGCATCTATCGCTGAACCCTTACACAGGCTGTTAGACAAAGAATCCCCCTGGCATTGGGGACCCAAAGAAGCCCATGCTTTCAAGTCAGTCAAATCCTTACTCACATCGGATGCAGTTTTAATTCAATTTGATCAACGACTTCCCTGGTCCTAGCGGCTGATGCATCCCCTTTTGGGATTGGGGCTGTCCTAAGCCACAGACTTCCCAATGGTTCCGAGGCACCAATTGCCTTCTTCTCTAGGACCTTCTACGGCAGAAAGGAACTACAGTCAAATAGATAAAGAGGCCCTGGCTGCGGTGGCTGCAGTTAAAAGTTTCACTTAATTTTTGTTTGGGCACCATTTTGAACTTGTAACTGACCATAAACCTCTCCTGGGACTCTTATCAGGGGATAAGCAAACCCCGCAGGTACTATCACCTAGAATGACCAGATGGACTTTGTTCCTGGACGCTTACTCATTCAAGTTGGTGCATCGACCTGGCAAAAACTTGAGTCACGCCGATGCCCTTAGTCGCTGCCCCCTACCAGTCCCAGTCGAAGACCCAGCACCGGTTCACGCCATTTTTGAAGTTAATGAACTTAAATTACCGGTTACAGCCGAGGACATTGCTGCGCACTCAAAAATACAAGATAATTGCCCAGGTACTGGACTGGGTGGGAAGGGGGTGGCCGGAAACTCAATGTACCGTTGACTTTGCTCCTTTTAAAACCCGTAAGCAGGAACTATCGAAGCTACAAGGATGTCTGTTGTGGGGTACAAGGGTAGTCATTCCAGCCACTCTTCGTGTACCCATCCTGAAGGTGCTTCCACGAGGCCACCCGGCATCGTAAGGATGAAGGCTCTGGCCCGCAGCTACGCTTTGGTGGCCCGGCATGGATGCCCAAATCGCCAGCTGGGTAAGCTCATGCCAACCTTGCCAAGAAACCAGGGCTGCCCCACCAGCTGCCACGCCCACCAAGTGGGAGAGTGCTAGTGCCCCTTGGTCTCGCCTGCACATCGACCTGGCTGGCTGTAGTGGACTCCTACTCCAAATGGATAGACTTGGCCCTGCTACCCTCGACTACCACTCAAGCAATAGTTAAGGCTCTGACCCGCTTATTCGCTACCCACGGACTCCCTGACACGCTGGTGTCTGACAATGGCCTGCAGTTCACATCATGTGAGTTCAGTATGTACGTTGCTAACTTGGGCATCAGACACATACTTACAGCCCCCTTTCACCCCGCTAGCAACGGGATGGCTGAGAGGGCAGTCAGGTCAGCCAAGGAGGCACTTCGCCAGATTTGGCCAGGAAAACTGGCACACTAAACTGTCACGTTACCTTCTGAGCCAACATACGACGCCATGCACCGCTTACAAATAAATCCCTGCCGAACTCTTGATGGGGAGACGCCTTAGGACCACCCTGGACAGGTTGCATCCTCACTACTGCCCAGACGCCCCTTTAGGGTCTGACAGTCTGGTCAGGGACTTTGTCCTGCATGACCTGGTGTACGCCAGGAATTATGCAGGGGATCCTTTGTGGGTACCAGGTCAAGTTGTGTCAGTCACAGGTCCTAGATCCTACAGGGTCCTCCTGGAGGATGGACGCTTGTGGCGGAGACACGTGGACCAACTCAGAAGGCGATGGAGAAGTGCGACTGATGCCGACCCAGCCCAACCTTCCAGCACCAAGGACTCCCTGCCGGTACCAGTCTGCTCAGATGGAAGCTCCCTGCAGGACCCGGTCCACCCCGTCGACCAGGAGAGTTTGCTGGAGGACCCGAGTTTCCAACTAGAGACACCGAACCAACAGCCAAGCGAACCTGTTTGCCAGCCGGACTAACGACTCGCCAAGGTCAGCCCGAACAGGGGACTTACCGAACTCGCAGAACACCACACCTGACCTAGCCCATTCCCCAACAACCTCCGAGGCAATTCCCGGGGCAAGGACTTGACGCCAGCCAGCAGTTTACCCGGTTGCGACGTTCTTGTCGCCAGCGCAGACAACCGACTTACCTAAAGGACTACGCATGTGCCCAGCTGGGGAAAGGAGTGTTATGTCTTTGGAACTGGTTGGAGTCCCCAACCAGGTCCGCTGTTTGAGCGGGAGCACCAGCCGCTCCCATTGGCTGGCTCCGTTTGACAGCCGGCTATAAAAGCCGGCTGTCGAGCAGAGCCAGCCCGTTGCCGCCAGCTAACCTGCTAGTTAGAAGGCAGACGCGGCAACCCTTTATTCCCTGTAATAAAGCCTGTTCGTTGTTCACTCTGGCTCTTGCCTCTTCCTTCCGCCGCTCTACAACACTGGGGAAGGGCAGAGGCCAGCTGAGCAATCAGAGGAGGATCTAGCCCTTCTAGTTCTTGCTTTGTTTTGAGTTCACCCTCTTCATTTAATATATCGCTATATCTAACTATGTGCTCCATTTTAAAAACAATTGGATATGCGAATACCTCTATAGTTAACAACCAGACTGGTATTATCAAATAACGTTGTTTCCTTATTTTCTCCCATACTGTCAATAATCCATCTTGAATGTAGTGCCTCCTAAAATACCCTTGTGTTTTACTTTTCTTATACCATAAAAATGCATGCCATCCCAGTGGCAAATCATGACCTTCCAACGTTAACAATCTAGTATTCCTCAAAACAATCCATTCTTTCACCCACAATAATGTTGCCACCTGATAATATAATTCCCAATTGGGTAGTCCAAAGCCTCCTCTTATTCTAGCATCCTGTAACAATTTTAATTTAATCCTTGCCTTCTTTCCCTGCCATATATATTTCAACATTGTTTTATTTAAATCCTCAAAATATTCTTTCCCCAGCTTAATTGGAATTGTCTGAAACAAATATAATATCCTTGGTAATATATTCATTTTTATTGTAGATATTCTCCCTATTAGAGATAGTTGTAAATTTGCCCATTTTTTCAAGTCTTTTGCAATCTGTTGTTTTAGTTTATAATAATTGTCTTCTTTTAGTGTTCCACATCTTGCTGTTAAATGTATTCCTAAGTATTTAACTTTATTTGTGATCTGAATATTTAGTCTCTCTGTTAATTCTTTCCTCTGTTTTCCCATCATGTTCTTAAATAAAAACTTAGTTTTGTCTTTATTTATTTTCAATCCTGCCACCTGCCCATATTCTTCAATTTTTTCTATCAATTTAGGCGCTGTTTCCAGTGGTTCCTCCAGTATGAAAACCAAATCATCTGCAAACACTTGTGATTTATATTCTTCCTTTTTTATCTTCATTCCCTTTATTTCACTATTGTCTCTAATGTTTCTGTTCAACACCTCCAAAGTCAGTACACACAACAGTGGCGACAGAGGACATCCTTGTCTAGTTCCTTTTTTAATGTTAATATTATCTGTTAAATCTCCATTTATCATTACTTTAGCAGATTGCTTATGGTATATTGCCTCAATTGCTTTAATAAATCTTTCTCCAAAGCCCATTTGTTCCATTTGTAATATCATAAACTGCCAATTTACATTATCAAAGGCTTTTTGCGCATCTAAAAATGCCGAGGCCATTTGCTTGTCTGGGTATATTTCATAATATTCCAGTGTATTCAAGATTATTCTCATATTATCTTTAATTTGCCTCTTAGGCAGAAATCCATTTTGATCAGTGTGTATAAAGTTATTCAGACATCTTTTAAGTCTTAAATCTGCGTTTAGCAGGGATATAGGTCTATAGTTTTTTATTTGTTGTTATCAAACATGGGACTTTTGATATCACTATGTGTAAATTCCTTACTCATTGGTGTCTTAGAAGATTTACAATGCTCCATGTTATAGCATTTTAATAATTGGCTAATCTTCTTGGCTTGTGAATTTTTTTTTTTTTGAAAACAATTTTATTGTTTTTTTAACAAACAAACAAACAGACAAAACATAAAAACATCAGCTCTCATCCGTACTTATGTACAAACAGTGTGTCGGTTGGTTCATCAGTTTTGTGCATTCATTTCGTAGTCATAATTACAATTACCTTACATAATAACTCTTATTATCAATCCAAACTTATATATCCTCATATCATTATATAAAAAAAAGATTTGACTATACTTTTATTCAATCATGCCTTATGAGATAACTATGATTAAAGTAATTTATTCTATAAAAAATCATATAATCATACCAATTCTATCCTAAAAAGAAAAAAAAAGAAAAAAACATTTTATAAATATAATGTCAAATACCAGAAGAAAAAGAAAAGTGAAATCAATAATATTCCTTATTGTCTAACATTCTAAATATTCTATTTTTGTATTTCATCATCCAGCCATTGATAGAAAAGGTCCCAAATTATATAAAATTGTTTATCTTCTTGCTCTCTAATTTCAAATGTCAATCTACTCATCTCAGCACATTCCAATATTTTCTTGATAACTTCTTCCTGCAATGGAATTTTCTCATTTTTCCAATTTTTTGCAAATACAATCCTAGCCGCAGTTAATACATTTACAATCAAATATTTCAAATCTTTACTATAAACATCTGGTAAGATTCCCAATAAGAAAAGCTCCGGTTTCAAGTCTATATGCTTCTTTGTCATTTTTTCCAACCACATGCGGATTTTAGTCCAATATTTTCTAGCATCCTCACAAGTCCACCACATACGGTAGTATGAACCAGGTTTCTGATGACATTTCCAACATTTTTCCGATTTGTTCTTGAACATTCTTGCTATCCTTGTCGGGAAAATGCCACCTGTAAAACATCTTATACAAGTTTTCTTTATAGGCTGTAGACATTGTCATTTTATAACTTTGCAACCATAATTTCTGCCATTTCTCTAAGTCAATCCCATATCCAAAATTCCTCCCCCAAGCAATCATAGTTTCTTTAGCTTGTTCTTCCTCTAGCTTAATTTCCAATAAGTAACCATATAATTTTTTAATCACCTTTTCATCAGTACCCATCAAAATCTTATCTAAATCAGTCTGTTTATCATAAAATCCCTCTGTTTTGGAATCCTCATCATACCTTGAGTGTATTTGCACATATGAGAACCAATTCATCTGTATACCTTGTTCCTCTAAATTTTGTATCGATTTAAGTTCACCCTTTTCATCTAGTAATTCCCCATATCTAACTGTTTGTTCCTTTTTATAAATTATAGGATAAGAAAACGCTTCTATCGTCGATAACCAAACTGGAATTTTCAAATAACATTGGTTTTTTATCTTCTCCCAGTTTAACCACAAAGATATAATGTTGGCTTGTGAAATTTTAAAACCTTTATTCGTTTTCACTATATCAAGACCCAAATAATGCTTAATCTCCCCTAAATTTCTAATCCTGAACTTTTTCTGTAATCTATAAACAATATCATTTGCTTCTTGTTCAGTTTTAATTATAATTGCTATGTCATCTGTAAATAACAGTAATAGAGAAATTAAACCGTCTTTTTCTCTTCGGAACAAACAAGGATCTGCAATACCAGCTTCAAAACCTATTGAAACTAATTCCTTTACAATACATTTATTCCATTCATAACCCGATTGCTTTAGACCATAAAGACTTTTCTTTATTTTCCAATAATCAGTTTTTCCATCATCCTTTAAACCTAATGGCTTTTTCATATAGATGGTATGTTGTAAAGGTGCATGTAGATATGCAGTTTCAACATCTACATGGCTTATTTTACATTTATTCTTAGCTGCCCAAACTAATGCTGCTCTCAATGTATTTGCTCTCAGACTAGGTGCAAACAGTTCATCATAGTCTTTAACTGGCTGAGCAAATCCTTGAGCAACTAATCTTGCTTTATGGGTAATAGTCCCATCCACACTAGTCTTTATCTTATACACCCATTTGCAACCTATTGCACACTCACCTGGTGGTAACTTTACATCCTCATACACCTCTAAATCCTTTAACAATTTTAACTCCCTATTCATAGCTTCCTGCCAAGCTACCTGATCTTTTGTAGGATACAGTTTTATTTCATTGAAGTTAGAAGGTTCTGTATTAACCTGACATACAATGCTTGCTTGAAATCTGTCAGGTGGACATGTCTCCCTAGTTGACCTCCTAGGCAACTCAGTACATGTTTTTGGCATGTCCTCTTCCTTTACCTCCCCTATCAAATCCTCATCTTCTACAGTCATATAGGGTTCTTCTATTTATGATTCCTCCATTTAGGATTCCTCCACTATCTTATCATCAATATTATTATCATTAGGATTATCGGTAAACAATGGAGGCTGAACAACAACACTATCCTGTACCTTATTATATTCCTGTTCAAGCTTTCTCCAGCCAACATGCTCCAGAAATTTAGCGCTTGCACTGCAATATACATTAATACTACCTGGCTCCCAAAATCTAAATGATCTATGATTAGCTTCATAACCTACAAAATATAATTGTCTCGCTCTATGTTGTCCTTTTTGCCTTACTTGTGTGGGAATATGAACCCATGCTGGGGTTCCAAATGTATGTAAATAACTGAGATCTGGCTTTTTTCCATTCCAACGAGTAAATGGTAATTCACCAGTCGTTGAATTCACTACATTATTCAGAACATGGTTAGCACACATTATTGCTTCACCCCAAAGTTTCTCTGATAAACCAGAATTCGAAATCATAGTCCTAGCCATAGCCTGTAATGTTTGTCCTCTACATTCAATGTATGAGTTATGTTGTGGTCTATAAGGAGTAGAACGCTTATGTTCAATGCCAGCTTTCTGTAACATGGCTTCAACTTTTCTATTGGTAAATTCAGTACCATTATCTGTTACTAAGCTAATAACTTTCTGTTTCTTTTTTCCTTTTAGCAAATTTTAGCCAGTTTACAAAATGCTGGTATGTTTCTTTCTTTGTTCTCATTAAATAACAGAAACCATATCTGGAAAAATGATCAATTATACTTAATATGTAACAGGCTCCACCTAAACTAGGTTTCTTAGGTCCAATAATATCAGCAAAAACAACCTCTAATGGTTCATTGGTTTTTAATCCATTTACCCTATTTGCAGGAGTTACCCTGCTTTTTTCTTGATTGCAAACATTGCAATTTAAATACTTTGTACAAGGTTTTAATTTTATACCATTAGATAACAGTTTTCTTTAGCATTTTGAAATTTATATGTCCCATACGTCTATGGAGCAGATGAATGCATTCATCATGAGGCTTTTTATTCTCATAAACTGAGTTAGCATTAATTAATGGATTATCATGTATAATAAACAAACCATTATCCAATCTTGCAGTAACGCTTTTACCCTGTTTTTCAATTAAACATTTATCTCCCTGAAAGGTTACAACAAATCCTGCTTTTACCAGTGCTCTTACAGATAGCAAGTTAAATATCATTCTAGGTACATATAACATCGGTAAATGTTCATTAATACACGAACAATATGCAGTACCTTCTCCAGATGCTCTCAATTTCCATCCATTAGCTAATGATACCTGCTGTTTACTTTTTCATGTTAACAAACCTCTCTTTACTTTTAGTTATACACTGCGATGCTCCACTGTCAACTACCCATATATCATGGTTTACAGTTGTAGTTGTACTTGATATGGCTAAACTAACATCTTTATAAGCTCTCTGTATATTAATAGCATTCTGTTTCTTACCCTTTTTACAGTATCTGGCTATATGACCTTTAGCCCCACAAGAAAAACATTTCCTAACAATATAGGCAGTTGAAGACAGTTTTTCTTCCTGTGGTTTGTCTTCCTCTCAGTCGAATTCTATCTTGCCTTCTTCTTGACTCTTCTAACAGTCTTCCAGTTATGCCAGTCAATGTAAGTTCATCTCTGTTTAAAACTTCCAGTAAGTTTCATCCAAAGAAGAAAGAATGATGTAAACTTGATGCAACTCCGAGAAAATCAGCTCCTTTTCTTGTAGCTCTTGTAAAGTCCTTTTCATAAACTCCAAATGAGCTAACATATCGCCACCTTTTATAAGACGGGCTCTAAACAGTTTACGTGTAAGGTGTATGTGTGCACCCACACTATCTCGAACGTAAATCCTCTTCAAAATGTCCCAATACCTAGCAGCAGATTCTTCACCACGAATATGAACTAACTGCTGATCACTCAGTGTCAGTCCAATTATACTAAGAGCCTTTTCATTATCCCGGTTAAATTTAGCTATTTTCTTTTTATCTTCATCATTCAATGGGTCCCAAGCTGTTACATCCAGTGGACTATTAACTACAGTCCATAATCCATCTTTACGCAGAAGTAGACTGCACTTCATAGATCAGGAAACATAGTTAGTTCCATCCAACCGGGTTGTCTGGGATATACTGGTTGACTGTTCTTGTGCCATTGGTAGTTTAACAATAAACCGCAATTGGCTGGCTGAATATGAAACTGTATATTCACACTGATTCTCAATATCTCTCTGGGCCCATAACCAATGTTATGATATGTACAGAATAACCCTTGAGTAACAAGGTTATGCACATGGAAACATTTATGAGAGTAGTTATGAATAATTATTCAGCCACACACAGCTACACTAAATTAAGTTAAAGTTTACTTAAGAAATAGCACAGTCCAATAAACAGTCCAGGTCATATATGTTTTACAGTCCAAAGAATATCCAATTACAAAGTCTTCTTACTGGTTGCCTTTGTCATTTCCAGTGAACAAAAATATCAAAGTATAAGCACAGCATAAACCTTAGATAGGAACAGAATGTCAGAGAGACAGAATGTCAGAGATACAGAATGTCAGAGAGAACAGGCCATGATCTCTAGCTCCCTCTTATGGCAACCTGCAATACAATCAACCAATTGGAATATAGTATAAATCAACACAGTGATTTTGTCTTAAAGCTACAAACATACATTGCTGGTTATATATTGCTAACCCAACTAATTGGTGGACAGATTCCTAACACCTCTTCCCCTCATGAAGGACTTATTGAACCACCTGTCGAAAGGCAAGGTATTCACCAAGCTAGTTCTCAGGGAAGCTTACTACCAGGTCTGCATCAAAGAGGGAGACAAGTGGAAAACAGCTTTTAACTGCCCTTTGGGTAGCTTCCGATTCAAAGTCATGCCTTTCAGAATTCAGGGGGCTCCCGCAGTGTTTATGCAGCTCATCAATGAGGTGCTACACCCGCACCTTTATCGGGTGGTCCTCATGTACCTGGGTGACTTCCTTATTTTCAGCGAAACCATGGAAGAACATGTTCAATTAGTCCGACAAGTCCTAGAAAAACTTGTAGCTGCCAAATTATATGTGAAACTCTCAAAATGTGAATTCCACAGAGTCGCTGGATTATTTAGGCAACTGAATACCCAACGTGGGAATTGAAATGGACCTCGGAAAGGTGAAAGCGGTGCTGGACTGGCAATCCCCCAGAACCCAAAAACAACTTCATTGTTTTTTAGGGTTTTCCAACTTCTATAGACAATTCATTTCGTCCTTTGCTGAAGTTGCCTTCCCGTTGACAGAGTTATTAAAAACGGGCCATCACCCACCAAACCGAAGCCAAATCAACCCCTGGCTTGGACCATGGACTGTCAGAAAGCTTTCGAGACCTTAAAACGCCTCTTTGCAGCTGAGCCCATCCTCCAACACCCAGACACAACCAAGCCTTTTATTGTCCAAACTGATGCGAGCGATGTAGCAGTGGCAGCCGTTCTGCTGGAAAAAGACTCTCAAAACCGACTGATGCCTTGCGCTTATGTGTCCAAAAAACTGACGGACACAGAACGAAGATGGGCATGCTGGGAGAAAGAAGCATTCACCGTATGATGGGCTTTTTTAACTTGGAGGCATTTCCTAGAAGGGCTGAAGGAGCCCTTCGAGGTATGGACTGATCACAAAAACCTCGAGGCTCTAATGACCCCTAGGAGATTATCTCCCAAACAAGTCCGATGGGCCCACTACTTCAAGCGGTTCAACTTCAACATTAAATATATCCCCAGAGAGAAAAACATATTGGCGGATGCCCTGTCCAGAAAACCTCAGTTTGACAGCCACCAAGAGGAAATAGTACAAGCCTTAATTTCAGGAGCTCAATCGGCAGGCCAAGTAACCACTCGAGCCCAAGCCAGCCGCAACCCCAAACGCCTGGAAGATAAGCTGACCACAGAATTGAAAACTGCCCTATTGACTGATCCTTGGTTCCTGGACCATCAAAACGAGTAAACAGTGAATGAGGGACTAGCTTGGAAAGGGACTAAGCTTTATGTACCCACAACCCTAAGACTACTGGTACTAAAGCGTAGCCACAACTCACGGCTGGGAGGCCACTTCGGATTCCTAAAAACCCTACATTTACTATGAAGACAGTTCTGGTGGCCAAAAATGAAACCTGACGTCGAGGACTATGTAAAAAGTTGCTCAATTTGTACCACAATGAAACACAGAACTGAAAAAAAAACCTGGCCTCCTTCAACAAGTCACTGAACCAACCCAACCGTGGGAAGAAATCGCAATGGACTTTATTGTGGAATTACCTGAGAGTGAAGGGAATACGATCATTTGGACTATAATTGATTTATTCTCTAAACAAGCCCACTTTAGAGCCTGTAAAGAACTTCCATCTGCGAAAAAGCTTGCAAAGCTGTTCGTGAAACATATCTATAGACTACATGGAGTACCTCGTAGAATAATATCAGACAGAGGGGTACAATTTACCACAAAATTTTGGAGGGAATTTTTGAAGTTGATTGAACATAGCATTAGATGCTATGTACATAGCATTAGATGCTATGTAAATTATCAACAAGAAAATTGGGCTGAATGATTACCTTTTGCAGAGGTTGCTTACAATAATGCAGTACATAGCAGCATGGGATTGACTCCATTTCAAATCAACACTGGAATGGACTTTGTCTCAATGCCAGAGTTACCTAGACAACCTCCCACATCCATGTCCCAAACAGAATAGATGAACTCATTAAAAAAAGGGTGGGAAGATACAAAAAAAGCTTTGACCGAAGCTGCAAAAAATTATAAAAAACAGGCAGATAAACATAGATCCCTTCAACCACCCTTTAAAGTGGGAGACAAAGTATATTTGTCAACCAAGTATCTTAGGTTGAAACTGCCCAGTAAGAAGCTGGGTCCAAAATTCTTGAGTCCATTCCCAATTTCAAAAATACTCAATCCGGTCACTGTCCAATTGAGTCTTCCTCAACTATGAAGGAAGATTCATCCAGTGTTCCATTGTAGTTTGCTAAAACCAGCTGCTACATCAATGATAAGACCAGTGCCAATCACTCCCTCTGACCTGTTAACAGTACAGGGGGAAACACATTATGAAATTGACAAAATTCTCGATTCTAGATTACACCATGGACAATTGCAATATTTAATCTTATGGAAGGGATACCCTCTCTCAGATGCCAGTTGGGTAAAGAGTTGGGATGTCCATGCTGATCAATTGGTTACCCAATTCCATGAGGATTTCCCCCACAAACCAAAGGGTCCTTGTGGAGGGGGGAGAGGGGGTTAAAGACAATGTATTAACCCCTGTATCTGTTTTGGTTGTTTTTCTTTTAGGAGGAGTTTTCAAGGGGGTACGCCTGTCATCTCTGAGATTCATCTGCCAAGATTGTTATAAGAAATGCAAAGGGGGGTGGAGGAATTGGAAAGTTCAAGGTTATTTCATATGTCACATTAAAAAATTCCAGCTGCAGTTAACTGGCTCTTGTGATTAATGAAGTGTAAGAAGTGGAAGGAGAGAAGGTGGATTTTGTGAAACGTGCTGAAAATGACTTTCAGTTTGGAAATTCAATAAAAGTACCAGAGCTGTTCCTAATAAATCAGTTGGAGATTATACTTGTCTCAGAGTGATTGATTACCATGGTCAATTCTGGATGCCTAACATTTTTCTTTTCTTCATTTCCATTGCAAACCATTCCTTGATCATCTATAAGTTGTATTATCTTTTTCATTTCTCTCTCCTTTTTCAATTTATATGCTCACCATCTACCTGGTTTGTTTGCATTTTGGAAAAAGTTCTGTTTGGCACTCCTAATTTTTTGAGCTAATGCCTCTTTTTCCATCAACCCCATTTTATGTTTAACTATTTCCATTTGACTTTTAATCTTTTTTTGTGGATATTTTGTAGTTCTTTCTTGAGTTTTCTATAGTCTTCATCTAACATTTGTTGTATTCGTCTTTTTTAGTATTTCTTTTCTCGTGTAGTCTATGATCAAGCCTCTAGCATAGGCCTTCATAGTATCCCATAAATTTTGTAGTGAAGTTTCCTCCCTGTTATTTTCTTTGAAGAAAAAAGCCAGTTCTTTTTCCATCTTTTGTGTAAATTCTTTTTCTTTCAATATTGCATTGTTCAAAGTCCATCTTGATCTTTTCTTTTGTCCCTGCCATTTGACCCATATTGGGTTATGGTCCGCCCAAGTACTTGTTTCAATATTTACTTCTTGTATATTGGAGATTAGTTCTGTTGACATCCAAATCATATCTATTCTTGACCATGACGAATGTCTATTGGAGTAGAATGTATACTGTCTATTCTTAACATTCATTTCTCTCCAAACATCTTGAATGCTTAATTCCTCTACCATTTTGAAGAAGGATTTTGGAACTATCTTTCTGCTTTGTTTTTTAACTTCCTGTGTTGTATAGTCCATGTTTGTATCCACTGTCGCATTGAAATCTCCCATAATACATATATTATCATATTCCAGTTCTATTATTTTCTTATGTAGTTTCCTGTAGAATTCTTCTTGCTTTTTACTGGGAGCATAAATTGCTACTAAGAGCATCTTTACATTATTGTCAATTATTTCCACCATTAATATTCTTCCTTCTTCATCTGTGAAAATTAATTCAACTTTAATTGTATTCTTGATATATAAGACTACTATTCTTTTTTTGTTGCGCCAATTATGTATATAATTTCCCAATTTTAGGATGTTTCAGTACTTGAACATGTTTTTTTATGTGAACTTCTTGCAAGCAGATTATATCTAATTTTAATTTTTCTAATTTGTGAAATGTTTTTTTCCTTTTGATGGCTGAATTCAATCCATTTGTATTTATTGTAATCATTTTCTTTTCTTCCATAGTTTATACTTTATATGTAGGGTTTATTGCTGTCGTAGTTCTTTGCTCTCTTATTTCTTTCAATTCTACCCTTCCACCTACTGCTCCCTCTTCAGATATCTTTTCATCCCATGTTTCCTTGTCTCTTGCTTCAACCTTCTCCTCTTGTAATTTAACTATTCCCTCCTCTCGTATCCTCTCTTCTTCTTTTCCTCAAAAGTATTCTCCATAAAATAGTTCTGCTTTCTCTGTTGAATCCAACCTATGTTATTGTTCTTGCCAGGTAAATATAAGCCCCTCTGGAATCAACCATCTAAGTTGACTCCATTCTTTATTAAAAATTTTTGTCAAGAATTGATATTTTCTTCTTATGTCTCTCACTTTTCTTGGTACTTGTTTTACGACTGTAATCTCCTTTCCTTTGTATTTCAGTGGGTCATCTCTTGCACTTTGTAATATTTGTGTTTTGATTGCTTTCTTAGTAAATCTTACATGGACTTCTCTAAGTAGTTTATTTCTCATCGCATATCTTGTAAAGTCTCAGAACACTTCATCTATTCCACCCATCATTTTCTCTTTGGATATCTTCAAAGCACCGGCCAGCATTTCTATCATTATTTCTGCAAAATGTTCTCCCTTCTCTTCCTCGATATTTTGTAATCTGAGATAGAAATCTGCCCAGTCCATCTTCCAGGCCAACATTCCACTTCCTTTGTCCTGTTCCACAACTGTCAGTCTGCTGTCAATTTCTCAATTTTTTTTCTCACTCTGGTCACCTTTTTCTTCTATCTTTTGAAATCTTCCTTCATTTTTCATCATAATTTGTTGTATATTCTCTACTTTCTCATCTGTTTTCTCTGTTCTGTCCTCTATTCTTTGTTTTGCTTGCATTATCATTTGTAATGTGACTTCCTTTTCTTTCTCCTTCTCTCTCTCTTTCTCCTGCTGCAACATGGTGTGTATTGACCACTGACCACTGAGTGGAGAGGAGGACGTAGGGATCAATGAACCTGTAGCCGTTGCTTTCCTCATTTCCTCACTCTCCTTAGCCATCTGCACCTGCTTCCAGCTCACCACAACACTATCCCTCAGTGCAGGGCCCTTCCCCTGGGTCTGACAGTCCAGATGCGGCTGAGACAGGAATTGTGCATGAAATGCGTCCACCAAAGCTGAAGCATGGATGGAAGTCACATCCTCCCAAGTGAACGCCTCTGGTCTGTACCCCTTCCATTCAATCAGGTATTGGAATCACCCTTTCAACCACCGAGAGTCTCAAATACTGGCGACCTCGTACTCTGATGGACTGTCTCCATCGTGTGGTGCTGGCGGAGAAGGGTCAGATTGGCAGAGCGGACAGGCCGGCTGTTCGGGAACCAGAAGGGAACGATGGAAAACTAGATGGACCTGTAGCAAGCGAGGCAACTTCAGATGGTAGGCGACTGGGTTAATCACCGCCTCTACAGGGAACGGGCCAAGGTACTGATGGTCAAGCTTCCTCACTGGCTGGTCTAATGGAAGATGCCAAGTAGACAACCACACCCAATCTCCCACAGCCAATGGCAGCAGCGGTCTCCGAGAGCAGTCCGTGACTTGCTTGTAGTCTTCCTTAGCTTTCTCCAAATACTGTTGCAACAGTTGGTGAACGGCCTGCAACTCAGACAAGAAATCCTTCACCTCCAGAACCAGCAAGTTGAGTGGCATCAAGGGGAAGAACCGAGGGTGGTAACCCACTTTGGTGAGGAACAGGGTGGTTTGCATGAAGGTATGCTGAGAGTTATTGAACGCAAACTCTGTGACTGCTAAGTAGTCCACACAATTATCCTGTTGCTGATTGATAAAGCAGTGCAGGTACTGATCCAGGATTCCAATCACTTTCTCCGTCCTGCCGTCGGTATCCGGATGGTGAGAAGATGACAAACAGATCTTAACGTCCAAAGCCGTCATCAGCCCTTTCCAGAATTGGGTGGTAAACTGCGTCCCTCGGTCTGATACCACCCAATCTGGGAGACCACGTAGCCGGAAGATCTGCTGGATAAACATGCGGGCCGTGGTGTGAGCTGTGGGTAAGCCCTGACATGGAACGAAGTGCGCCATTTGGTCAGCATGTCAACCACCATGAACACCGTGGTGAATCCTGACAAGGGGGGCAGATCTGTCAAGAAGTCCATTGACAGGGTACCCCAAGGTCTCTCTGGTGTGGGCAAAGGCTGGAGCAGTCCTGGGGGAGCCCCTGTCACTGACTTGGCCTGCCGGCATCGCACGCAAGACATCACATAGGACTGCACATCGTGTTGTAGTTGGGGCCACCAGAAAGTCCGAGACATGAGGTGCAATGCCTTGTACAGGCCGAAGTGCTCTGCTGCAGGGTTGTCATGGCACTGTGACAAGATAAGTCCCCGGAGCGGCCCTGCCGGGACATAGAGTTTGTCGCAGTAGTGCAAGAGTTCCTCCTCAAATGACCACAGTGAGTTGGGTCCCACTTCTTGCCTCTGCTGATCTGCCCAAGCATTGTGCTGCTGCACCTCCTGTATCTGTGCCTGTAAGTCCACTGGTTCCTGCACAGCCGTGAATGACTCTAGGGGCAGCACCATCCGGAGCGGGAGTTGATCCTCTGGACACAGGTACTCAGGCTTCTGGGAGAGTGTGTCCACCCATTGGTTGCGACCACTTGGAATGTAGGTGACACAAAAATTAAAGCGGGCAAAGAAAAGGGACCACTGGATCTGGCACTGATTTAATTTCCGGGCAGTCTTTAAATGCTCCAAATTCTTATGGTCTGTCCAGACTTCTACTTGATGGCATGTCCCCTCCAAATGGTGCCTCCAGGCCTCAAACACCATCTTAATGGCCAGTAGCTCCTTCTCCCAGATGGTATAGTTATGGTCAGCAGGATTGAGCTTCCTGGAAGAATAAGTGCAAGGGAAAAGGGTACCACCAGAGGCGTGAACCTGGAGGAGCACCGCACCAACCGACACATCTGATGCACCCACTTCTACCACGAATGGACGATGTGGATCAGTGTGCTTCAGGATTGGCTCTGTCATGAAGGCATGATTCAAAGCCTGGAATGCCTGCTGCTTAGGAACACCCCACCAGAACAGAACCTTTTTCTGAAGGAGCCGAGCGAGAGGCGCAGTCAGGGAAGCAAAGCTGGAGATGAAGGTCCAATAATAGTTGGCAAACCCAAGGAGTCTCTGGACATCCTTCACTCGCCAGGGAGGTTGCCAACTAAGCAACGACTCGACCTTACTCGGCTCCATGGAAATGCCTTCCGGAGAGATGCAGTGTCCCAGGAACTCGATGGTGGACTGGAAGAACTGGCACTTCTCCAACTTGACGTACAAGCAGTTATCCCAGAGCCGTTGCAGAACCAGGCGCAAGTGGTGCAGGTGGCTATCCCTCAATTTGGAATAAATCAAAATGTCATCGAGGTAAACCACCACAAACTGATCAAGGAGGTCCTGGAAGATGTATTTCATAAAATGCTGGAAGACAGTGGGAGCATTGGTCAACCCAAATGGCATGACCGTATATTCAAAATGGCTGTACCTGGTCCTGAACGCTGTCTTCCACTCATCTCTGGACTGAATCCACATCAAATTGTACACCCCATGCAGGTCCAACTTCGTGAACACGGTAGCCTCCCGGAGCCACTCCATCAGTTCCAGAATCAAAGGCAGAGGTTACCGATTGCACACCATGATTGCATTCAACCAACGGTAGTCACAGCATAAGCGCAAGTCGCCTGTCTTTTTCTTAACAAACAGGACCAGGGCAGACTAAGGCGATGACGAGGGCTGAATAAACCCCCAAGCGAGGTTTTTGTCCAAGAAGTCCCGCAACATGGCCAATTCCGGATCTGACATGGAATACAAATGGCCCACAGGAAGGGGCACGTCGGGCACCAAATCAATGGAGCAATCACAAGGCCGGTGCGAGGGCAATTAGTCCGCCTCCTGCTCACTAAAAACATCTGCAAAGTCCTTGAGTTCTGAAGGCATGGACACCTTGGGTGGACTCATCACCTGCCCTGCGCAGACTTGACAGGTGTGGTCCACGCACTGCAGGCTTGGGAACGTGATCATGTTCTGGGACCAATAGATTTGGGGGTCATGAGTCCAAAGCTACGCCAAGGAAATGCAATCCGGAAGTGAGGTAAAACTGGATCACCTCCTCATGCAAGCTGATAGTCAGGTGCAAGGGCTGGGCCTGATAGGCCCAAACAAAAGTACCCAGCCATCAATGGTCTCAACAAGCAGAGGAGGTTCTACAGAGCACTGGGGGATTGCATACTTTGCTGCGAAGGCCACGTCCATGAAGTTTGTGGTGGCGCCGGAATCCACCAGAGCATGCGCTGAAATCCCATGGGAACTATTGGCCAGGAACACTTGGGTCGCCAGGATCAAATGCCGAGGGAGTCCAGAATCCATGTCTGTGGGACATGAGTCGAGTCCTGTGCGCGCCCAACCCAGGGTCTCCCCTAGATTGGGCTCTGCCCATTTCCCGACAAGGTTTTCTGGGAATGGGGAGCAGGCACAGGAACCGAACAAGTTTGCTGGGTACAGGGAGCAGGCCCTGGGGCCGACGCCCCTTGTTGCTTCTTGGGGCACGAAGCAGCCATATGTCCTGGAAAAGAATGCAACGTGGGCTTCCGTTCCATTTGCTAAAACGTGGCTCAGGATGGCGCCAACCCCGAAAGGCGATGCGTCGCAAGTAACAGTCAGAGGTAACGTTTCATTGTATTGCATGAGGACTGCATCTGAAGTCAAAAGGTTTTTTATCTGGTGAAAAGCGTGGTCTTCTCGCCGTCCCCATAACCAGGAAGCCTTTTTATCAAGGAGTCTATGCAGAGGTTCTGCGACAGTTGCTTTCTGGGGTAGAAAAATGTTATAGAAGTTAATGAGTCCAAGGAAGGCTTGGAGGTCCGTTTTGTTCTTTGGTCTGGGGGCATTTTTGATGGCTTTCAATTTTTATCTGTGGGGTGAATTCCTTGTTTGTCAAGGAGGTAGCCAAGAAATTCAACCCTTTCAGTGCATAATTGGCACTTTTCCTTTTTCACCTTGAGGCCAGCGTCTTTGAATTTCTGTAGGACCGCCCTCAGTCATTTTTCCAATTGTTTTATGGTAGGGGCTGCTACCAGGATGCTGTCGAAATAGGGCACGACTCCTTTAATTCCCTGCAACAATCTCTCCATTAGACTTTGAAAAATGCCTGGTGCGACGCTGAGCCCAAACTGGAGCCGGTTACATTTGAACGCCCCTCTATGTGTCACTATTGTTTGGGCTTCAGCGGTTTCAGCATTGACTGGCAGTTGTTGATAAGCTTGAGCCAGGTTGAGCTTTGCAAAGACCTTGCCACCCCCTAGTGAGTGCAGGAGATGTTGGACTACTGGCACCGGGTAGGCACTCTGCTGCAATGCGTGGTTGAGGGTGGCCTTGTAGTCACCACAAATTCTCAGGGAGCCATTGGGTTTGATGGGGGTGACAATTGGGGTCTCCCAACGGGCATGATCGATGGGTTCTAACATGCCTTGCGCTATTAGTTTGTCTAATTGTTCGTCTATTTTAGGCTTGAGTGCAAAAGGCACTAAGCGCGGCTTGAGACGGATGGGAGCAATGTCAGGGCTGAGATTAAAGGAGATAGGGGACCCCTTGTACTTGCCTAGATGTTCACTGAAGACTTCTTGGAAGACCTGGATAAGCGTTGTTTCCCAGTTTCCGTCTTCTGTGTGGTTGATGCCTGCCATCTCGATCCCTAACGGTGCGAACCACTGCAACCCGAGTAGGCTGGGTCTGTCTTTATTGACGATTATGAGTGGTAGGATGGTGGTGTGGTTTCTGAACGAGGCTTGAAAATGTCCAGTGCCAATGACCGGAATGTAATTACCTTGATAGTCTCTTAATATTAGCTTCTGGTTGCTAAGCTCTTGGCGGCGGATGCTGGGAATTAGTCTTTTGATGGTCCTCCAGGAGACCATAGAGAGGGAGGAACCGGAGTCTACCTCCATGGTGCAAGGCTGATTCTCGATGTTGACCTCTACACGTATCTTTCGTGCGTCTATTGATGAAGCGTGGCCGATGGTGACTGTTTGGTGCGTTTCTTCTCTTCTGGGTGCCTCGACAAACTTCCTGGGTCGGCTGTCCCGGTTCCATCGGCTGCCATTATGGCGGTCCCAGTTTATGGTGGGGGTGCCATCTCTTCTTCTTGGGCTGTTTCCCTGTCATCGGGGGCTGGAATTTCGTTTGTTACGGCATACTTTGGCAATATGCCCTCATTTTTCGCAAAAACGGCAAACAGCATCCAGGAACTTGCATTTGGAATGCGGGTGATTTCCTCCGCAGCCGGCACATTGGTAACTCGACTTACAACCGCACTGGTCTCGTCGCTCGCGTTCTGACTGAAGTCTGTGAATTTCTTCCTCTTCGCTGTCAGAGGGGGATTCGATGTCTCCGTGGTGGGTGGATGCTGCGTGTTTGTCTGCTGCAGTTGCCATCTCGCTGGTGGGTTGGCAGTCGTTTCCATTTGAAGGCCGCATTCGCGCTGCTGACTTATGGGTGGCCTCGGCTGCGGTAGCTTCGGCTATGGCGTCGGCGAGGGAGATGTCTCCTTTAGCCATCAGTCTGCTTTGGAGAGTTGGGTCTTTCAGGCCGAGGACGACTCGGTCACGCATGGCCTCGTCTAGATTGGCGAATCCGCACAAGCCTCCTAGGTCCCTCAGGTCAGCTACAAACTCTCCAACGCTCTCACCCTCGCGCTGATCCCTCTGGTAAAAGTCATGCCGACGGATGAGAATCTGCACCGCCGGGGCGTAGTGGTTCCGGAGGATGGGAGCTAGGGTATCCCAATCCATGGTCTTGACGTCTGTTGGCTTCGCGAGCGCCTTGGCCATTTTAAAAATGGCGGGTCCGCAGTGTGTTAGAAAAACCGCTCGCTTCTTGCTGCCGGTGGCGTCCTTCAGGTTGTTTAATTCCAAGAACATTTGGAAACGATCAATGTAGGACTCCCAGTCCTCGCTGGCCGGATTGAATGGTGCGGGTGGCACGGCGCTGCTGGCCATCTTGCAGGTCATCTATGCACTCTCTGCCACGTGCTAGTCAGCTCTGTTGTCTCAGTATCCCATCCTCGTCGCCAGTGTTAAGTCTGGGAGATGGGTCCCAAGGAGAGACGAGACTCGAAATAGTGACAACAGCTCTTTATTAGGAAACCAGATACTGAGACAAGACTCCCAGCTGAGGCAGCTCCTTTTATAGAGCTGGCTGCGGCTAGGCAGCCTATGACATGCATTTGAGCTTGCTGTGCTTGGTTTTACCCAATCGCGGCAGACGAATAAGAACCAATCAGAACGCTTAGTTCTGTCCAATCACGGCCCGGCTTTTCCGGACCAATAGGAATGCAGGCCTACAAACCCGCTAGTATGGAACAGTTGTGTGTTTCCTGCTTATGTTTATTAGTTGGCTGGCAAAAAGGACATCTATTTTTTCTGCTTGATTGGGTGGCCTATAATATACACCTATGGCCATGTCATTCTTTTTTTCTTTTATATTGACCCATATGCATTCAAGGAGGTTTTCGTCTTTGGTTTAATGCATTTCTGTAGCAATATAATGGTTCTTTACATACAGTGCAACTCCACCTCCTCTTTTATGGGGTCTGTTTTTTTAAAATAGTTTGTATCCTTCCACCAGTATGTTCCAGTCAGTGGTGGAATTCAAATTTTTTTTACTACCGGTTCTGTGGGTGTGGCTTATTTGGTGGGCATGGCTTGGTGGTCATGTGACTGGGTGGGCGTGGCCAACTCAATGTCACTCACATCAAGGGGTGCCTCACCTGGCCCCTCCCCTCCCAGCCATTCCTTGTCACCCAGCATCAACTTATCTATAGTTCTGTAAAAATGTTCACCTTTTTTGACTTTATTATCTGCATACTATAGATGTAGTTTCATGGACCACTGAAAGGAGGAAATGGCTCACATGCTTTGCCCAAGAGGGTGATAGGCAACAGGCTTTTAAGGGGCTGCCACAAAGAAAGGGGGACAATGTATTTTCCAAAGAAGCAGAATGCAAACTAGAAGCAATGGATGGAAACTGAACAGAGAGAAGCAACCTAAAACTAAGGAGAAACTTCCTGACAGTGAGAACAATTAACCAGTGGAACTGCCTGTCTCCAGAAGTTCTGGGTGCTCAATCACTGGAAGTTTTTAAGAAAAGACTGGACAGCCATTTCTGTGAAATGGTATAGGGTTCACCCCAAGGTCCCTTCTAAGTATTATTCTCACACCTTTCCCAGGATTTCTACTCAGAGTTTGGCATCCTCAGTTTTCTTGCCTGAGCTGGGGGTTGGACTAGAAGACCTCCAAGGTCCCTTTCAACTCTTGTTAAACACATGTGTATTTTATGCTCTGGACTATTGACATTGAATGCATGTAAACCCTGAAAAATATGTGATAGCCCTGGGCAAAAGAAAGGCAGAAAAATCACTCTAGGTGTAGGGACAGCGTAAAATATTAACACATGATAAATAATGGAACAATTTAAAATAATAGCACAGAGTTTTATCTCTCTCCCTATTTGTTTTCTTTCTTTCTCTACCTTCCAATTTCTTTCTTTCTTTTTCTTTCTTTCTTTCTTTCTTTCTTTCTTTCTTTCTTTCTTTCTTTCTTTCTCTCTTTCTGTCTCTCTTTCTCTCTCATACACACACACACACACACACACACAGAGCACTTAACAGACAAGGATTTTGGAAGCAGCTTCTTTAAATTTCTCCAAGGCTTGAGTGGATTCCCCCACCCACTCTGTCAGACCGCACTCCTTCTCACTCCAGTGTTGCAGGAAATTACGAGACTCAGACCTTGGAATCCAAAAATAAGTTGGTTTTATTTGTGCAAGCAGGTTCAGAGTATTTTAGTGAGAGTCACTTCTGAACAAATTTCTTATTGAACAGCCTATATACTTCTTCAGAAGGGGCAAAACACAGAAATATAACTTGTCAGTTATTCATTGGTTACTTGAAACACAGCTTTCCCCCTCCCCTGTTGCTAGGCTAGGATGGCTGGATGTCACAAACCCATCTTGCTAAACTCCCTAGCTTGTGGTTTTGTTACAAACGAGACAAGGTATCTTGGCAAATATGACTTTGTGGCCGATAGATGATCCTTGTGGTTTGGCATTTCACAGTTCCTTGTTCTTCCTCTTCCTAATACCACATATTTCACTATCTATAAAACTTGTATCATTATTTCTCTAAAATTAATATATTTTTATGTCCTGCCTTACCAGGACTTTAACTCACAAGGGAAAAGTGATACTTGCAGCATCCATGGGGAATCCTTGGAGAAGTTTTTAAAGGACCTGCTTCCAAAATGCATTTCTTTTACATTGCAAAAGTGCTCCAAGGCTTGATTCACCCCCACCCCCTCTGTCAGACCACACTCTTTCTCACTCCAGACACTTTAACTCACAAGGGGAAAGTAATACTTGCAGTGTCCATGCCTTTCTTCCTTTTCCCCGGGGAGAAAGAGGACGTGGGAAACAGAAAGCTAGGAGAGCGATCGCAAGTGAGCGACTGGGCAACAGGGTTGGGGGCGTGGCCAGCCAGGGATTGCCACCGGTTCGGTGACCCATGCCAAATAACCGCTACCGGTTCGCCCGAATAGGTGCGAACCAGTTGAATAGCACCTCTGGTTCCTGTCATGGGTTTCATCCCACCAAGTTTCTGTTATTCCAGCTATATCATATTTACCTTCATGTATTCGTAGTTTGAGTTCACCCTGTTTGTTCCCCAGACTTTGTGCATTTCTATATATAGGCACTTGAGATCTTTATGTCTGACGCTGTGTTTACTGTCTACATAACCTGTGTTGTGCCTGCCTGCCCCTACTTTCTTGCCACCTGTTTGATTAATGCACATGGTATGGCACTCGCTATTCAATGCTTGGTTTTGGTTGGCAGCAAGGTTGATAATCTTACCTGCACAAACATCGATTTTGCATGCACTGGTATCCTTATTAGTTTTAGGTTGCTGGGGACAGAAATGTTCTGAATCCATTAATTCTCTGTCCCCGCTGTTCAGTTTAAATGTTTTTCCAGGAAATCTGTGAATTTAATGCCAAGTAACTCAGTCCCTTTCTTTGATGGATGCAAACCATCTCTTTTGTACAGTTTTTAATTGGACCAGCTGCAGACATCATGACTAATAAAACCAAAGCCTTCCCTTTTACACCACTCCTTCAGCCTCACATTAAACTCTGCTACACGCTGCCCTTTCCCTTTTTGTTCCTTGTATACTGGTAGAATCTCTGAAAAGATAAGCCTACAGCCCATATTACTAAGTTCATACCCCAAGCTCTGGAAGTCTTTGTGAACAGAAAGTACATCCTTCTGGGACAGATCATTTGTTCCAAGATGTATAATAGCATCAACATCACAGTCCTTACTGGCATTCTTGACTATCTTAAGAATACTCCTCTTGTCTCTGCTGGCAGTAGCACCTGGCAGACACCTGACCTCTTTCAAAACCTCCTAAATTTTCATCCCTTACAATTGAGTCCCCAACCTGAAGGTGGCTTCTCTTTTTGGATGCCTTGCTTTTCTTGTGTGACTGGTGCGTAATACCTGATTCACACTTTCTCCTTTCCAAAGTAAGTTCTTCTTCTAGGACCATGATCTCTGGCTTATTTATTTTCACAACTACCTTGACCTGTCACTTTAGTGTCCCTATTAAGGTCAGCAAGGGCACTGTATCTGTTATGCTGGGACACAGCAAAAGCTTTGTGTTTATGGTCCACAGCTCTCACCCTGCCAGATCCCACGGTTGTCCATACTGCCCTTTTTCCTGTAGGATCTTTGTGGTATTGGGGGCTGGTAGCATGGCAAGTCAATAGATGGCTGGATTGGGCACCTAATTTCTGCTTGGAGAGCACAGATTAGAGATTCTAGATAGGTAATCTGTTCATGTAGACTGGTGATTTTTTTTACAAAGAGGACAATATCCAAATTTGAAAAGAGTACTACAAAAGACAGCTGTAAAACAAGTATTATATTGAACTCAGCTGGTCATTTTGAAATAAAATAAAATCACAATCTCAAGTGCACTAACCCTAAATGTATTATTGATATTCTTGGTTTATAGTTAAGATTCATGCGCCGTTAGGCACACGGGCCACTGTCTTTCTCCTTTTTACTTACCCTCTGCTTCCTTCACAAGCAGCCAGCAGCTCCTCCCACAACCTCTGGGAATTTGAAATGCTAATTTTTAATGTTAATATTATCTGTTAAGTCTCCATTTATCATTACTTTAGCAGATTGCTTATGGTATATTGCCTCAATTGGTTTAATAAATCTTTCTCCAAAGCCCATTTGTACCATTTGTAATATCATAAACTGCCAATTTACATTATCAAAGGCTTTTTGCGCATCTAAAAATACCAAGGCCATTTGTTTCTCAGGATCTGTTTCATAATATTCCAAAGTATTCAAAATTATTCTCATATTATCCTTGATTTGCCTCTTTGGCAGACATACATTTTGATCAATATGTATAAAATTATTCAAGCATCTCTTAAGTCATTCTGTCATTATTGAGGCAAAAATTTTATAATCTGAATTCAGCAGGGAGATAGGCCTATAATTTTTGATGTGTTGTCGGTCAGTGTCCTCTTTTGGTATGAGAGTAATGTACACCTCTGTCCATGTGTTAGGTATTTTAGTTTCTGACAAAACTAAAGTTGCATTATACATTAAAAATACAATAAAGCTGAATTAATTTTTACAGATGAAGAAGGAAGAATATTAATGGTGGAAATAATTGACAATAATGCAAAGATACTTTTAGTGGCAATATATGTTCCCAATGGAAAACAAGAATAATTTTATTAAAAATTGCACAAGAAAATTATAGAACTGGAATATGATTATATACAGTATGTCTTATGGAAGATTTTAATGGAATAGTAGATGAAAGCTGGACTGTACAACACAGAAAGCCAACAAACAAAATAGATAGTTCCAAAATCCTTCTTCAAGATGGTAAAGGAATTAAGCATTCAAGATGTTTGGAGAGAAATGAATGTTAAGAATAGACAATATACATTCTATTCTAACAGACACTTATCATGGTCAAGAATAGATATGATTTGGATGTCAACGGAACTAATCTCCAATATACCAGAAGTAAATATTGAAACAAGTACTTGGGTGGACCATAACCCAATATGGGTCAAATGGCAGGGACAAAAGAAAAGATCAAGATGGACTTTGAACAATGCAATATTGAAAGAAAAAGAATTTACACAAAAGATGGAAAAAGAACTGGCTTTTTTCTTCAAAGAAAATAACAAGGAGGAAACTTCACTACAAAATTTATGGGATACTATGAAGGCCTATGCTAGAGGCTTGATCATAGACTACACGAGAAAAAGAAATACTAAAAAAAGACGAATACAACAAATGTTAGATGAAGACTATAGAAAACTCAAGAAAGAACTACAAAAATATCCACAAAAAAAGATTAAAAGTCAAATGGAAATAGTTAAACATAAAATGGGGTTGATGGAAAAAGAGGAATTAGCTCAAAAAATTAGGATTGCCAAACAGAACTTTTCCGAAAATGCAAACAAACCAGGTAGATGGTGAGCATATAAATTGAAAAAAAGAGAGAAATGAAAAAGATAATACAACTTATAGATGATCAAGGAATGGTTTGCAATGGAAATGAAGAAAAGAAAGAGATAGTACAGAAGTACTATGAAAATTTATATAATCAAGAAAACATTGAAGAAAAAGTTAAACAATAATTCCAAAAAGCAGAGCTACTCCAAATACCTGAAGATATTAAAATAATGCTAGAAGGGAAAATAACAATGATAGAATTGACAGAGGCACTAAACAGACAAAATACTGGAAAGGCTCCAGGCCCAGATGGGCTACCCGTAGAATTTTACAAGACTTTACTGAAATCTTTAAGTACTTCAATGCTTGAAGTGGTGAAGGAGGTTTTGTCAAAAACTAAAATACCTAATTCATGGACAGAGGCTTACATTACTCTTATACCAAAAGAGGATACCGACCTACAACAAATAAAAAACTATAGACCTATATCCCTGCTAAACGCAGATTACAAAATCTTTGCCTCAATAATGACAGAAAGACTTAAAAGATATCTGAATAACTTTATACACACTGATCAAAATGGATTTCTGCCTAAGAGGCAAATTAAAGATAATATGAGAATAATCTTGAATACACTGGAATATTATGAAATATACCCAGAGAAGCAAATGGCCTTGGCATTTTTAGTAGTAATCTATGCACCTAATGAAAATCAACAAGATTTTTACAAAATGCTACACAATAAAATTATTGAATTAGAACGAAGAAATATTTGTATCATAGGAGACTACAATTCAATAGTAGACCATCAAAAGGATTATAAAGGTGAAAAGAAGAAAGGAAAGAAGAGAACTACCAAAAGCATGTTTTGAAATGTTTACAGAACTTAATTTGATAGATGTTTGGAGAAAACTAAACCAAGAAAAAAAATCACTTTTTATTTCAACCCACACAAATTGTGGTCATGCATTGATATGGCCTGGGTGGGAGGAGAAATAGGAGAGGAAGTGGAAGATATAGAAATTTTACCAAATTGCTGGGCCAACCATAACCCACTTAAAATAAGTTGGAGAGGTAGAAAGAAAACAAGACATAGGTGGCCTCTAAACACACAAATATTAAAAGAGACTGAATTTGTTCAGAAATTGAGAGAAGAACTAACATATTTTTTTAAGGAAAGTAATAGACAACACATATCAATACAGAACTTATGGGATACCATGAAAGCAGTAACTCGGGGGATCATAATATCATATACAGCAAAAAGAAACAAAGAAAAATTTGCTCAACAAAATAAGTTGCAGGAAACAGTCAAGAAACTAGAGACTAAATTACAAAATGCTCCACAAAATACTAAATTAAAAGAACAATTGATGCTAACTAAACACAAACTTAACCTAGTAGATCATGAAAAAATGGTTAAAAATCTAAATATAGCCAGACAAACATTCTTTGAACAAGCTAACAAACCAGGAAGGTGGCTCTCACATAAACTTAAGAAAGAAAGAGAAAAAATAATTATCCACTAACTACAAGATGAAAATGGAGAATATCACCATACAATAGAAAGAAAGAAAAAGATTGTATAGCAGTATTTCGAGAATTTGTATAAGAGAGAGGAGATAGACGAAGAACAGATAAGGAAATATTTGAGAGAGGAACAAGGCCCATTGATAGCAGAAGATTTGAAGGAAAATTTAACTAAAGAGATAACGATAACAGAATTAAATCAAGCAATTAGAAACCAGAAAAACAATAAAACACTAGGGCCAGATGGTCTCCCAGGGGAATTCTATAAAATGATGGAAGGTGTATTAGAACCGTTGATGCTAGACCTTTATAATGATGTTATGGTAGATGCTAAGATGCCGGATACATGGAGGGATGTACTCATCTCACTCATCCCGAAGGAGGGCATGGATACAAGACAAATCCCAAATTATAGACCAATATTTTTATTAAATGCCGACTATAAAATATTTACAACCATCATAGCAAATAGACTGAAGAGACTTTTGAATGAATACATACACACAAACCAAAATGTATTTCTGCCAGGCAGACAAATTAGGAATAATTTGAGGACAGTAATAGATATTTTAGAATATTATGATGCCCACCCAGAGAAACAAGTATCACTTGTCTTTTTAGATGTTCAGAAAGCATTCGATAATTTTAATTGGCAATTCATAATACATATTTAGGAACTAAATTTGAGCACATAATAACAATATACTCCGATCAGAAGGCAAACATTATAGTGAATGGTGAAATTACTCAGAGCTTAGAAATAAGAAAAGGAGTTAGACAAGGCTGCCCACTCTCTCCTCTGCTTTTTATATTATCACTCGAGACCCTGCTTAGACGAATTAGGCAAAATCTGGAAATAAAAGGATTAAAAGTCAAGAAAGAAAAATACAAATTACAAGCTTTTGCGGACGATATGGTCTTTGTTATTGAAGACCCAATAAAAATAGGAAAGGAGCTAATTAACAAATTAGAAAGATATGGGGAAATAGCAGGTCTGAAAATTAATAGAAAACGAAACTCTTGTCTAAAAATTTAACGAAATTACAACAAATAGAACTAGAAATAATAACAGGACTACAAACAATAAAGAAAATTAAATATCTAGGTATATGGCTGACCACACAATGTAAAACAATAAAGGAGAATAATTATGATAAATTATTACAACAAACAAAAAAAGATTTGGAATTATGGGCTAAATTGAAATTATCCTTACTAGGAAGGGTAGCATCTATTAAAATGTCAATCTTACCCAAATTTTTATATTTATTTCAAATGATCCCTATTAGACTAGAGAAATCTTATTTTAATGAACTCAACAAAATTACACTGAAATTTATTTGGTTAAGCAAAAAACCTAGAATAAAGATAAAATCATTACAGGATGTGAAAAGCAGAGTCTTCTTGGGTCTTCCGAATTGGGAGTTATATTATAGTGCAGCAGCATTAACCTGGACGAAGGATTGGATCAATTTAACTCATAAAAGAATACTAAGTCTGTCTCTTTTTTTTCTTTGCTGCCATAACAAATTTTACCTTGGTCGTCTATTAACTGCGGTATTTTCCTCGACTCTTTCTCCTTTCTCAATTTGTATGCTAGCCATCTACCTGGCTTATTTGCATCCTCAAAATAATTCTGTTTAGCATTCCTAATTTTCTGTGCCAGTTCTTCTTTCTCTATTAAATCCATTTTATGTTTAGTTATATCCAGTTTCATTTTAACATCTTTTCTGTGTGGCATTTTCTGTAATTCTTTTTCAAGTCCCTTATATTCATCATCCAAGGCTTTAAGAGTTCGCCTTTTCCTGTTGTTCTTTTTTCTTGTATAGTCTATTATCAAGCCTCTAACATAGGCCTTCATTGTGTCCCAAACATTCTGTATTGAGGTGTCTTCTTTTCTGTTCTCTTTAAAGAAGAAGGCCAATTCTTTCTCCATCCATTGTATAAATTCCTTATCCTTTAAAATAGAATTATTTAATGTCCATCTCAATCTTTTCCTTTGTCCCTTCCATTCAATTGTCAATGGGTTATGGTCAGCCCAAGTACTTGTTTCAATATTTACTTCTTGAATACTAGACATTAAATCTGTTGAGATCCAAATCATATCCAGTCTGGACCATGATAGATGCCTATTTGAATAGAACGTAAATTGCTTAGATTTATCATTTCTTTCTCTCCATATGTCTTTTAAAGTTAATTCATCTATCATTTTAAAAAAGGATTTAGGAAGAGTTTTCCTGTTATGCTTTACTGTTGTTGCAATATAGTCAAGTCTATTATCCACAATTCCATTAAAGTCTCCCATCATAATTACATTAGCATAGTCAAGTTCGGCAGTCTTAGTATGTAATTTTCTATAGAATTCTTCCTGTTTATCATTCGATGCATAAATTGCAATCAAAAGTATCTTTCTATTATTGTCCATTATTTCTACCATTAATATTCTCCCATCATCATCTGTATAAATCATTTTTGCTGGAATGGCCTCTTTAATATATAAAACCACCCCTCTTTTCTTGGATTGTGTCAAAGAGGTAAACAATTTCCTAATTTTGGTTGTAATAACAATTGTTCATGTTGCTTTTTAATATGAACTTCTTGTAAACAAATTATGTCGAACCTTAATTTCATTAATTTATGGAAAATCTTCCTTCTCTTAGCAGCTGAGTTCAGTCCATTTATATTCATTGTAATCAATTTTTTTTCTTCCATAATTATGTTTTATATTTAGATTTAACCACTCTCGTGGGTCTTGCCTCACGTTGATCTTTAATATCCACTTGTCCACCTACTGCACCTTCTTCTTTTCCAACCTCCATTTGTTCCTCTTGAGATTCAATTGATGGGACCTCCTTTCCTGCTCCTCCTTCTCTGCCTCCAAAACCTCTGCGCAAAACAGTTCTGCTTTCTCAATTGAATCAATTCTATGTCTCTGTTCCTGCCACGTAAACATCAATCCTTCTGGAATCAACCACCTGTAAGACACCTCTTTTTCCAATAACCTTTTAGTCAGAATCGGTATTCTCTTCTCATCTCTCTCACTCTTCTAGGTATTTGTTTTAAAACCAAAATTTCTTTACTTTTGTATTTCAGTGGCTTCTCTCTTGCTACTTGCAATATTTGTGTCTTCAAAGATTTTTTAATAAATCTAATATGAACTTCTCTGGGTAGGTTATTTCTCATCGCATATCTTGTAAAAACTCGATATATCTCATCAATTCCATCCATCATCTTCTCTTCTGTTATCTCGAGCGCCTCCGCCAAGATTCCTACCATTATCGCAACCAAATCTTGTCCTTTTTCTTCTTCTATATTTTGGAATCTAAGATAAAATTCTGATCTATCCAACTCCCACTTCAACATCTCACTTTTTTCTTGTTCAATCGCTGTTAATCTATTGTCAATATTTCCAATTTTCTCCTCTCTTTGTTTGCCTCCCTCTTCAACATTTTGGAGTCTCTCTTCATATTTTTCCATCATCTGTTCCATCCTACCTGTTCTTTGTTCAATAGTATCCATTTTTACCTTAAGATCTTGAATTCCTTGCATAATCATCTGGAAGGATACTCTTTCTTGTTCTTTTTCTTTCTCTTTATCTTGCTTTAACAATGTCTGAATTGAACGCTGTCCAGATGGTGGGGAGGCAGAAGCAGACATAGAGGCACCCGAAGATATAAATTTCTTACTCATTTTAAGTGGTTCCAACTCTTCAAGTTTTTTCAAATTTTAATCCACAAAAAAAAGAGAAAAAAATATGAAATTTTAATCCAAGGTAAAAAGGCCAACAATAAAAAAGCCAAAAGTGAGAGAAAAAAAGAAAAAAAGAAAAAAAAAATTCTTCAAATTCTTCCTGACCTTAGTCCAATAAAAAAAAGAAAAAAAAAACCATAAAAAAAAGTAACAGTAAAAATAAAAACCCAATAATAATAATAAACAAGACAAAGCCAAAAAGGAAGAAGGGAAGAAGAAAAAGAGAAAAAACAAAAAACAAAACAAAAACCAAGAAAAATAAGTTTCTTCAGATTCCACACCTTAGTCCAGCCAGAAAAAAAAAAAAAAAAAAGAAAAAGAAAAAACCTCAATTAAAAAAAGGAAAAAGAAATAGTCCACTAATGTACATTAGAAAAAAAAAAAAAAAAAAAGAGAAAACAGGATCCAAATAGGCAAAAGAAAAAATAAAATCAGTTAAATCAAAATAAAATATAAGTAGAAAAAAGAAATTCAGAGGCTTCCCTTTGCAAATAAATCAAGCTTAAAAGTCAGGACCTTGATGTTAGTGAAGGGGTTGGCAGAACTCAAAAAAACAACAACACTGCACTCTATTTAATTATCCAAGGCTCTAATTATAACTCCCTTCTCTTCCCACAAGCTTCAAAGCTGAGCCATGTATATCCAGAAAGACACCTGTAATAATATTCCACAAAGTGCTTTCCTCTATCTTATCAGGGGATGTCCTTGAGAAGAAGAGTCTATTTTTCTTTTTTTTAAATATTTCCGAGCCTCTAGGTGGCAGTGTTACAAAGTATCATAGTTCTCACTTTCCCCCCTCCTCTCTTAAGGGAAAGCCGGCTTGCAATACACAAAACAAAAACCGAAAAATCAAACAAAATCAAGAGAAGCCTCTAGCCCAGAAAAAAAATAATAAAAAGTCCAGAAGAAGAATAAAACATATGAATATATAGAGAAAAGAAAACAGTCCAGTTATCCAATAAGTAACAATAGAGTCCGGAAGCAAAGAAAAGAAAAAAATGGATTCTCTCTTTGACGTTTCCCTAAAAAAGCCGCTAAATCAATTTTGTCAAAAAACAAAACAAAAATCACACAGGTTTCTTCAGATAATTAGAGTAAACTTTCCAAATTCAAAAATTAAATAAAAAAAAGAAGTTCTCACCCAACCGACAAACTCTTTCTCAAACTCTTTCCGTCTGGAGTCGCCCCGGCCTCAGCAGCATGGGGGCTGCCTCTCCGCCGCTGGCAAGAAGAGTTATCTCATAAAGGCATGACCGAATAAAAGTTTAGTCAAATTTTTTTTTTTCTTTAATAGAGATACTAGGATTTATAAATTTGTATTGATAAGAGTATTATATAAAGTAACTGTAATTGTGACTATGAGGTGAATGCACAAAACCGATGGACCAACCGACTTACGGTGTGTACAAAAATATGGGGGAGCTGATACTTTTATGTTTTGTTGTTGTGTTTTTTATGTTAAAAAAATAATAAAAATTTATATAAAAAAAAAAAAGAATACTAAGTCTGGAAGACCATGACCTGCAAAGTGGATGGCACACCTTTTTCTGGGAAACAGGAATGAAGAAACAACAGTATTTTCAGAGATACCTAATTAGAGATGCCCTGTTACAAAATTGGACTAAAATCAAGAAAAACCACTATATGAAGATACCAATTTGGTTATCTACGATGGAAGCTATGATCCACCAAAATAATTTAGACTTAGCTAAGATGATAAAATATAAAGGTGTACTAGATGCAGAAGGAAATTTGAAATCGATGCAAGATCTACAAAAACAAGGGATACATATTGACTGGTGGGCATTTCTTCAGCTACAAAATAGATATAAAAAAGATATTAAGGACTTTGGAATATATTTGAAACTACAACAATTAGATAAAATACTAATAGGCCCAGATAAAAAAATATTACAAAAATCTATAAGTACCTGCTGGAGGTGGAATTAGTGGAAGAGATTGTAAAGGGATGTATGATAGCCTGGGCTCAAAATATAGGGCATAATATAAATTTAAACTCAAGAGGGAATGACTATTGAGACTGTGCACAAGAAATATGTACCAACTGACACACTATACAACTGAAAGAAGGTTTTATTTGTTGTTTTGTGTTTGTGTTTGTTTATGTTGTTAATAATAAAAAAAATGTCAAAAAAAAGAAGTATCCCCCTCATTCATCCCATCTGTGATTGCAGCAACCAAGTCGCAATCTGTTGCATATTGGTTTCCGTACCGATCTATGTGGGACCAGAACAAGTAAGAAAGTAAGCAAAATGTTTGCGTTGTCCATCAATGTTTGCCATTTGGTCTGGTCTGGGGGTGAGGGGGTGGGATCGCGATAGCAACTGCGGGCTGAGCTGGAATGTATTGAACCGGCGTGGGCATATAGGTGGGCTGTGTTGGGATCTGCCAGCTGGTTGGGGCACTCTGGAAGAAGGTCCCCTGCAGGGTTGCTCCAAGGGCCCTCTGAATTGACACCTGCTGAGCAGAGGCCGTTTGTGGCATTCTTCTCTGCGATGGGAAGGGGGGGCGCTGCTGTCTGCTGCCTGAGCAGATCCCTTTGCTGAGAAGGAATCGCTGCTTCTCTTTGGGCCCAGGGTGCTCCCAAACCAGGTGGTGCAATGTGTGCTGGCATCCACTGGCATTGGACCCACCCTTAACCAGGAGAAAATCCCCACCTTGGAGGAATACTCTCTGCAGGGGGTAATCTCCTTTCTGGTTGTGGAGGGGGGGAGCTTGGGGTTTGTAATGTACCCAATGTCAGCTGCATCTGCTGTATCTCCCTTGTTTCTTGGGTCTGCCGGGCTGGGCCGGTTTGCAGGCCACCCCCAACCGACGCCACAGTGATTCCCTGGTCAATTCCAGAGGGCTGGAGAAAGAAAGGTGTTCAGGCAGCTTCTCCTCCAGTTTCATCCCTGGATTCAGCTCTGTCTGGCAGTTCCTCCATGAATCTGTCTCCTGAGGCCAGTTGCCTGAATCCACTTCCTTGGGCCAGGAGCCTAATCTCCGTCTCTCTTCTGCCACTTCTATTGCCTGCAACACCTCTTCAGAAGTGGGGTTCAGGGCTTCAATTAGTTCTCTGGTGTCCAGCCCCATAGCCCCTTCTGTAGCTCTTTCCATTTCTTTCATCTTCACTGAGTCTTCGCACTGCTCCATTTTGGGAATCAGTGCTGGGGCTCAACACCCCTGACAGCCACTTTTGGAGTGTGCTGGAGTTCATTTAGAGAGTCAGGATTATGTCAGCATTCCAGCAAACCTCCATTCCAATCAATAACTCCAAGACAGACATATCTCAAAGGTACCTTTATTTAGATAGTAAATTGGCACATCTGTGGAATCCCAAATCTAAAAGTTTTCAGGCTTCCTTGAAATATTCAAAACTACAAATCCATCCAGCCTTGGCTGTCATCACATCACATGGCCCAATCACGATCCGTCCTAAAGTAAGATCCTTATTTCATTCTGCGCCATACTCAATGACCTTGAACTAACAAAAGAATTTCATTTTGTCTACTTAGAGCTACTCAATTGAATCCCCCCTCCCACTTTCTCAGGCTTGTGGCAGCGTGGGAGCATCGAATCTCAATATGGCTTCCAAAGCTGACACCTATTCCCAAGCAGTTACATCAAAGCAGAAAACAGAAAAGACCAAAGGACCAGGCAATTGACAAATGGTTTGTTGGTTTCCCCCTCCCTGCCAGAATGGCAGTGTCCTGATAGGGATCTATGGGGACCTGACATGTTGCTCCCCTAAGAGAAGGAGATGTCCACCTGGAGAAGATAGAAAATAATAAAGGGGAGAGAAAATATTGATTAGTTGGGCCTGTCAGGATAAAATGTGTGAAACCTCTTGATTAGTCTAGGGCAGGGGTGTCAAACTTGCGTCGTCAGAGCGTCATGTGACATGTTGCAACTTTTTTCCCCTTCACTAAACCAGGCATGGGTGTGGCCAGTGTGTGACGCATCCAGCCCATGGGCCACGAGTTTAACACTCCTGATCTAGGGACTTTTAACGTGCTTTTTATGAACCCATTCATTTTGGGCTGAGGGGAGATCTTTCCATGCAACCAGATATTGGGTTGCCCCGTGGAACCTGCAGGAAGCAAGGATTTGTTTAATTTCAAAGGGCTGTCTCGTCCACCATGATGGGCTGTGGTGTTTGACGACCTGCGGGTCTTAGGGATGAGGTTATCTCTGGTTTTAAAAACCTGCAAAGGAATAATGGGTGGATTTGCCTTAAGGTTTTTGGTAATTGCAGCTCTATAACTAGATTTATGATGCATGTAATAGGGAAAGGTGTCAGAGTATTCATCAACTGGCAGAGACATGGTTAACAAAGTCAGCCAATGAGAGCTGAATTGGGGGCTGAGAGTCTGGGTGTGGCTTAGCTAGGTGTGCTCAGCTCTAAAATGAAACTAACTTGCTTGCCTTCTATTTTGAAACTAAAACTATATATCTGTTCTGACATCCTGAGTTGCTGTTTGTGTTTTTGCTTGTAACCTTTTCCACGTTGGAAGAAACTACTGGTATTGTAAACTTTACTTCAATAATGTTATTATGTATATGTTAATGAATCCTGATGAATCAGTCATCTGTGTGTTTTCTGGATTTGAATTTATGCTGCAAACTCTCACAAAAGGGCCCACAAATTTTGGTCTTAGCTTTTTTGAGGGTTGTAGAGACTGTAGAAATTGAGTGGAGAGGTATACTTGATCTCCAATATTAAATGGTTTAGGCTCCACTCTTTTCTTATCTGCCTCAGCCTTGTAAGTGGCTCTGGCCTCATCTAGGGCTTTTTGAACCACTGGCCAGGTGTTTTTTAATTGGTTCATCCACTCTTTTAGAGAGGGGACAGTGGGTTTCCTGGCAGGCAGTTCAGGCATTGGATTGAATTCTTGTCCTGTGGATACTTGAAAGGGTGTAAAGCCGGTGCTGGTGTGTATAGTGTTGTTATAGGCAACCTCAGTGAATGGCAAGAGGTTGGTTCAATTGTCCTGTTGGTAGTTAATAAAGCATCTGAGGTACTGCTCCAGGACTGAGTTCATCTGTTCCACCACCTCCCTCCGCTCATTCATTTGAGGATGATGACTCAAACTCAGACCCTGATCTGTCCCCAAAAGGTCCAGAAATGCTCTCCAGAACTTGGAGATGAATTGGACTCCTCTGTTGGAGATGATACATTGTGGGGTGCCATGTAAACAATATATGTGGTGTAGAAAGAGTTTTGCCAGAGTTTTGGAGGTGGGAATCTTCTGGCATGGGATAAAATGGACCTGTTTTGAAAATTAGTTTGTCACAACCCAGATGACAGTGTTACTCGTGCTCTCCGGTAGCTCCACAATGAAATCAATTGATATCTCCAGGGTGCTGAAGGGTTTGCTACTGGCTGTAAAAGGCCAGGCGTTTTTCCTTGCCTTCGCTTTGCTGATGTGCAGATGGGGCAGCTGGCTACATAGCTTTCAATGTTCTTTTTGAGGGAGGGCCACCCAAATTGTGTCTTTAGAAGGTGCAGAGTTTTTACAAACCCAAAGTGCCTGGCCAGTTTTGAGTCATGGCATGTCTGCATGGTTTTTAGACTTTGACTGGCTGGGACATATAGCTTGCCTCCCACCCAAGGTAACCCCTCCTGCATTGAACAGGTACTCTTATGGGTCTGGAACCACTCATTGGTCTTGAGGGGTTTTTTGAAAGCCGAAATGGTAGCGTTATCTGGGGTTACTCCTTCTTTCACCTGTGATCATGTGGTTACTTCAGCTGCCAGCTGCTGTGTTAGGTGTTGTGGTTCCATTAAAATCTCCCATCATAACTATATTAGCATAGTCCAGTTCAATTATTTTCATATGTAATTTTTTATAAAATTATTCTTGATTGTCATTTGGGGCATAGATTGCAATCAGGAGTGTTTTCATATTATTGTCCATTATTTCCACCATTAGTATTCTTCCATCGTCATGGTATAGATCAATTTCACTGGGATAATACCTTTAATGTATAAAACCACTCCTCTTTTCTTGCATTGTGTCAAAGAAGTAAATATTTTTCCTAGCTTTGGCTGTATCAACAGTTGTTCATGTTGCTTTTTAATATGTACTTCTTGTAGGCAGATTATATCAAATTTTAATTTCTCTAATTTATGGAAAGTTTTCCTTCTTTTAACAGCTGAGTTAAGTCCATTTATGTTAATTGTAATCAGTTTTTTCCTCTTCCATGGTTATATTTTGTAGTTAGGTTTAGCAGCTCTTGTAGATCTTGGTTCACGTTGTTCTTTGGCTTTCACCTTTCCACCTACTGCACCTTCTTCTTTTCCAGTCGCCATTTGGCAGTCCTCTTGGAATTCAATTAGTGACATTTCTCTTTCTACCTCCTCCTCTTTCCCTCCAAAGTATTCTGTGTAAAATAATTCAGCTTTCTCAATTGAGTCAATTCTATGTCTCTTTTCTTGCCATGTGAACATTAAACCTTCTGGAATCAGCCATCTATAATTCACCTCTTTTTTAAGTAGCATTTTGGTCAGAAATCGGTATTCTCTTCTCATCTCTCTCACTCTTCTGGGTACTTGTTTCAGGACCACAATCTCCTTGTCTTTATATTTCAATGTTTTCTCTCTTGCCACTTGCAATATTTGCGATTTAATGGCTTTCTTTGTAAATCTGATGTGAACTTCTCTTGGTAAGCTATTTCTCATTGCATATCTTGTGAAGACTCGATAAACCTCATCTATTCCATCCATCATCTTCTCTTCAGTTATTTCCAAAGCTTCAGCCAAAATTTCTATCATTATCTCAGCTAGGTTTTGTCCCTTTTCTTCCTCTAAGTTTTGGAATCTGAGATAAAATTCTGATCTGTCCATCTCCCATCTCAACATCCCACTTTTATCTTGTTCAACCACAGTTTATCTGCTATCAATATCTCCAATCTTCTTATCTCTTTGTTTATCTTCTTCAATTTTTTGGAATCTCTCATCATACGTCATCATCATTTGTTGAATGTTCTCCACCTTTTCATCAGTTTTCCCTGTTCTTTGTTCAATGTTCTCTGTTCTCTTTTCAATATTCTCTGTTCTTATTTGAATATTTTGAATTCCTTGCATAATCATCTGCAGCGTCACTTTTTCCTGTTCTTTTTCTTGCTGTAACATCATCTGTATTGAACATTGTCCTCCAGATGGTGAAGAGGAAGAAGTAGAAGTTGAGGAACCAGGGGCTGTTAGTTTCCTACTCATTTCGGAGATTTCAAAATCTTCAGGTTCTTCTAGACCTTAAACCACTTGTGAAATAACCAATTGTAATTCCAAGTAAAAATAGTGGGAAAAAGAAACCAAATAATAATAATAATAATAATAATAATAATAATAATAATAATAATAAATTTCTTCAGGTTCTTGTATACCTTAATCCAATCGTTTGGTTAAAAAATTGTTAAATCCTGAAAAAGGTGGAAAAGTAAAAAAATAAAAACTAAAGAAGAAAAAAAAAGTTCTTCGGGTTCTTCAACACCTTAATCCAATTAAAAAGTCTCAGGTATAAAAGGATGCAAAAGAAACAAAAAGCCACAAAGATAAAAAAAACAATATGGGAGGTAAATAGAAAAAAATACAAAGGAGGGAGAGAGAAAAAAGAAAAGAGACTACTCCTTAAAAAAAAAAAAGGAAGGAAATCATTAATACTAAAGCTTTTCCTTTAAAATAAAATGCAAACGTAAAAATTAGACTTCAAAAGACAAAAAGAAAGAGAAAAACAAGTTCCAAAAGGCCAAAAATCCAAATAGCTATTACAAAAAGTAAGCTAGTAAAGAGGGGGTTTGTTAAAGTAAGAAATAGCACAGCTTAAAAAAATAAAATAAAAAGAGCACACTGCACCTTGTTTGGTTATCCAAGGCTTTTGTTAAAATTTAAACTCTCTTCTCCAGAGTCTTATCACCTTTTTTTCTATAAACTTCAACACCAGACTCCAACTATTGATAGAAACCCAGAAGAGCACCTGCAATAATACTCTCCCATGCTCTTCCCTCTGTCTTATCAAACAGGCAATGTCCTTGAAAAGAAGTCTCAGTTCTTTCTCAGCTTTGTCTGGTCAAGAAAAAAGAGATAGAATATTCCCAAGCCTCTACTTGGCAGTGTTACAAAGTTTCTTCTGCTTTCACTTCCCCCCTCCTTTTCTAAACAAGATATAATAAAATTAATTAAAAGGGGGAAAAGATATTTAAAAAGATGACTAAAAGGAGTCTCTAGCCTAGAATATTATAAAATCAAAAAGGAGAGAAAGAATAAGTGGAAGAAGGAAAAAACCCAGTCCAGTTTCAAAATATAAAATCATGTATAGAAAATCCAGCAATGAGAAAAAAAATAATATTACTTTGACTTCCTGTTTAAAATCACCGCTTTATCACTTCTGTCAAAACTTTTACAGATTCTTTCTTTTCCTTAGGGTGTCCTTGCAAATCTTAAAGTAAAGAAAAAGTTCTCACCAAACCGGCACACTTTCTCTTTCCGTTCTCTTTTGTTTCGGAGCTGTCCCAACTTCAGCAGCTTTAATGGCTGCCTCTTTGCCGCTGGCAAAAGAGCTTCTCCTGGATCTACCAGGGACTTTGCAGTATCCCTGGGATCGACAGGATGTGCTCTTTACATTCACTGTCTCTTTGGGATGGTTTAGATCCGATTGGACCATCCAGGAGCAAAGATATTGGCAGCGATCTCAGACCTCCAAGATTGCATGCCGTATCGTCGCGAGGCCAGCTCCACCCTCTTGAAAATATTTTGGATTATTATGTATTGAGTAAATGCTGGAATTGGCCCATTCGGATGACTAACTATGTTTTGAAAGAAATGGAGACTGAGTGAAATAAATATCTGCTGGAAAGAAGGCAGTGTGGGAAGTTGAAAGAGAGCTTCATTTATTAAACTATACCTTTAGGACATTGGACTTTTTGGCCTTTGGATTTGATTGTGGCATGATTGCTTATTCCACTCTTATCTCTATTATGGCTGGAGCTGAAGGAACAGCTGTGGTAACAAGAGGATTTTTTAAAGGAGATGGCCTTGATGTTTCAAGATATTTTGAATTTAATGGATTGGAAAGTGGAGGACATTTTGCAAAGAATAGAGAATAAAGATCAAACAGCACATGAACTTGTGGAAACAACAGAACAATTGGAGGAAACAGAACATGAAGGTCAGCGAATAGAACATGAACAGGGAAAAATATGGATCAGCAAAATCAGCAAATAAAGCAAAAACACAAAGAGGAAGACCAGACAAACAGCAAGCAAAAGGAGTGGAAAGAACTGATGGATTGGCCATGTCAACAAATGAATCAAGGATTGGAGCAAAAAACAGGATTGACAAATCAGCTGATAAAGCAAGAAAATCTGAAGAAAACAAAACAGACAAACCAACAATTGCAGAGACAGGAAGATACCTTTGACAAGGAGATTGGGACATGGGCAGATAATTGGGAAAACTGGCAGTATAAGATTGTATTGGGAGAAATGTTTAGAGTGAACAAAAAGAGATAGATGAAGATAAAGATGAGGAGTGTGGGAGGCGAATTAAAAAATGGATAAGAATTGAAGCATTAAAGAGGAGAAGAGAAGAAATTACCATTTAATCTTTAAGTAGCCTGATTACAAATTAGAGAGGCAGAAATAAAATTAGATAAGGGAAATATTAGAACATAAATTATTTATAGAATGAATAAAAATAATAGAAAGATTATTCTCATGTTGTCTTTATTTGTCTCTTTGGTAAAAAGCAATTTTGATCTGAGTGTATAAATTGGTTTAGGAATCTCTTCAATCGTTCCGCTTTTATTGAAGCAAATATTTTGTAGTCCAAGTTCAATAGGGATATCGGCCTGTAATTTTTACCCATTTCAGGTCTGAATCTTCTTTCAGTATGAGAGTAATATATGCTTCCATCCAGGAATTTGTTACTTTCGCCTCCATCAATAATTTATTAAATATATCCAACATTGGGTCTCTTAACATGTCCTGTAACTTTTTATACAGTTCTGCTGGTAGACCATCCGGCCCTGGTGTTTTGATCAGTGCTCTCCTTGCTGCTATCTTCCAGAGGTGTGGGAGGAAAAGTTCCACCTCCCCTTTTAGGTCCCACTTGTCAGTATTCTCTTCCAGGGGGCTCTTTCCTCTAAAAGTTTTAAAAATTAAAGTCTCTCACCCAGATCACACTGTTCTTCTATCTGTCGTCCTCACTTCCTTCCGGTGGCTATCCTGACTTCGTAGTGGTGCGCGATGTCCACCTTCCCAGCTGCCAGGGTGAAGAGCTTTTTCCAAGTCACTAAGGGAGACTGCAGGCTTCCCATGATCCTCAGACTGTGCTCTTTCCATTCATCACCCCTGCAAGGCAATTTAGGTTTGTTGGGAGCCCCAACAGCTGGAGATTCGACGTTCCCCCCACAGAGATTCCTTGAGTCATGTCATTTCATTGTGATGTTAGCCCCGTCCTCTTCTGAACACTTTGGAATTTTGTGAAGCACATCCAGAGAAGCAAATGGCATTGATTTTCCTAGATGCACAACGTGAATTGGCAATTTATGTTAGCACAATTAAAAGCAATGGACTTTGCAGAGGGATTTATTATGATTAAAGCAATTTACTATAAACAAACTGCAAGGGTAATGGTAAATGGGGACATGACTGAAAAGGTTAATATTAAAAAGGGAACAAGACAAGGATGACCCTTGTCACCACTATTATTTGTATTGACACTAGAAGTATAAATAGAAATATCAGACAAGATGAGGAGATAAAAGGGATTGAGATAAAAAAGGAAAAATATAAGTTACAGGCATTTGCAGATGATTTAGTCTTTATCCTAGAAGATCCCCTAGAAACAGGACCTAAGCTAATAAAAAAAATAGAAGAGTATGGTGAAGTGGCAGGACTGAAAATAAACAAAGAAAAAACTAAGATACTAGTGAAAAATATTACATAGAAGCAGAAAAAAGAGATAACAAAGAGATTAGATATCCAGATCACTAAGAAAGTAAAATATCTAGGGATTCAATTAACAGCAAGAAGTGTGACGATTAAAGAAGATAATTATTACAAATTGAAACAACAAATTAAGACAGATCTGGAAAAATGGAAAAGCTTGCAATTATCATTAATAGGGAGAATAGCAACAATTAAAATGAATATATTGCTGAGGTTATTGTACCTGTTTCAAACAATTCCAATAAAATTGGAGAAAAAATATTCTGAAGATCTTAATAAAATAATATTAAAATATATCTGTCAAGGGAAAAAAGCAAGAATAAACTTAAAAATGTAAGAACTAGAGGAGGGTTTGGGTTTATACTACCAGGCTGCAGTGTCAGCATGGATGAAAGAATGGATTGTATTGAGGAACACAAGAGGAGGAGCATGATTTGCAGTTGGGTTGGCATGCTTTTTTTATGGTATGGGAAAAATAAGACACATGGTTACTTTCAAAGACATTATATAAGACATGCTTTATTGTTAACATGGGAAAAATCAAAGAACAACACTACTTGAAAATTCCAGTTTGGCTTTCGATAATGGAAGTGCTTATCCATCCAAATATTATTAATATGGGAAATATTGTTAGATATAAAGATATTTTAAATGAAAAGGGTGAGCTCAAAACTAAGCAAGAACTAAATGAACAAGGGATAGACATGGTGTGGTATTCATATTTGCAAATACAGTCTAGATATGAAAAAGATGTCAAATTAGATGGTTTCTATAAAGAACAGACAGAATTGGATAAAATACTAACAGGAACAGAAGAAAGATTGATAAAAAAATTGTATAACTATTTGTTGAGTGTTAAATTGGAAGAAGAACAAGTGAAGGAAATGATAGCATGGGCAAAAAATTTCAGTTACACTATAGAACTAGATAAATGGCAGAAATTATGGGAAAGAAACTATGAACTAACAATGTCAACTGCATACAAAGAAAATTTGTATAAAAAGTTTTATAGATGGCATTTTGCACCAGCAAGATTGGCAAGGATGTTTAAAGACAAACCACCTAGACTTCCGGTGGCAAGGACGAGCAGAGGGGCAGAAATCCCTGCGGTTTCAGCTAACCTTTTCTTGAGTTTGGTGCGATCTTTCGGGGTGCTCGAGTCCTGGAGAGACCCGTGCCAGTGTGGGGGAAACTCGGATCGTAAGGTGGGGAAGGCAACCCCCCCTGCAACGAAGAGAAAACCCTCCAGAGCCCAACGATCAAGAATAGCCCCATGTTAATGGAGGCTCCGAAGTCCTGACTGCCACCGATGTGAAGGAAAGAGTGAGTGACAGTTTGCAAGTTCATTGGGAAAGTGAGTGATGATTAAAGTTAGTGGCTGAGAAGAAATTTGGAAGATTACAGATTGACTTTAGGCTGTGATATACTGTGGGGAGCCCTAAGAGAAAGCGGCCAAAAGCAAATTTGCAAGTGAAAGTGAAGGGGCTCAGCAGACAGAAGAGAGGTGGAATAACAAAGATTTAAAGAGGAATTCAGCATTACAAAGTGACTGAAAAGATCTAGTTACCATTTGCATGTGAGCAGATCCTTTTACAACCAGAGCCAGAAAGCAGAACGAAGCTGATCGAGGAAGGGAAAAAAGACAGAGCGGTGTCATAGGCAGCATTTTAGAAGGCTGAGGTGGCTGCAACAAAGTATCAAAGTATCAAACTTAACTAAAAGGACACAATTTATTCAAACAATCCCTGGGAACTTGAGGATATTGCTCCACTGGAGGAGACACTTTTTTCCCCACCTCTTGAAGGAAATCAGGGCAATTGAAAAAATTGGAAGCCTTTGAATGAGGGAGAACACTGTTTAATTGTAGCTGTTACTCAGCAGCTTTTCACTTTCCATTTCTGGTGTCCTTAAAGTGAAAGCTCCCAAATTGAAAAGTGAAAACTAAAAATTATATTTTTAGAGCTTCTCTTTCTTTTCTTTACTTTCCTCTGTATATATATTTACTTAAAATATTCTTCCTTCTTTCTTATTAGTTGATATCATGTTATGTTGATTTATGCTTTTTCTTTGATTTTCTCTTGATAGATCACATTATATCAGATTGTTAAATATTGGATTAATTAATTTAGTTAAGTTATTAATAACAAAGATTGCTATATTTTGTGTGGGAATATAGGGGAGATATCAAGAATATTGGGTATTGATTAATTAACAATTTTAGAGTTCTGTAGTCTAATATATTGCATTGTGTGAACATATCTAGGAATATTTAGGAATGCAACATTTTCTGTGACTAAGCTTACTTTACATTTAAGTTAAATCAGTGAAATACAGATTTATCTTATTAATTAGTTAAGAATTCAGTTATTTAGTAGATTGATAGACCTTGATTATTTCTAGTAATAGATTTAAGAACACTGAATGCCAATTTGGAACAATATACTTAGCATTGTACAACAACAAAAACAAATTTTACAGGAAATGACTTCTACAACTACTACAGCATTGAAAACTGGCAGGAAGGTCAACTCCACAATAACAACTACTTTAGCAACAACTTCACCCATGGCGCAAAAAACAATAGAGGAAACACTACCAATAGAGAAGCAAACTAGCATCTCGAATGCCAGCATTCATGCAATGTTTCTAACTTTACAGGACTCACTGACAAAACTGCAAGAAACAATGACTAAAAACCACAGGAAACAAGAGCAGATATTAATGAACTGAAGGAAGAGATGGGAAAATTAAAGGCAGAAATGAAGGCAGACATCTTTAAAGTAGAGGATAAAGTGGGAGTACTGCAACAGGCCTTGGAGAAAATGAAGTTAGAATAAAAGAGGTGAAAAAAGAACTGACCGAACGGAAAAGGAATTAGAAAGAGTGGATGAAGATTTTAAAAACATGAGTAAAGAAATGGACAGCTCATTGGTCCTCCTAGAGATGGACAAGGCGGCAATGTACTTAAGATTTCAAAATGTGGCGGAATCAAAAGAGGAGGACCTGGAATACTTGATGGCAGAAATACTGTCTGGTCTTTTGGAAAAGGACAGAGATGATATCCAAAAAGAGTTTGATGAAGTTTACGGGTCAATACAAACTACGCAAGGCGACATAAATGCCCTAGGGAAGTTCACATACGATTTACCAGAAGATGTATCCGTGATATGATATATAAAATTTCTAGAGATAAAACAATATCTTATAAAGAAAAGAAATTATAATTCTTAAACAGATTCCGAGAAGAGTAAAGGAACAAAGGCGTGATTACAAATTTCTGGCAGCTTATTTAAACCAAAAAATTACATTCAAATGGCTTATACCAGAAGGGATGCTAGTGTCGTGGAAAGAGAGGAAAATTAAAATAGACACCATGGAAAAAGCTCAGAACTTTTATGAACGGATGGTGGGCCCTTGGGAGCAAGGTAGTAGGGAGGAATTGGAGACAAATTCTCAAGAAGAATACGGTGAACACAAAAATAGAACCGGATCTGTAGGGAAGCAAGAGGACACTCATTCGCAAATAAACGACAGAAGGAACCACAAAAGCACAAACACAAAGAGAAACAGGGGCTGTTACTAGCCAAAGAGCGAAACAGAACTAAATAAATGGGAGAAGAAAAAAATTACTATCAATAAATATAAACGGTTTAAATTCAACGATTAAAAGAAAAAGGATATTAACTAAATTAATCAAACAAAAGGCTGATATAATATGCCTACAAGAAACGCACATAATGAAGAAAGATGAAAAATATTTAGAATGCCCGAAATTAGGAAAGTTATTTACCACACCAGCAGACGAGTGTAAAAAGAAAGGAATTGCAGTATATGTAAAAGAGGATTTAAAAGCAGAGTCAATATGGTCGGATTCGGAAGGAAGGACTCTGGTTTTGCAGATCTGGATCAATGACATCCCAATTCTTTTAGTAGTAATTTATGCCCGAATGGGGACCAAAAAGAGTTTTTTAAACACCTATATGGAAAAATGGTTGAATTGCAACAAAAAAACATCCTTATTATAGGGGACTTCAATTCTATTGTTGAATATCAAAAGACCACAGCAACGGGCAGTGGAAAAAAAAAAGGGGAAAAGAGAGCTCCCTAAGATTTGCAGGAAATGATGAAAGAGTTTAATTTGACAGATATATGGAGAAGACTACATCTTGAGAAAAAACAGTTTACATTCTATTCAAAACCCCACCAAACATGGACACGGATAGATATGGCATGGATGAATGGGGAAATAGCAAATGAAATAAAAGAAGTGGAAATTTTGCCCAATGAATGGGCAGACCATAACCCAATACAGATAATATGGAAGGGTAGGGCAAAACCAAAGAAAAGGTGGACATTAAACACTCAATTAATAAAAAGAGAAAGAATACATCAATAAATTAAAGGAGGAATTAATTTTTTTATAAAAGAAAACGATAATGGAGAAACTACAAAACAAAATATATGGGATACAATGAAGGCGGTAATAAGAGGTATAACAATCTCTTATAATGCCAAGAGAAATAAAGAAAATATTCCCAGCAAAATAATCTACAACAAAGAATTAAGGAGCTAGAAACTCTACTACAGAATACTCCAAAAGATACAAAACTGCAAAATCAGATAAATATAGCTAAACATAAATTGAATTTAATCGAACAAGAGAAAATGATTACAAATTTGAATTTGACCAGACAAACCTATTTTGAACATGCCAATAAGCCAGGAAGATGGCTATCTTATAAATTAAAAAGAAAGAAAGAAAAGAGAATGATATATCAGTTAATAGATAGCAAGGGAGATATATACCAGGAAATAGAACAGAAAAAAAAATCATTCATAAATACTTTGAAGATTTATACAAAAAGAAGAGGTTAGTGAAGATAGAATAAGGAATTATTTAGATGAAGTTAAAGATAAGGTAATTGGGGAAGAAATGGCAGAACTATTAAATAAAGACATTACTGAATCGGAATTGAAATCAGCAATAGATAACCAGAAAAATAACAAAACTCCAGGCCCAGATGGAATCCCAGGGGAGCTCTATAAGGGTATAGTAGAACAAATTGGACCATTTATGTTGGAAGTTTTTAATGACGTTTTACTAGCAGCCAGGATGCCGGACTCATGGAGGGGGCGTTGATTTCGTTGATCTTGAAGGAGGATACAGATCCTAGATATATAAACAATTATAGGCCGATTTCACTTCTAAATACTGATTATAAAATTTTTACTTCTATTATAGCAAACAGATTAAAAAGACTGCTAAACTTGTATATACATGAAGATCAAAACGGATTCCTCCCAGCTAGGCAAATAAAGAATAATCTAAGAATAGTATTAGACGTACTAGAATTTTATGAAGCCCACCCTGAGAGACAAGTAGTACTCATGTTTTTAGATGCTGAGAAAGCTTTTGATAATCTGAATTGGCAATTTTTAATTCAAAAAATTTATAATTTGAATCTGGGTACCAAATTTGAAAATATTAAAACTATTTATGACACACAACAAGCTAATATAATAATAAACGGGAACACACCGCCAATAAAGATAGAAAAAGGAGTGAGACAGGGCTGCCCACTCTCCCCACTGCTCTTCATATTATCATTAGAAACATTATTAACGCGAATTAGGCAAAATCCAGATATAAAGGGATTAACGGTTAAGAAAGAGGAATTTAAATTGCAAGCATTTGCGGATCGACATGATCTTCTTTATTGAAGAACCAATAGTTAGGGGACTAAAATTGATGAAAGAACTGGAGAATTTTGGAGCAGTAGCAGGACTTAAAATAAATAAGAAAAAACTAAATTAATGACCAAAATTTAACAGAAAAACAGAAAATAGAATTAGAAGGAACAATGGAAATACAAGTGACAAAGAAAGTGAAATATCTAGGAATTTGGCTAACACCACACTGTAAGTCACTTAAAGAAAATAATTATGACAAATTGTTACATCAGGTAAAGAAAGATTTAGAATCATGGAGTAAACTTCAAATTTCACTATTAGGCCGGATTGCCACCATTAAAATGAACATTCTCCCCAAATTTCTATATTTATTCCAAACGATTCCAATTAAATTACACAAAAAGTTCTTCAAGAACTCAACAAAACAACCCTCAAATTTATTTGGCAAGGGAAAAAACCCAGAATAAATGTAAAAGCAATGCAAGATACAAAGAGCAGAGGAGGGTTAGCAGTCCCAAACTGGGAGTTATATCATATGGCCACCTCATTAGTTTGGTTGAAGGACTGGGTGAAGTTAACTAATAAAAGAATATTATTTCTAGAAGGCCACGACTTACAAAGGGGTGGCACGCATTCTTATGGGATATAGGGAAAACCAGTCAAAAATATTTTCATAGACATTTAATTAGAGACGCTACTAACAATTTGGAAGAAAATACAGAAAAAACATTACATAAAAATACCAATATGGATTTCAACAATGGAGGCGATGATTCACCCAAACAATTTGGAAATTACTAAAATGATTAAATATAAAGACTTATTGGACCCACAAGGAAATTTGAAATCGAGGCAGGAAATTCAGGACCAGGGACTAAAAATTGATCAATGGGTTTATCTTCAGATTCAAAGTAGGTACAAACAAGATAAGAAAGAATTTGGAATTAACAACAAACTTCAACAATTAGATAAGATTTTATTAGGACCGGACAAAAAAAGCATAACTAGAAACTAGAAATTACAAAAGAGCAGATCGAGTATAAACCAGAGTCCTTCCTACTAGGGATCTTTGACAAACAAATTTCCAAAAAAGCTAAATATATAACAATACATATATTAACTGTGGCCAGATTAGCCTTTGCACAATACTGGAAACAACATCAAATTCCACCAGATGAAGTGATTATTGATAAAATTTCAAAATGCGCAGAAATGGACAAACTGACTCTGGCACTAAAAAACAAAGATACTTCACAATATTATGATAGTTGGAATTGTTGGTATAATTGGATTAATCATAGTTAAATTATATATCATAAGGCATAAGAGAAAAGTTTTAACTGATAATAATGAGATAGTGATATATGTATAGAATAGGTGTATATATGACATAAATCAAAGGCTATAATAAAAAAAAAAAAGATCTTGCAAACTGTAAAATAAATATGAATGTTTTTAATTTTCCTTCTTTCTTTTTCTTTCTTTTTCCTTTCTTTTCAATCTTTTCTTTTCTTTCTTTTCTTCTTTCTTCTTTCTTTTTTTCCTTTCATTTATTTGTATATGTATTGTTGGCTGTTTTTAACTGTTAAAATTAATAAATTGTATTAAAAAAAATAAAAATAAAGACAAACCACCTAAATGCTGAAAATGTCACCAGACACCAGGAACATACCTGAAAATTATAGTAGAGAGAATGTATATTTAATTACTCATGTATTGACTGCAGCTAGAATTGTATTTGCACAAAATTGGAAAAGTGAAGAGATTCCAAATGAAGAAACTGTAATTAGAAAAATATTAGATTGTGCAGAAATGAATAGGTTAACTTTAGCAATTCAAGAGAAAGAACAAACTGAATATTATATGATATGGGATTTATTTTATCAATGATTGGAAAATAAATATGGAAGTTCGAAACTAGAGAAGACTAGTATAAAATAGTAAAAATGTGGTAAGATTTAAAAAATTTAAGATGAGAAATGTTAGAAGAATTTGGTATATGATGTAGATTGGGGTGGGATTCAAATTTTTTGAAAACTGGTTCTGTGGGCGTGGCTTGGTTGTTGTGGCTTGGTGGTCATATGACTCAGTGGGTGTGGCCAACTCAACATCACTCACATTGAGGGGCGCTTCTCCTCTCCTGGCCTCTCGTGACTGTGGGGATGCTGCAATGGTTGTGTGAAAAACAGTCATAAGTCACTTTTTTCAGTGCCATTGTAACTTTGAATGGTCACTAAATGAACTGTTGTAAGTCAAGGATTACCTGTACAAAAATACAAAAAAATTATTTGCTTGCAAAAAACTGCCCTAAATACCAATCATTAGATTAAAAATACCTGCAAGCCAGAGTTACAAATCAGGCAAGGTGCCAGAGCACCTTGAGTAATTAAAATAGTTAAAATGCAATGATAACTATCAGCAGCCAACTCTTTCTCATAAAGTGAAACCCTTTAGCAGAGAGGTTATATAAGCTTTCCAGAAAGAGCACACCCAGGAGAAGCAATCCTTAGATCCATTTGCACCACTTAAAGACACCAGATGGTCTGACTCATCTCACAAGATAACCTAAGGAAATCATATTTAAGGAAAGGTCACATGCCCCCCAGAAAGGCAGTAAAAAAATCAGTACCAAGCTTGCATCCTGCCTCTTGGAAGTACACCCCAAAAGGACAGTGCCAGATACCACTAAAGTAGTGAAGGAAGACCCCCTCCCCAGATAGAAAAAGAAAACATGAGGCAGGAAAAAATTCAAACACAATACAAATAATTAAATCACAACAGTAGCTGTTGCTTGTTAAACCAATTACCAGAACAAATAGACACAGGAACTAGCCAGATTTCTCAACCCAGTTTCTTTTCAGGAACAGAGATTAACCTTTTTCCTTCCAAACAAAGCTGAATAGGGAAAATTATCCCATCAATAAACACAGGATTAAACGTCACCAAGCACAGAATTAAACTTCACCAAAAACCAGTTTTAGACCAAAACTCAGAAAGGGTATGTAAACTCACATTTGAATGTCAATCTTTCTAGCTAGCCAAGAAGCCTTGCTGAATGTCACTCATCTTGGTTCCTTGTCATTAAAAGCTTCTTTCCTGCAGCTCTGCTTCATTATTCAATTATTTCTTCAAAGTGCTAACTCCAACAGGGGAGTATTTCCTCCCAACAGCAGTGTAAAAAGCTTAAAACAATCCTTCCCCTTTAAGAAAGTCAAGCTGTCAGGTTTCCAAGTGAAATGGCTACACATATGTCAATTTCAGGCTCACACAAGCAAAGTACCAGCAAAGGAGGAAAAAAAAAACTCCAGAGAAGCTCTGGAGACAGGAAGTCTAGTCCTGCCAAGAATGTAATAATGGTTAACAGAGAGGCAGTTTCTGTAAGCAACAACACCAGAATGTTTCCTTCCTGCCTTCCTTACAGGATTGGGCCTGTAAAGTGGAAAAAAACAAAAGGAGATTTCTTCTAACAACCGGTTCTCCAAACTGCTTAGAAAGTTAACAACAGGTTCTAGTGAATAGGTGCAAACTGGTAGAATCCCACCCCTGATGTAGATTAGTATGATGTAAGAATAGAATATTGAAGTGAAAGCAATGAATATGTATAAACTATAATGGTTATTGCACGAGATATGCATACTCAGATGACACACTGTTCAAATGAAAGATGGAATGTTTGTATAAATAAAATAAAAAATGTACACAAAAAAAATAACAATAGAAAGAGTAGAAGTTTACAGATGTTAGACAGTTTCTTTTATGTATGGTTCAGATTAACAATGTTACCGTGAACTGGATTAATATGAATGGAATTTAGTTAAATTCGTTTAGATGTAATAGAGAAATGTTTAGATTGAACAAGGAAGACGCAGATGAAGATAAAGATTTTTTTTTTTGCTTATGTATATTACATTATATAAATTTAATTAATGTGATAGAGATTATTAATAACATTAGCGTGAATTGGATTAATATGAATGATACTTAGTCAAACTTCTTCATACTGTTATTGTGAATTAATATGAAAAAGTTGATAAAAATTAATAAAATAATATAAGTAGGATTACATAAATTTGATAAACTTGAGAGAGACTACTAACCGTGTTAGCGTGAATTGGATCAATATGGACTGAAACTGTTACATTTGTTTATATATAATAGAGAAATGTTTAGATTGACAAAGAAAGATGTAGATGAAGATAAAGATAAAAATGAGGAGTTAGGCATTTTTTGCTTATATATATTCGAAAAACCTAATGACTTAAATTGGATAAATTTGATAGAGATTACTAATGCTGTTAATGTGATTTTGATTAATATGAATGATACCCAGAACCAACTCTGTTCACACACAATACAGATGTATAATTAAAAAATAATAAAAATATATTTAAAAATAGTCCAAAGGAAGAGAATATTCTTTCAACACCAGCAGAAGAGGCCACTGCAGTTAAAAGTGAAATCATTACTTCAACACTTTCTGAATCCAAGTGTTTAAGTGACTTCCACCAGTTCACTGGTGAAACTTTCTTTAAAACCTCATCAGCAAACATACAGGTGAAACTCAAAAAATTAGAATATCGTGCAAAAGTTCATTTATTTCAGTAATGCTACTTAAAAGGTGAAACTAATATATGAGATAGACTCATGACATGCAAAGCAAGATAGTTCAAGCCGTGAGGTGTCATAATTGAGATGATTATGGCTTACAGCTCATGAAAACTGCAAATCCACAATCTCAGAAAATTAGAATATTGGGAAAAGGTTCAATATTCTAGGCTCAAAGTGTCCCACTCTAATCAGCTAATTAAGCCATAACACCTGCAAAGGGTTCCTGAGCCTTTAAATGATCTCTCAGTCTGGTTCAGTAGAAAGCACAATGATGGGAAAGACTGCTGACCTGACAGTTGTGCAGAAAACCATCATTGACACCCTCCATAAGGAGGGAAAGCCTCAAAAGGTAATTGCAAAAGAAGTTGGATGTTCCCAAAGTGCTGTATCAAAGCACATTAATAAAAAGTTATGTGGAAGGGAAAGGTGTGGAAGAAAAAGGTGCACAAGCAGCAGGGATGACCGCAGCCTGGAGGGGATTGTCAGGAAAAGGCGATTCAAAAGTGTTGGGGACTTTCACAAGGAGTGGACTGAGGCTGGAGTCAGTGCATCAAGAGCCACCACACACAGACGGATCCTGGACATGGGCTTCAAATGTTATATTCCTCTTGTCAAGCCGCTCCTGAACAACAAACGACAGAAGCATCTTACCTGGGCTAAAGAAAAAAAGAACTGGTCTGTTGGTCAGTGGTCCAAGGTCCTCCTTTCTCTTTTTTGTAGATAAAGTTTTTTATTTTTAAACACAAACATACTCATACAAAAACATAAAAACATAAAATCCTCTTCCATTTTATATACATACAGTGTGTCAGTTGGTTACATATCTTTTGAGCTATACTTTTGAATCTTCACATTGTCAAACTAACATGTTTATATATTTATCAGTTATTAATCATCCATGACTAAACTATTCCATCATTTTATATGAGATGTTCCACATTTTATCTTAAAATTTATGTTATACTTTCAACCAGTGGTTATATATATCTGTATCATGTTTTATATCAATCTATTAGATTTCTATCACAAAATTATCTAGTCTATTATATTACCATGCCTTTTTATCCAACCATTGATAAAACAAATCCCATATCATATAAAATTGCTTATCTGCTTGTTCTCTAATTTCAAATGTCAGTTTACTCATTTCAGCACAGTCCAAAATTTTTTTGATAACTTCCTCCTGCATAGATATTTTTTCATTTTTCCAGTTCTTCACAAATACAATTCTAGCTGCTGTTAAGACATTTACAATCAAATATTTCAGTTCTTTATTGTATATGTCTGATATGACTCCCAATAAAAAGATCTCTGGTTTAAAGTCTATATGCTGTTTTATCATTTTTTCCAACTTTGTGTGGATTTTAGTCCAATATTTCTTTGCGTCTGAACATGTCCACCACATATGGTAATGTTATGTCTCACCTGTATCCACAGGTGAGAATCCAAAGTTCCAAAGTTCCAATGGTCAAACAGGCAAACAGAGACAGGGCAGAGTTAACTGCTTCTGTTTACACAGTCCTTGGCAGTCTTCCTGGAATCTGTCTGGCAAGTCCGAGATAACTATAAATCAAGACGCTGCAGCCAAAAGAGTCAGACGCATACTTCAAACCAAAAGACACTTTGCTTCGAGCAAGGATTGAGAGCCAGCACGCCTCCTTATATCCCCTGGAGGGGCGTGTCAGTCTCTCTAATTAATCTCTGGCTTGACGTCTCCTTTCAGATTGTGATTGACGTTTCAATCTTCTTCTAGACCTAGCATCAAGCCAGCATCCGTCAGTCTCGTCATCACTCGAAGCCTCTGGCACGTTCTGTGGATCAGCTGCTGACACCTGAGGTATGAAGGAAGTGGAAGGTTCTGGAGATGACCGTGTCTCCGACACTCTCTCATCCTCCTGGCTCACATCTGTGTCCTCTGATACATCAGACTCCAAACTCACAGCAGGCTCAAACCTTCCGTCTTCAGATGCATCAGATTCAAAACTCCCAGCAGGCTCAACCCTTCCAGTCACAACACGGTAATATGAACCAGGTATCTGATGACGTTTCCAGCATTTATCCGATTTGTTCTTGAACATTCTTGCTATCCTTGTCAGGGGTAGATGCCACCTGTAAAACATCTTATACAAATTTTCTTTATATGCAGTTGACATTGTCATTTTATAATTTTGAGACCACAATTTTTGCCATTTTTCCAAATCAATCCCATATCCAAATTTTCCCCCAAGCAATCATCGTTTAACTTGCTCCTCCTCCAATTTAAATTATAATAAGTGTCCATAAAGTTTTTAAATTACCTTTTCATCAGTACCCATCAAAATTTTATCTAAATCAGTCAATTTATCATAAATACCTTCTGCTTTAGAGTCTTTATCAAACCTAGATTGCATTTGCAAATAAGAAAACCAATTCATTTTTACACCTTGTTCTTGCAACGTTTGCACAGATTTGAGTTCACCCTTTTCATTCAATAACACCCCATATCTAACTGTTTGTTCCTTTTTATATATTATTGGATAAGAAAAAGCTTCAATAGTTGATATCCATGTTGGAATTTTTAAGTAATATTGTCTTTTAATCTTCTCCCAGCTCAAAAACAATGCCTCACAAATATGATGTCTTCTAAAATACCCCTGTGTTTTAGTTCCCTTATACCAGAGAAAGGCATGCCATCCCAGCAGCAAGTCATGGCCTTCTAAAGTCAGTAATCTACTGTTCCTTAGTGTTATCCATTCCTTTACCCACATCAGACTTGTCACCTGGTAATACAGCTCCCAATTGGGCAAGACAAACCCTCCTCTTATTCTTGCATCTTGTAACAGCTTTAATTTTATTCTTGCTTTTTTATCCTGCCAAATATATTTCAACACAATTCTATTTAAATCTTCAAAAAACTCTTTCCCTAATCGAATAGGAATTGTCTGGAATAAATATAAAACTCTAGGCAATATATTCATCTTAATTGTGGATATTCTCCCGATCAATGATAGTTGCAATTTTCCCATTTCATCAAGTCTGTCGCAATCTGCTGTTTGAGTTTAACATAGTTATCTTCCTTTAGGGTACTGCATCTTGGTGTAATATAAATCCCTAAGTATTTAACCTTGTTTGTGACCTGTATTTTTAAAGTTTCTTCCAACTCTTTCTTTTGTCTTGTTAACATATTCTTTGTTAATATCTTTGTTTTGTCTTTATTTATTCTCAGACCTGCTACTTTGCCATATTCTTTCTATTTTTTCTATTAATTTGGGTGTTGTTTCCATTGCATCTTCTAATATAAATACCAGGTCATCTGCAAAAGCTTGCAATTTATACTCCTCCTTTTAAATTTTCATTCCTTTTATTTCTTTTTCTTCTATGATATTCCTATTCAACACTTCCAATGTTAACACAAACAGCAGAGGCGACAATGGACAGCCTTGCCTTGTCCCTTTTCTTATATCTATGGATTCTGTTAATTCTCCATTCACCATCACCTTTGCAGTTTGTTCATGATATATTGTTTCAATTGCTTGGATAAATTTGTTACCAAAGCCCATTTGTATCAGTTGCAGTAAAATAAATCACCAACTCACATAGTCAAAGGCTTTTTGAGCATCTAGAAACATCAAGGCCATTTGCTTTTCAGGGTGTGCTTCGTAATATTCCAGAGTATCCAAAATGATTCTCACATTGTCTTTGATTTGTCTTCTTCTTCTTCTTCTTTTTCTTCAGCGTTTGTCTCGCGCTCGGCGAGGTCCGCTAATGTCCTGAGTACTGCTTCCACACCTCTCTGTCTGCCACGTGTGTCGGGTCTGCCTTCGCGATCTCTAGATCGGCCTTGATCGTGTCCATCCAGCGTTGTTTAGGTCTACCACGCGGTCTCGCTCCTCCGACAGTCACCTTCATTACAGATTTGATGATGGATTCTTCCTTGGCGCGGCTCACGTGGCCGAACCATCGTAGCCGGGACTGCCTCATGACCGTGGGGATGGGCACGACGTTGAACCGTCTACGCACTTGTCTTTGATTTGTCTCTTTGGCATAAATCCATTTTGATTAGTATGAATAAAATTATTTAAGTATCTTTTTAGTCTTTCTGCCAAAATTGAAGCAAAGATTTTATAGTCTGAGTTCAATAAAGCTATAGGTCTATAATTTTTAACTTGCTGCAGGTCTGTACCTTCCTTCGGTATAAGTGTAATGTGTGCTTCTGACCATGTTTTTGGTATTCTTTTCTTTAACATAACTCCATTCATAACTTCTAGAAGATGAAAATTCAGTATTTCCTGGAAAGTCTTATAGAATTCCGCTGACAACCCATCTGGACCTGGAGCTTTCCCAGCATTCTGTTTTTTAAAGGCTTCTGTTAGCTGCATCTTCAAAGTAATTCTGTTTCACACTTTTAATTTTTTGTGCTAATTCCTCTTTTTCCATTTGTCCCATTTTATGTTTAATTATATCCATTTTATTTTTTATGTCTTTTTTTGTGGGGACTTCTGTAAATCTTTTTCCAATCTTTTATAGTCATCCTCTAATGTCTTAAATGTCTTTTTCTGTTTTATGTTTCTTCTCCTAGTATAATCTATTATCAAGCCTCTTGTGTAGGCCTTCATCGTGTCCCAGAGATTCTGTAAAGATGTATCCTCTTTCTATTTTCTTTGAAGAAGAAAAAACAAGTTCTTTCTCTATTTTCTGTTTAAAGTCTTTTTCTTTCAGAATCATATTATTTAGAGTCCATCTGGATCTCTTCTTGTATCCTTTCCAAATAACTGATACTTGATTATGATCTGCCCATGTGCTTGTTTCTATTTCAATCTGTCATACATTGGTCAATAATTCTGCTGTCATCCATATCATATCTATTCTAGACCAGGATGTGTGTCCATTTGAATAAAAAGTATATTGCTTACTTTTCGCATTTCTCTCTCTCCATGCATCTTTTTAATTAAATTCTTCTGTTATTCAGAGGAAGGATTTTGGTAGTATCTTTCTAACTTTCTTTGTTGTTTTCTGTGTTTTATAGTCCAACCAGTCATTAATTATTCCATTAAGATCACCCATCATGCAGATATTAACATAGTCCAAATCAGTTATTTTTGTATGTAATTTCCTATAGAATTCTTGTTTGTCATTCGGGGCATAAATTGCAATTAAAATTAACAGTTTTAACACTGTTATCTGTTATTTCCACCACCAAAATCCTTCCATCATCATCTGTATAAATTAGTTCTGCCAAAACTGTTTCTTTAATATATAATGCCACACCTCTTTTTTTCGATTGTGCCAAGCGATGTGAATAATTTCCCTAATTTTTCTTGTTTTAGTATATATTCATGTTGCTTTTTAATATGTACCTCTTGTAAGCAGATTATATCAAATTTTAATTTATCTAATTTGTGAAATACTTTCCTTCTTTTAATAGCCGAATTAAGTCCATTTATGTTAATCATAATCAATTTTCTTTCATCCATGTTAAGCTTTATAGGAGGGTTTTATTGCTCTAGTAGATCTCAATTCTCATTCTCTGGGTTCACCACCTACTGCACCTTCTTCTCTTTCTTTTTCAATTACTGCTATAGACTCCTCTTGAAATTCAATTAGTGACTCTTCTTTTCTAGCTTCCTCCTTTCCTCTGAAATATTCTAAGTAGAATAGCTCAGCTTTTTCAACTGTGTCAATTCTGTGTCTTTGTTCCTGCCAGGTGAACAAGAGGCCTTCTGGCATCAACCATCTGTAATTTACTCCTCTTTTAAGTAGGTCTTTAGTCAAGAATAAATATTCTCTTCTCTTCTCATCTCTCTCACTCTTCTTGGTATCTGTTTCAGCACCACAATTTCTTTATTTTTATATTTTAGTGTTTTGTCTCTTGCCACCTGGAGTATCTGTGTCTTAATACTCTTCTTAGTAAATCTGACGTGAACTTCTCTTGGTACTCTATTCCTCATTACATATCTTGTGTAGACACCAAACACTTAATCCATCCCATCCATCATCTTTTCTTTAGTTATTTCCAGTGCTTCTGCCAATATTTCTGCCATTATTTCAGCAAGGTTTTCACCTTTCCCTTCTTCTATATTTTGAAATCTTAAGTAAAATTCTGATTTGTCCATTTCCCATCCTAATGATTCACCCCTGCCCTTCTCGATATCACTCAAATGAATACCAATATCTCCAATTTTTTTATCTCTTTGTATATCTTCTTCAATTTTTTTGAATCTGTCTTCATATTTCATCATCATCTGTTGAATATTTTCCACTTTTTCATCTGTCTTTTCAATTTTTTGGTCAATTTTCTGAATTCCTTGCATGATCATCTGTAATGACACTTCCTTCTCTTTCTCTTTTTCCTGTTGTAATATTGTCTGTATAGATCATTGTCCTCCAGATGGTGAGGGGGTTGGCATTGAAGAAGCTGGGGCTGTTGTCTTTCTACTCATCTTGTAAGTCTTATCTTTAAAGAAAGAGAGAGAAAAAAGAAAAAAAAAAAGAAAAAAAAAAGAGGGAAAAGGAAAAAGAAAAAAAAAAGAAGGCAAACAGTTGCCACTCCAAAGGAAAAAAGGAAAAAGATATTCTTCAGGCACTTGTATACCTTAATCCAATTATTTGCAATGGTAGGTGTAAAAAATAAAAAAGGAAAAAATATTCTATATGTTCCTCTTGATAGTCCAAAAAAAACCCAAAATAAAAGGTTTACATTCTAGTTCCTGGTTTAAAAAGTTAAAATCCAATTAGAGAGAGAAAAAAAGAGCCCCACTAGTGAGGGGGAGGGGGTGTAGAAAGGGAAGCAAAAGGTAAAAAGCAATTCTAATATAAAACAAGCCTCTGCCGCCTAATATCCAAGGCTCTTTGATAAATCAGCTCAGAGTTTTTCAAGGTCACCTCAATCTTCTTTCTTTCAACTTCAATTCCAGACTCCAGCTATCTGTTCAGAAATGAGCACCTGAATAAACAAAGTGCCATGCTCATCTCTACCTTTTCCAATACACAGCTCAGAGTCCTTTATCGTAACACAAACTAGTGAAAGGAAAAAGAAACAATGTATCCAAGCCTCTGGGCGGCAGTGGTACTTACTTTCCTTCACTTTCACTTCCCTCTCCTCAATCTACAATCAGGAACTACAAGAAAGAAAGAAAAGTAGAATCTCCCCTCCCCTTTTTTTTTAAAGGGAGAGAAATAAATCTTAAATCAAGCAGAAGAGTCTTAATCAAAAAGAATTTTCAAAAGGATTGTTCAAAAAGGAGAAGGAAATACAAACAGAAATAAAAAGATTAAAAAGCACCAGTCCAGCTTAAAAAGTAAAACAGCTTTGCCAAGTTCAAAATTCCAATAAAAAGGGGGGGAAAGGACAAAACTTTCACTTTGATAATTAATACCGCTGCTTAAACTCTTTCCTCTTCACTTTTAGTCCACTTTCATTTTTTCAGGGTGTTCTCTCCAAGAAATAATAAGTAAAAAGTTCATCTCAGCAAACTGACACACTTTCTTCCAGTCTCTTCCATTCCGGAGCTGTCCCAGCTTCAGCAGCTTGGGAGGCTGCCTCTCCACCGCCAGCAAAAAGGGCTTTCCCTGGATCAACCAGGGACTTTGTGATGTCCCTGGGATCAACAGGATGTGCCCTTGTCAATCACCATCTCTACGGGATGGTTTAGGTCCATGGGGACCGACCAGCAGCTGAGATATCAACGGTGATCTTGGAGAATCAAGATCTCCCGTCCAACTGCCAGGACGCCAGCTCCTCCCTCCTCCAAGGTCCTCTTTTCTGATGAGAGCAACTTTTGCATCTCACTTGGAAACCAAGGACCCAGAGTCTGGAGGAAGAATGGAGAGGCACACACTGCAAGATGCTTGAAGTCCAGTGTGAAGTTTCCACAGTCTGTGTTGATTTGGGAGCCATGTCATCTGCTGGTGTTGGTCCACTGTGCTTCATTAAGTCCAGGGTCAACACAGCCATCTACCAGGAGATTTTGGAGCACTTCATGCTTCCTTCCACAGACAAGCTTTATGGGGATGCTGACTTCATTTTCCAGCAGGACTTGGCACCTGCCCACGCTGCCAAAAGCACCAAAACCTGGTTCAATGACTGTGGGATTACTGTGCTTGTTTGGTCAGCAAACTCACCTGACCTGAACCCCATAGAGAATCTATGGGGCATTGCCAAGAGAAAGATGAGAGACATGAGACCGAACAATGCAAAAGAGCTGCAGGCCGCTATTGAAGCATCCTGGTCTTCTATACCACCTCAGCAGTGCCACAGGCTGATAGCTTCCATGCCACGCCGCATTGAGGCAGTAATTGCTGCAGAAGGGGCCCAAACCAAGTACTAAGTACATATGCATGCTTATACTTTTCAGAGGTCTGATATTGTTCTATGTACAATCCTTGTTTTATTGATTGCATGTAATATTCTAATTTTCTGAGATTGTGGATTTAGGGTTTTCATGAGCTGTAAGCCATAATCATCTCAGTTATGAGAAATCACGGCTTGAACTATCTTGCTTTGCATGCAATGAGTCTATCTCATATATTAGTTTCATCTTTTAAGCTGCCTTACTGAAATAAATGAACTTTTGCATGATATTCTAATTTTTCGAGTTTCACCTGTATATTTCTTGAATGGTTCCCCCTTAGCTCTGAAGTTCATTATAGTTGGCAGTAGAGATGGATGATTGCTGGATACCCATGTCATGACTAACTTCTCTTCAGCACTTAAGGTTTGACCCTGGTACCGGATATTGACAATGTTTGAGAGAAAATGAGCTGGAGATAATGCTTGTCCCATTCGCTTTTTTAAATCTTGTAATTTCTGCTTGTCAGTGTGTAGTTCTGTTTTTAAGTGCTCACTCAGTTCCTTCCAAATTTCAACAGCATCAGCAATAAAACAACTATTTTTCTGGATTTTGTTTAAAGCTTCAAAAACAGGTTTCAGGATGCTCGGCAGAGGTGATATTCAGCAGGTTCTGAACAGTTCTGGAGAACTGGTAGCGGAAATTTAGAGTAGTTCGGAGAACTGGCAAATATCACCTCTGACTGGAGATTTTGCAGTATTCTTCCCCTGCCACACCCACCAAGCCACACCCACAGAAACAGTAGTAAAAAAAAATTGAATCCCACCACTGTGAATAACACAATTATCCCAAAGGGGGGAAAAAAAGAACATTGGTTTGTTGAGGCTCCATGACGGCTAGAAACAGTGTTCAGAAACGTGAAGACTTAATTTCCTGTTCCTGTCATGCAGCTTTTGCAAGGATGAAATTTCTGTTCCTGTTGCGTGGGAGATTGGTTGGGGCTGTGGAAACTGGAAGGGAGCATGTTGCTTCTGGAATACTTAGTAGTATAGTTTTCTCTTTCTTTCTCCCTCCCTCTCCGTTTCTCATCTCTCTCCTCCCTAGCAAGAGCAGCAGCGTCAGTCAGTGTCTCATGAGAAAAGTCGTGCCCCCCCAATATTCCTCTCATCTTGCCTTGAGTAGCCTCACGCAGCACCAAACTTAGCACCAAATTTAGCGCGCTTCACAAATGAGGCGCCATTTGTGAAGTGCGCTAAGTTTAAAGGTGCTGCACAACGCATTCCACCCCCCACATACTTCCCTTTCCTTGAGCAGGCTCGCGCTGCGTGGCACCTTTAAACTTCACACATTTTACAAATGAAGAGAAGGGATTCAGCGCCATTGCCGCCACATTTGTGAAGCGTCCAAGGGGGAAGCATAGCAGGGGGAGGAAATGCAAGCTGTTGAGCCTCGGCCCAGGGCTTGCCATACCAAGGAACGCAATGGCAGCAATTTTGGCGGCATCGGGGCTTCCAGGACCAGCTCCCCACCCCGCCGTCTGTCAGCTGTTTGTGTGGGCAAGGAGGGGCAGGGCCAGCCAGGGGTGCGATTTGTCAGTTCTCGGAACTGCACAGAATCATAACCAGTTCTATAGAACTGGACAGAACCGGTAGAATCCCACCCCTGGTTATTCACCACATGCCTCACCTTCAAAACACGCGATGACTCTTTTAAAGAGGGCATAAATGAAGGACATTACCAGGATTTTTAAAAGATAAAGAAAATCAAGAATTTTAAAAGGTAAAGCGCACACACACACACACCTCCCCAACTCTGTGTGTGTGTGTGTGTTTTCTCTCTCTCTCTTTCCCCCTCCCTCAAATCCACGGCTAGACCAAGCCAGCAAGCTCTCCTTCCTTGGTGCTCTTCGCTACTTCTTTCATTTCTTCATTTTGGAATCCAGACTGGCTGAACAACGATTGGCAGCCGCCCATCCAATGCCCAGTTTTGCTGTGCTTTGGCACTCGCTCAAGCGTCTTCCTGTACGTGTGCACCATAGCCTCCAGTCGCGAGGGGAGGAGGGGGAGGGTCACTTGAAGGGACACTTCCACGATCGTTGTTCAGCCAGTCTGAACTTGCTGGCTTGGCCCAGTCGGCTTTGGGAGAGAGAGAGAGAGAGAGAGAGAGAGAGAGACAGAGACAGAGACAGAGACAGAGACAGAGACAGAGACAGAGAGTGGCGGGGAGAGAGGGGAAGATAGGGAGAGGGGCAGAGAGAGAGAACCATACAGAGAGATACAGAGGGGAGGGAGAGAGCCATAGAGAGACACAGAGAGAGAGAGAGAGAGGGGAAGAGGGAGAGGGAGAGAGAGAAAGAAAAGAGAAAGAAGGAAAAAAGAAAACGGAAGCAAAAGGAAAAAAAGGGATAGACAAAGAAAGGGAGAGATGGAAGGAAGGGACAAAGACAGAAAAAGAAACAAAAAGAGGGAGGGAGGAGAATGTGAATGAAATATATGGATGGATAGATACATGGGGAGGGAGGGAGAAAGAAAAAAGGAGAGGAAGGAAGGACACAAACACTGGCTTCAGAAGACTCTGAAACAGCACAGCAATCTAGGGCTGGAAGGGATCTCAGAGGTCATCTAGTCCAATCCCCTGCTCCAGCAGGAGATCCTTACAGAATCATAGAGAAGTGTGTGTGTGTGTGTGTGTGTGTGAAAGAGAGAGAGAGAGAAGAAAGAAAGCAAGAAACAAAAAGGGAGGGAGAAAAAGAAAGAGAGAAAGAAAGAAAGAAAGAAAGAAAGAAAGAAAGAAAGAAAGAAAGAGAAATAGGAAGAAGAGAGACAGAGAAAGAAAAGAAAAGAAATAGGAAGGAAGAGGGGAGAGAAAACTCTGTGCTATTATTTTTAATTGTTCCATTATTTATCATATATTAATATTTTACAGTGTCCCTACACCTAGAGTGATTTTACTGCCTTTCTTTTGCCCAGGTCTTTTTCAGGGTTTACATGTCTATAGTCCAGAGCATAAACACATGTGTGTTTAACAGAGTTGAAAGGGACTTTGGAGGTCTTCTAGTCCAACCCCCTAATCAGGCAGGAAAACTGAGGATGCCAAACTCTTGAGTAGAGGTCCTGGGAAAGGTGTCAGAATAACAGAATAACACTTAGAAGGGACCTTGGGGGGAACTCTCTTGTTAAAATTCTCCAGTGTTGGTACTCCAGTGTTGGTGGCAAGCTGGTTAATTGTTCTCACTGTCAGAAAGTTTCTCCTTATCTTAGTCATTACTTCTTGTTTGTCTTCTGGTGCTTTGGAAAATACATTCCCCCCACCTTCTTTCTGGCAGCCCCTTGAAAGCCTTTTGCGTATCACACTCTTGGACAAAGCATGTGAGCCATTTCCTCCTCTCAGTGGTCCATGAAAGTACATCTATAGTACGTAGATAATAAAGTCAAAAAAAGATGAACATTTTTACAGAACTATAGATACTCTCAGCCAGTTATAGATAAGTTGAGGGTGGGTGTGACAAGAAATGGCTGGGAGGGGAGCAGCCAGGCAAGGCACCCCTTGACGTGACATGTACACATGCTACACACACATACATAAAATCATTGCCCATTTTGAATACATAGCGGAAAGGAAGAAAGAATATTGGATACATATACACAAATGTGTGTGAAAAAAACTGCAAAGAAATAGGATTATAAAAAAACAGCTTCCAATCTTAGCATTTGTAGATGAGAGAGAGAAAGAGAAATGAGAAACAGAGAGGGAGAAAGATGAGGAAGAAAGAGATGACAGAGAGAGATGAGAAAGATGAGAAAGAGGAGAAAGAAAGATAGAGACAGAGATACCTGTTTAAAAGAAAATAGAAAAATGGCTCTTTGAGTGTTTAAGGTTGCAGACCCCTGGGTTAGGCAAACACCATGGTCATTAAGTGAACCTTGTGGTCATTAAGCAAACACTGGTTGTTAAAAAAGTCCATTTTCCCCACTTGGCATTTTTAACCAGAAACCAGAAGGAACTGTTGGAAACTGGAAAAAAACATAGAAGACTGTGTGGGATGTTGTAACTGGTGACAAGTGTGTGTGTATGGCTGTCAAAACACCAAAAACAGGCCAAGTAGCTCTGTGGAGGTCAGTCGTAAATTAGAATACTTGCTAAGCAACTGGCCATTAAGCGAGGATCTGGTCATTAAGCGAGGACCACTTACATTTGGTTTGCCAGTCACATGGCCACCTGCCCGGGCCTTGCCCTGCCCTCTCCAGGGCTCCCCAGGCCTTGGAAACTGGCAAAAAACACTTGCTAAGCAACTGGCCATTAAGTGAGGACCTGGTCATTAAGCGAGGACCACTTACATTTGGTTTGCCAGTCACATGACCACCTGGCCACGCCCAGTCAGCAAGCCACTCCCACCCATCACATGACCACCAAGCCACACCCACAACTTAGGCCATGCCCACAGAACCAGTTGTTAAGAAATTTGAATCCCACCCCTGGATAGTGCCATCTATTTTTTCTTGATTTTGCTCACAAACGGTCACCAGAATAGGCCAGTTTTTTATATATTGTTCAAAACAGTCCACTACAGAGTTCCATCTAACATCTTGTGGGAGTGTTAGCTTGGTTCCACCCATTTTTTTCAGAGCTGATGCTGCAAAGTGATTGTTATGGATGTATTTAACAATTTCAACATTACTCTTTATATCAGGGCTAAATCTTTGGCTAGGAGGTGCATCAAATGAGCGCTACACCCATATGTTATTAGCTTGGTAGTTTCTTCATGTTGTTCTAAATTTCTTCTCATTTTGGACATATTTGCAGCATTGTCTGTGACCAAACTGCGTACTTGACATTTGAATTTTTTTTTGCATGTTATGATAACTTTTGTGGCTACTTCTTCTAAGTATGCTGCTATGTGTATATTTCCTGAAGTATCAATTGTTTCTGCAAGGAATACATTCCCTTCTTCTGTTGTTATACAAGCACATACAATATGATCATTGTGGACATTACTCCACCCATCAAGACTTAGGTTAACAATTTTACCTTCTAGACTTGTTGCACATTGCATAATTTCTTCATCATATACTTTATCCAGCAGTTTCCCTGCAACATCTAATCTACTCAGTGGACTGTATTCTAGTCTCAGTGACTGAATCATATTAACAAAGTGTGGGTTTTCAAGCAGACGGAAATAAGAGTTTGTTGCATAAACAAACTGAGCAATTTTTTCATCAATTAACTTTTTCTAATCTGTTTTTTATCACAAACTTATCTATGGTGGTGGTTCCAGAATGTTTCTTTCTTTTAGGTGATATATTGCGAATATGTGTAAATGATGTGACTGATGCACTATCCTGGAGAGGTAACTGAAACTGTAGAACAAGAGGATGGCCATTTAGAAAGTGGATAGTTTCCAGAATCTTTTATGTCGATGGTGGTTTCACCTAAACAAAAAAGTCAATGCTGTTATTTTATTATTTAAACCATGTGTGCTTATTGTGAATTTCTCATTGTATTCACACACAGTACAGCCTAAAAAGGAATATTTGCATATTTCAACTCATTATTTCTTTTTTGGCAACTGTATATAAATGCAGTGCCATGCAGTAACAATAGCAGATACAGGTGAAACTCGAAAAATTAGAATATCTTGCAAAAGTTCATTTATTTCAGTAATGCAACTTAAAAGGTGAAACTAATATATGAGATAGACTCATTGCATGCAAAGCAAGATAGTTCGAGCCGTGATGTGTCATAATTGAAATGATTATGGTTTACAGCTCATGAAAAACCCAAATCCACAATCTCAGAAAATTAGAATATTACATGCAATCAATAAAACAAGGATTGTACATAGAACAATATCGGACCTCTGAAAAGTATAAGCATGCATATGTACTTAGTACTTGGTTTGGGCCCCTTCTGCAGCAATTACTGCCTCAATGCGGCGTGGCATGGAAGCTATCAGCCTGTGGCACTGCTGAGGTGGTATGGAAGACCAAGATGCTTCAATAGCAGTGTTCAGCTCTTCTGAATTGTTCGATCTCATGTCTCTTATCTTTCTCTTGGCAATGTCCCATAGATTCTCTATGGGGTTCAGGTCAGGTGAGTTTGCTGGCCCATCAAGCACAGTAATCCCACTGTCATTGAATCAGGTTTTGGTGCTTTTGGCAGTGTGGGCAGGTGCCTAGTCCTGCTGGAAAATGAAGTCAGCATCCCCATAAAGCTCATCTGTGGAAGGAAGCATGAAGTGCTCCAAAATCTCCTGGTAGACGGCTGCGTTGATCCTGGACTTAATGAAGCACAGTGGACCAACACCAGCAGGTGACATGGCTCCCCAAATCAACACAGACTGTGGAAACTTCACACAGGACTTCAAGCATCTTGCAGTGTGTGCCTCCATTTTTCCTCCAGACTCTGGATTCTTGGTTTCCAAGTGAGATGCAAAAGTTGCTCTCATCAGAAAAGAGGACTTTGGACCATTGAGCAACAGCCCAGGTCTGTTTTTCTTTAGCCCAGGTAAGATGCTTCTGATGTTTGTTGTTCAGGAGCGGCTTGACAAGAGGAATACGACATTTGAAGCCCATGTCCAGGATCCGTCTCTGTGTGGTGGCTCTTGATGCACTGACTCCAGCCTCAGTCTACTTGGGAAAGTCCCCAACACTATGAATGGCCTTTTCCTGACAATCCCCTCCAGGCTGCGGTCATCCCTGCTGCTTGTGCACCTTTTTCTTCCACACCTTTCCCTTCCACATAACTTTTTATTAATGTGCTTTGATACGGCACTTTGGGAACATCCAACTTCTTTTGCAATTACCTTTTGAGGCTTTCCCTCCTTATGGAGGGTGTCAATGATGGTTTTCTGCACAACTGTCAGGTCAGCAGTCTTTCCCATGATTGTGATTCCTACTGAACCAGACTGAGAGACCATTTAAAGGCTCAGGAACCCTTTGCAGGTGTTATGGCTTAATTAGCTGATTAGAGTGGGACACTTTGAGCCTAGAATATTGAACCTTTTCCCAATATTCTAATTTTCTGAGATTGTGGATTTGGGGTTTTCATGAGCTGTAAGCCATAATCATCTCAATTATGACACATCACGGCTTGAACTATCTTGCTTTGCATGTCATGAGTCTATCTCATATATTAGTTTCACCTTTTAAGTTGCATTACTGAAATAAATGAACTTTTGCACGATATTCTAATTTTTTGAGTTTCACCTGTATATATTATTGCTTTAGCATAACAATACCTCATGGCAGTCTAAAAATATGGGGAAATAAAATCAGTTTACCAACCTGAAGGTTCTGCCTCTTCAAACATGGTCCTTTCAACACAGCACTTCTCATGATGTTGTTTCATTTGGGCCACCAGACCTTGTATCTCTTTGTTGCTTTACCCGTAGGTAGAGGAACTTTGTTAAAATATTACCAAACTGTGTCTCTTTTATGGCCTACTGCCATTTTGCTCCTCAAGGGAGGAATAAAGCACTTCAGGCTATGTAAAGAAAGATCACAAGGTTTATAAGCTGCTTAGAAAGTTTCACTTTCATTTTTACTGCTTGCCCTTTCTCCTCACACTTAGAGCTTGGTGGTACAGATGCTTTTCTCTTCAAACAATCATACAGTTTGTAGTGTACGTAGATTTGCAAAACAATGGAATAAAGGAACTTTTCTGAACTTTGTTTTATGATCTATCTCATGGTTACTGTGAAATTGTGTGAATGCATCAATGCAGTGCATGTTATCTCAGCTTGCAGAGCTTGGATTCATTGAATGAGTTTACAAAAAATGTAAATATTGCAGAATATACAGCCTCATGGTATATAACTAAGCTCATTTCATGCTGAATAAACTAAATTATTAATGTATCTTAAATAGAAAACTATATTTAGATATGTTTTTACTCCAAAAGCATTTTATTAAAATAAATTTGACAAAAATAAAAAAATCTGATTTAAATCAAAAAAATCTGAATTTAAAAAAAGAACAACCATCAATTTTTATCCACCCTGATCCCAAGTAATCTATTTTGTCCTTGTGAAACTTGCACTTTGACAGCTTCGCATACAGTTTAGCAGTACGGAGTTTGTTCAGGACAATTCTAACTAGTTTTGTGTTCCTCCTTTATCTCCGTATAAATCAATATCTCATCTAAGTACACCAGAACCCCTTTATATAGGTGCTCATGGAGCACTTCATTTATCAGCTGCATGAATACCGTAGGGCAGTGGTAGCTAACCTTTGGGCTTGTGTGCCAAAAATTGTCCGCGTGCTTGCATGCTTGTGCTCACGTGCCAGCACCCAGAAGGCAATGCGTGCCCCCACACCCCCCTACACATGCGCGCGTGCAATCCCACCTCACCTCCCACCCCCTGCCACCCCCTTACCTGCACTGTGCCTCACAGCTGTTTTTAGGCCGTTTTGAGGCCTTTTTTTGGCCTCCCAAAGGCTTGAGGAAGGCTTCTTGGTGGGGGATTATCCCCTTCTGCATACGTCTGCTGCATGGGCCTCCTCCTCTTCCAGGTGAGTGATAGCTTCCCGTGTCTTTAGGCTCTTTAGCTTCCATCATGAAACACATGGCTTGCTTCATGAGACCATCAGCCCAGTCCAGCTGTCAGTGTTCCAGTAACCCTCCATTCTGCCCAATAACTCCGAGACAGACATCTTCCCAAAGGTTCCTTTTCATTTGGATAGTAACTGGCACAACTGGGGAATCCCGAATCTGAAAGTTCCGGGCTTCCTTACAATAACTAAAAACTACAAATCCACCCCCTGCACCCATCATCACATCACATGGCCCAATCACCATCTGTCCCAAGTTAAGACTTCCTCTCACTAATGTGCAAAACAACCTGACCTTGAATCAGAAAAAGAATGTTATTATGTCTAACTAGATATACTCCAATAAATTCCCCCCTCCCACTTTCCTAGGCTCAAATGTGGCAGTGTGGGAACATCTGATCTCAATATGGCTTCCAAAACTGACAGGTGACCCCCCCTTGAAAAAATCACATCCTGGAGAATACAACAAACAAAACACAACCAGGGGTTAATGCATTGCCCTTAACCCCCCACTCCAAGGGGACCCTTTGGCTTGTTAGGGAATTGTTCATGAAATTGTTTAACCAATCTATCTGCATGTATATCCCAACTTTTCACCCAAGTAGCATCTGACAAAGGATAGCCTTTCCATAGCACTAAATATTGTAAATGTCCTCGGTGTAATCTAGAGTCAAGGATTTTGTTTATTTCATAGTGTTTTTCACCCTGTACTACCAGAGGTTTGGGGGAGCTGCTGGTACCAGCCATAGATTATAACCCACAGCAGGCTTCAACAAGCTACTATAGAATACTAGGTGTATTTTCCCCAACAGCCAAGGGAGACTAAGTTGGACCATCACTGGATTGATTACCTTCGATATAGGGAATGGACCCAAGAATTTTGGCCCTAACTTTCTACTAGGAAGTTTCAACTTAAGATATTTAGTTGACAAAAACACTTTGTCCCCCACTTTAAACAGTGGCTGGAGAATCAGCTCAGCACAGCAGGACCAAGCAGCAAGGGAGGGACAGCAGATGCAGCCGACATTTGGCACGTTACAAACCCCAATTCCTCCCCCTCCACAGCCAGCAGGGAAGTTACCCCCTGTGGAGAGTATTCCTCCAGGGTGGGGATTCTATACTGGCCAGGGCCACCCCAATGCCTATGGATGCCAGCATGAGTTACACCATCTGGTTCGGGACCACCATGTCCCCATGGAGCAGCAGCGATCCCAGCTCAGCAATGGGATCAGCATAGGCAGAAGGCTTCAGCCACCCACCCCCTTCCCCAGTGTGGTGAAGAGTTAAGCAGGCGGCTCCTATTCAACAAATTCCAATCCAGCCTCCCCTCGGAGTACCACTGCAGCCCCCCCCTTCAGCCCGCACCGGCTCAACAAATTCCAGCTCAGCCAGCAGTCGCTATAGTGATCCCTTCCCCCAGACCAGACTCACTAATCTTCAGAGCAACCTTTGTCGGATAGCCTGAAAACTTTGCTTACTTTCTCACCCGGATCTGGTCACATATAGATCAATTTGGAAACCACTATGCAACAGATCGCAACCTAGTTTCTGCAGTAACATGGGATGAATGAGGGGGACGTTTCGCCTTGGGTGGCCCAGCTACACTATGAAGACGTGCCTGAACTAAATGATGCTGACTCATTTAACAGATAGATAAAACAGATATAACAGATAATCAGAGTTGGAAGGGACCTTGGAGGTCATCTAGTCCAACCTGCTGCCCAAGCAGGAGACACTACACCATTTCTGACAAATGGCAGTCCAATCTCTTCTTGAAAGTCTCAAGTGATGACGCTCCTACAATTTCCAAGGGAACTTCTGTTCCATTGGTTGATTGTTCTCACTGTCAGAAAGTTTCTCCTTATTTCCAGGTTAAATCTCTCCTTGTTCAGTTTCCATCCATTATTCCTTGTCTGGCCTACAGGCGCTTTAGAAAATAGGTTGACCTGCTCTGTGGCAGCCCCTCAAATATTGGAAGAACGCTATCATGTCTCCCCTGGTCCTTCTCTTCACCAGACTAGCCATGCCCAGTTCCTGCAACTGTTCGTCATATGTTTTAGTCTCCAGTCCCCTAATCATCCTGATTGCTCTTCTCTGTACTTTTTCTAGAGTCTCAACATCTTTTTTATATTATGGTGACCAAAACTGGATGCAGTACTCTAGATGTGATCTTACTAAGGCTTTATAGAGTGGTATTAGTACCTCCCTTGATCTTGATTGCATCCCTCTGTTAATGCAATTTAGGATTGCATTAGCTTTTTTGGCTGCTGCTGCACACTGCTGGCTCATATTGAAGAGTACTGGGCCTAAGATGGAACCTTGTGTCACCCCATTGCTTACTTCCCTTCATGTAGACTTAGACCCATTAAGGACTACTCATTGAGTACGGTTTGTCAACCAGTTGTGAATCCATCTGATGGTGGTGCTACCTATCCCACTTTTTTCTAGCTTACCAAGAAGTAGGTTGTGGTCGACTTTGTCAAATGCCTTGCTAAAGTCTAAGAATATAATGTCCACAGTATTTTGCTGGTCTACTAATTTAGTCACTGTGTTGAAGAATGAAATAAGATTGGATTGGCATGATCTGTTTTTAACAAACCCGTGCTGACTACTAGTTATTACTTTACTTGTTTCTAGATGTTGACAGATCTCTTTTTTATTGTCTTTGCCAGTATCTTCCCAGGTACTGATGTTAGGCTGATTGGTCTATAGTTTCCTGGGTCTGTTTTTTTTCCTTTTTTGAAGATGGGAACCACATCAGCTCTTTTCCAGTCCTCTGGTAGTTCCCCGGTGCTCCAGGATTTTTGAAAGATATGGTGCAGTGGTTCTGAGATGACCTCTGCCAGCTCCTTTAAAACTCTGGGATGTAATCCATCAGGCCCCGGTTATTTGTTTTCATCAAGATCAGACAGATGTTCTCTTACTATTTTTTTGCTTATTTTATCTTTTCATTCTGGTGTGTCTTTTACAGTTATGTTTTTGGTGGGTTGAGCTATAGTTTGTTTTTGCATGAAGACTGATGCAAAAAATGAGTTAAGGAGCTCTGCTTTCTCTTTGTTGCCTGTTACTTCCTTGCCGTCTTCTCTCCTTAGTGGACAGACTGTTTCCTTGATTTTTTTCTTGTTATTTATATGTTGGAAGAAACTTTTTAAATTATCTTTGACTTTTGTTGCAAGTCTTTGTTAATTCTGAGCTTTTGCTTTCCTGACTTTGTCTTTGCAGATTCTGGCTATCTGCTGATATTCTGCCTTCGTTGTATGTCCCTCTTTCCATTTTTTGTACTTGAGAGTTGCTGCCTCTTGGCGCATTATGTCCCCTCACCGGCTGCAACCCATCATCCGCCTATCCTATTATCCTAATTACCCCCTTTGTGTGTTCTCTGCTAACAAATGCTCTCCAACATCCGCTTTCTCCCTATCTGTCTGTTTCTTCTGCCCCATACGCGACAGCCCCATTACACCCCTGGTTCATGGATAACTGAAAAATGCCCAATGCCTTTCCTATCCTATACGTGACAGCCCCATGAACCCTCAACTCCACGGATCACTGGAAAATGCCCCATGCTTCTCTGTCCCCCTCACCTGCCTCTTCATGGATTTATTGTGTGCCTTCTGTGCCCAGCCCCCTCTTCTCTTCAATCCCTCCAAGCCTCCCTATGTGCTGCTTCAGTGTTGCCATTCAGTAGCCAGTGCTGCCTGTCAGCAGCCAGGTATTGTCAACAGATGGTGTTTGGAGGCTTGTGCAATGATTTGCTCGATCTCCCCTCTGCTGTGTTGGGCTCTGACCAGGAAGGGGAACACTTGGAGCCTGACATGCTGCCCCCTCTAGCATGGATCTACCTGGAAAAGAGGAAGCCATAGGATGAGCAGTAAGGCCATTACACTTCTCACTCACCCTTGCTTTTGTAGGATATTTGTATGTGTTACCCAGGGTGCCTCTGATATGGCATAGCCTTTCTACTTAACCAGGTATTGCAATGTGCCCCGATGTAATCAGGAATCTAATATTTCTTCTACCTCGTAATGGTCACCCCATACAGGTCCTGGAACCTCGGTGCACTGGTCTGGAGCTTCTAGAGGTGCTGGTTTTAACAGACTACTATGAAATACCGGATGAACCTTTTTAAACCTGGATGGCAACTTCAGTTGTACAGTTACTGGATTTATTACCTTTATCACAGGGAAGGGGCCTATGTACTTTGGCCCCAGTTTTTTACATGATAACCCTAGGTTTAGGTATTTCATGGACAGATATAGTTGGTCACCTATCTAGAACAGTTTATGATCGGTTCATTTTCTATCAGTCTGTTTCTTTTTGCAGCCTCCTGCAATGCTTTATGTACGCCCTTCCATGTATACTATACCATTCCGGCCCACTTTGTAACTTTATTGTTTTCCTGGGGTGTTTGGGGCC